>NW_028176558.1:35000-517500 GCF_949987555.1 Borostomias antarcticus | reverse complement strand
AGCTCAACACTTTGCGAGACTACTCCACTCACGGAGCGCGCCAGACTGAGGTAACATTACGCGGGACTCTGTGATGATGATGTCATTGACATGCGTCCTTCAATTACCAAAATAAGAGTCTCCGAACATAGGAAGGAGAAATAAACTTAATAAAACAGAATAAGTCCAGAGCCTTTTGTACAGCCGCCCCCGAATGTCCACAGTACATTTGCTCAACTCAAAAGGCGACTACTCTAAACATCAGTCAACGGGGCTGACTGTCGTCTCCAACCGGAAGGGCCGGCAGGATAACCAACCGGGCGACCGGCCGGGTGTACGTTCTGTCCTTGACCTTCACGTCTGCTGACCTGACGCGACCATCAGGACTGGGGTGAACCTTGACAATGTGCCCAGTAGGCCACAAGGCCCTCGGCAGCTGGGGGTCGACGATCATTGCCACAGATCCCTCTGTGACGTCGGCTGGTGATGACTGCCACTTTGACCGCGTCTGCATCCCAGGTAGATACAGTCGGATGAAACGGGCCCAGAAGTGGTCCGCGAGCACTTGTGCATGCTTCCACCGCCGGCGACTGAGGAGCTCCTCCTTGGGATAGACCACCTGAGGCAGGGAGCCGTCAGGCCGCCCCATCAGCAGGCAGTTGGGTGTCACGGGGTCTGGATCGCTGACATCGGATGGAACATAGCCCAGCGGTTTAGAGTTCAGCATCCCCTCAACTTCAATGAGGACGGTGCGGAGGACCTCTTCTTGCTGGGGCTGTGCACCGACTGTGGTGTACAGTGCAGTCTTCACTGATCTTATCTCCCGCTCCCACACGCCCCCGAAGTGAGGAGCAGCAGGAGGATTGAAGTGGAACTGGATTTTCTGTGGGGCAAGGAGCTGCTGAAGGTCAGCGGACATCGCCGCAAAGGCCTCACCCAGCTCCCTCTCGCCACCTTTAAAGTTGGTGCCCTGGTCTGAATAGAGCTCAGCAGGTGTTCCCCTCCTAGCAATAAACCTACGCAGGGCCATCAGGAAGGAGTCGGTGTCAATTGAGGTCAGGACATCCAGGTGTACAGCCCTGACAGTGAGGCATTTGAATATTATTCCCCACCTCTTTTCTGTGCGACGACCCAGTCTGACCTCAAACGGCCCAAAGCAGTCGATGCCTGTGGAGTGGAAAACAGGCTTGAAGAGCCGGAGGCGGGCTACAGGTAAGTCGGCCATTTGGGGTACGGTTGGCCTCGCTTTCCAACGGCGGCACTCTGTGCAGTTTCTTTGGAAGCGACGGACTGCCTCTCTTCCTCGCAGAACCCAGTACGTGCGTCGGATTTCAGCGAATACACGTTCGGGTCCAGGGTGCTTCAGACGGCTGTCAAAGTCCTGTACGAGGAGGCGGGTCACTGGATGTGAGGGATCCAGGACCACAGGGTGTAGGCTAGTGTAGGCCAGGTCTTCAGATCGGCGGAGACGACCACCGACCCTGATGAGTTCAGTGTCATCCAGCTCTGGGGACAGGTTCAGGAGGCGGCTGCTGCGCTGAACGAGTTTCCCTGCTTTAAGGAGGCGGAGTTCTTCGGGGAAACTGTCCCGCTGAGCTCTACTAAGGAGAAGTCTCTCAGCTTGGCGATAATCCTCTGCCTTAGCGCAGTTCTCCTCTGTAGCCGCCCCGTGTAGCTCCCGGACAGTGGCTTGTAGCAGCTCCTTCCATGTGCTGTACTGGTGCAGGTCTGAATCTGACTGATCGGCAGCCACAGAACTCACGCCACAGAAAGTGGATTTGCGCAGCTCCGTAGCCTCTGGGGTGTCCTTCACTGCACTGGTAGGATCGGAAGGCCACTGGTTAGAATCCTTCAGCAGAAAGGGGGGCCCTTGGCTCCATCTGTTGGGTCGGACCAGGTCCTGCAGAGCTTTGCCACGAGTGATGTCGTCGGCTGGGTTTTGTGCCGAGTCAACATATCGCCATGTGTGCTGGTCGGTCAGTTCTTGAATCTCTGCCACGCGGGTGCCCACGAAGACCTTGAAACGGCAGGATTCCGAACGCAGCCAGGTCAACACTGTAGTAGAATCAGTCCACATTACTGTCTTCTTAATCTCCAGGGTGAGCTCATCACTAAGGAGTTTGGAGAGCTGGGCTCCTGTGAGTGCACCGCACAGCTCCAGCCGGGGCATTGAGTGCAAACGCCTTGGGGCTACCCTGGAGCGGGCCAACACAAAGGCCAGGTGCGCCGTGCCGTCATCGTCGACTGTTCTGAGATACGCCACTGCCCCATAGGCCTGCTCCGATGCATCACAGAATATGTGCAGCTCTCTTTCCCTCACTGAGGCAGCAATGTTCTTTGGTGAGTAGGGACGAGTGAGGCTTACTTGAGGGAGGAAGGACAGCTCTTCTTCCCAGTCTCTCCACTGCCGGACAAGGTCTGGAGGCAGCTGGGTGTCATCCCAGCCTCTATGCTTTTCCCACAAGCTTCTCACCAGCATCTTGGCTCTTGTAGTGTACGGCAAGATGAAGCCTAAGGGGTCATATTGACTGGCGAGAACCTTGTAGATATTGCGCATGGTAGGCTCACCATACTGGACTGGACGGTGTTTGTACCTCAGCATGTCCGTGGAGAAGTGCCAGCTTAGGCCTAGTGTGGTCTCCGGAGTGTCTGAATTGTCCTGTGCGAGCCAGAGTTCAGCGCTGTTGGACCGAGCGTCTTCAGGGAGGTGGCTAATGACACTAGGTTCGTTGCTGGCCCACTGGCGCAGCACAAAACCAGCGGAGGACAGGAGGGCTCTTAGCTTGTCCACTAGGTCCCGTGCTGTGGTGGTGGAGGGAAGACTCTGGAGGCAATTATCCACATAAAAGCATCTCTCAATGGAGTTCCTCACCCCGTCCCCTGGCTGGCTGTTGTCTCTTGCGTGGCGTTGTAAGGCGAACGTGGCACAGCATGGGCTACACGTAGTGCCAAAGGGGAGCACCTGCCACTCGTATACTGTTGCCGGCTCATCTTGGCACAGGTCACGCCACACAAAGCGCAGGAGAGGGCGATCTTCGGGTAGCAGGCGGACCTGGTGGAACATGCTCTTTATGTCTCCGCTTATGGCTACGGCATGTTCTCGGAATCTGAGGAGGACTCCAAGCAGCGATGCCCCCAGGGTCGGTCCAGGCAGGAGGTAGTCGTTCAGGTTGTGCCCTCGATATTGGAGGGAGCAGTTGAACACAAGGCGGTGTTTGTCATTATGGCTAACTAGGTGGTGGGGAATGTACCATGCCTCATCCCCTCGGTTAAGCTCTGATGGGTCAAGCTTGACAACTGACCCGCCCTGGATCAACTTCTCCATCTCCGCCCGGTACACCTTGGCCTTGTCAGGGTCTCTCTGGAGTCTTCTCTCTACTCCCCTCAGGCTAGGCATGACAGCCTCGGGGGCAGCCTGGAGGCGGGGCATGTCTCTGCGGCGCAGCAATGGGGTGGCATAGCGCATTATGCCATCAACCTCGACACGGGTGGTTTTGTCTTCCAGATAGCTGACAGCTAGGTGGTCTTGCTGAGAGCGTGTCACTACTTTACTGCTTCTGAGTGGTATAACATCAGTCTGCCAGAGTTTCTCAACATGCCTCATAAGCTCGCTCTCCTGAGGCGGGACAGAGGTGAACAGGCACTGCTGTTGTGAACTGTTCAGTCGGCAGACGACGCTGGAGGGGCCCTGTAGAGTCCAGCCCAACCGGGTGTGGATAGCAGCAGGGCCACCGGGGGGTCCCAGACGCACGGGCTCAATGGGAGTGATGAGGTGTGGGTGGTCACTGCCTATGAGCAGCAGTGGCTTGACCTTCTTGAATGACTGGAGAGGTACCCCTGACAGGTGCTTATACTTCTTCTGCAGGGACTCTGTCGGGTATGTATGATCAGCGAGGTCGATGTGATCAGCTGTGAAGGCATTGGTGATGCGATAACGCGTCTTTGACCCAACCTTTGGTGAGAGGAGGAAGGAAACACAGTTGCCTTGCAGGGTTTGCACCTCCTGCCTGATAGTACGTAGAGGCAATGTTTCTGGTGTGCCTTGGAGGCCTAGTCTCCGGGCGGCGGTTGGTAACAGCATCGTCCTTTCTGACCCGTCGTCTAGCACTGCATATGTATCGATGGTGCAGTTGCCATGGTACAGGGACACTGGAATGACTTTCAGAAGGATTCTGCTGCCCTCTGTTGGTCGGTCGAGGTATAACACCCTTGTCGATGCCTCACCTCCATCCGGAGACACCACAGCCTGTGTTCCTTTCTGCTGCCCCGTGTTGACATCATGCAAAACTTGTAAGTGGCGACCACCGCACAGCCTGCAGGGCTTCTTCAGGTTGCACTGTGCTGCTTGGTGTGAGCGGGCGCAGCGCCAGCATCTTTTGTTGGTTTTTATCCACTCGGTCAGCTGCTCTCTGTTGAGTTTACTTATGGCTGTACACTGGCTCAGGTGGTGTTCACGGTTATCACAGAAGGCACAATAAGGTAGAGGCTTACCTTGAGTGGGAGAGCTGCTGGGAGGTTTCGTCTCTTTAGATGTGTTCTGTGATCCATGCAGCACGGTGACAGGACGTTTCCCTGATTTCTTGTGCAGCCACGGGCTGTGTTGGTTGTCTTTGGTCATTGGGGTCGAGGATAGCTGACCATCGACATCTTGGCACCACGACTCATACTTCAGCCATTCAGCCAGGTCGTGGAGGGTATGGGTATTACCTGACCGGCTGATCATGCATCTGCGGAAATCCGCTCGTTGCTCGGGGGGTAACTTACCGAGCAGACGAACCACATGAGAACCGCACTGCAGCTCCATTTCTCCATCAGCGCCGAGTGTCTTTAACATGCCCACGAGTGACTGGATTTGGAGGGAGAATCTCTCAAAGGCAGCCACATCTCCACCTTTGATGGCAGGTGAGTCCATTACTGTGGCTATTCGCCTTAGCGCTAGCTGGTGGGGCTGGCCGAACTTTTCATTCAGCGCCATCATGGTGTCGGTGAAGGGGGTCTGGGAGTGAAGGTAAGCATCAGCTATCAGTTTGGCCTCTTCCAACTTAAGGTGGTCCGTGAGTACTTGGTACTTAAACAGTTCTGAGCTGTTAGGGGGTAACAAGTTCTCTAAGGCGATCTTGAGATGAGCAAACTCACCAGGGTCTCGATGTGAGAGGTTGGGAATTGTTGGACGAGGGCCACGGTATGCTGTGTCCACGATGGTGCTCTGATAAGAGGGCCTGGGGTACATGGACGTCTGCCTTGGCATGTATAGGGGACGCTGAGGAGGTGGCGGTTGTTGCACAGGTGGGTTAACAGGCACTTCATACGGCGTTGAGGTGAACCTGTGTTGTGCTGGAGCCAGACCGGGCCAGGTAGGAGGCTGTAGAGGGGAGGCAGCAGGAGCATAGATAGCGTGTCTAGCCCCAATTGATCTCTGGGCTGGGGCTGCTGGCCGCGGCTGGTCTGGCGCTAACCGGTTCTGGTTGGCTAAAGTCTCATCTTTCAGAACTTGCAGTTCACTCATAAGTCTATCTAGGCGTTCGATCTCAGGTGGGACGCTGGTTGCGTCCTCGATGAACAGCGGCGGGGGTGGGGGAGGCCAGTCATCATCTTCTTCGGTGTTCACTGGGTCCAGGTGGTTGTTAGGAGCCTCTTGTAGCTGTTGGAGGCTGTGTGCAGTACTGACCAGCTGTCGCACGTCTGTGTGGACTGATTTGAGTTCTTCCATGTAGGCTGACATACGCTGGTGAGACTGCTGAAGCAGGCGCCGTTCACGCTGGATCTCCTCCAGTTCTGCTCTGAAGGCTGTGGCTTGGGTTTCATGGCGCAGGCCATAACCGGGGGTAAGATGTTCACGTGACCTCTCATCTCCTCTGTCTTGATGTAGCTGGCGGGCTAGCTGTTCCTCTGGTTCATGCAGCATCTGTTCCGGTGCGAAGCATGGGTCACTTTCGTGGAGGGCAGCATCCCAGTCCAGCCCAGGGCGTAGTGGAGTTGAATAATGAGAGGTGGGGGTGGTCTTCTCGGCCGCTCCTTTCTGGTGAATCATCTGTTCTCTTTCGTGTCCGTGCCAGTGAGCTCCAAGGCCACGGGGGTCAACTTCATAGTCTTCATAACGAGGAGGGGGGCGTCGCCGGCGTGCACCATAAGCTTGAACATCCATCTTGATTTAGATTGAGTGTGATGTAGATCCGGCTCGAAGGACCATCAATGTGGGTGAGGGTTAGTGGTTAGGTAGAATGTTTAGTAGGACTGTATAGGGCTGTTCAGTTTTGTCATCACACACAATCTTGAGTGCCGGCCAGAGCACTACTTCATGGCCAGAATGTCCATAGCAGGAGAGGTGTAGTAGATGCAGAAGGATGAGACGAGACACAGGCTCCGCGTGCGGGTGGCCAGGGGCCAGTATATTGAAGCTACTCAGGTTACAATTAGTGTGGTTATCTGCAAATAAATGAGACAGGGAAATAATGAATATAAAGCTAATACAAAGCTGGTTAGTAGCTACAATATAGCCTGTGCACACACTAGTACAAACACAATAACAGAACAGACTTAGCCAGTACACAATTACTAGCTAAATAACATATCAGTACACCTTGTACATAGTTACACACTCGTAGGTTTAGATAGCATTAGCAACACTAGCTAATGAACATAGGCAGAATAATATTCCATGCGCAGGACGAAGTAATAGGTTAGCGCGATGCAATGTAACGTCAAGTAGCTAACGCGAGTGGGCTAACCTAGCAACAACTACGGTAAAAACGGGCTAAATGCTAGTTAACATTTCACTCTTCTAACACAAGCATAACTCAGGCATATGTCAGTTTAAACTATGGAACTAGCATTATTTCGTCATAACTTACATCTCCATAGACGCACACATTGAACACAGGGTGAAAAGTTAGCTTCAACAACATGAGAGCTCAACACTTTGCGAGACTACTCCACTCACGGAGCGCGCCAGACTGAGGTAACATTACGCGGGACTCTGTGATGATGATGTCATTGACATGCGTCCTTCAATTACCAAAATAAGAGTCTCCGAACATAGGAAGGAGAAATAAACTTAATAAAACAGAATAAGTCCAGAGCCTTTTGTACAACATGTCTAGTTATTCTTTATGTAACATAACTCTCCCTCAGGATGATGAAGAGCATAAGAAGGCCCGCGGAGCAGAGCTGGAGTACGAGTCTCTCAAGGTGAGGAGCAAAGCTGTACCCCGGGCTTCTGTCAGAAGCCTCGTCTACAGGCACCAAGGGCCCCCTTCTGACGGCCGCCATGTTTTTTTTCCACCCCCTCCCCCCCCACAGCGCCAGGAGCTGGAGTCCGAGAACAAGAAGCTGAAGTACAACCTGACCGACATGAGGCAGAGCCTGCTGGGTAATGTAGGCGCAGGGGCCGGCGCTCCGGGCTCCCCGGCCTACAAGGTGCTCCTGGACCAGCTCAACGGCGCCTGCGAGGAGCTGGATGTGCGCAAGGAGGAGGTGCTGATCCTGCGCTCGCAGCTGGTCAGCCAGAAGGAGGCCATGCAGCACAAGGTAGGGGTCGGCTGGGGGTCACCGACCGTCCGGAAGCTTCCGTATGGGGCTGGTCAGTGGGGGCCAGGGTGTGTGTGTTAACATGAAAGGATCTGATCTGACTACTACCAGTGTTTCTAACTTTTCCGTCTCTCCCCCCCACACACAGGATGAGAAGGTACAGAGAGCCTGTAGCTGCATGTTCTAGACACAACCACCTCATGTTCACACTGAACCATTCCACCATGTCTAACCAGTAGTAAACGAGTCTAACATTTCATTTCATTTCAAACCTTTATTCATACTCGTAAACAGGGGTGAAAATTAACCTTTTGGCTCGCGGTGAGTCACCTGCCAAGGGGACTGTAGATGAAAAAATCTACCGGCCAAGTATATATATCTTTCAGATAGCCTTCCGAAATCTAGTCGCCAACTGGAAATTTTACCTGCATTTGGCCGGTTAATGTTAATTTTCAGCCCTGCTCGTAAAGCACTGAGGTTTCCCTCATTTACAACAGGACCCCGACTAGAGTCTGCTTGGTTACATTCACCTGTCACTACTGACACATGCTGTCCGCTGCTTGCAAGTACCGCTGTTAGTTCGCCCAGTAGGAGCTGTCAGCGATAGGATAGTTAAACATCCATGATGGAGATGTGTGTGTGTTTGTATAATGTCCCATGGTGACATTATAGGGCACTGCTGCATCACATTAGCACCCCCTCAACACCGTGACCTTCTGTAGACACATGCCCATATCAGTGTAAACTGTCGGAGCTATGATTGTAAAACAGCTACACATGCTCACTGGTGTGTGTGTGTGTGTGTGTGTGTGTGTGTGTGTGTGTGTGTCTCAGGAGACCATGACTGAGCCTATGCACCATGTCGAGGACGTTTCCAAGATGAAGGACTCTGGTGAAATTAAACAGGCTTACATCGGCCTCAAGGACACCAACAGGTACACTCTTCTCTCTCTCTCTCTCTCTCTCTCTCTCTCTCTCTCTCTCTCTCTCTCTCTCTCTCTCTCTCTCTCCATCCTGTCTTCCTCCTCCTCCCTCTCTCTCTTCCTCCTCTTCTGTCTTCCTTGACCCCTGTCCCGCTCTCCTCAGAGCGCAACCAGGCGCTCGTTACAGTTCAGACCACCCGTGTGTGTGTGTGTGTGTGTGCGTGCGTGCGTGCGTGCGTGTAAGAGCTGTGAGTGTGTGTGTGTGAACCGCTCTTTCTCTCTGTTTTGTGCAGATCCCCCAGGTTCTTGCGTAAGCCGCTGGAAGCCAATGAGCTCCTGAGTAGGCTCAGGTAACCAATCAGGTGTGGCCTATGCATCATGAGGCGGAGCATGCATGGCCATGCTAAACCAATTGGAAAAGGGATACCAAAGGCTGATATAGGCGATATGGCTAAATAGGGAAGGCTAAGCTAGGTTAGCCTGTGTAGCAACAGCCATCTTACCACCATGGTGATGAAGCTAAGCTAGGTTAGCCTGTGTAGCAACGGGCATCTAACCAGCATGGTGATGAAGCTAAGCTAGGTTAGCCTGTGTTGCAACGGCCATCTAACCAGCATGGCGATGAAGCTAAGCTAGGTTAGCCTGTGTTGCAACGGCCATCTAACCAGCATGGCGATGAAGCTAAGCTAGGTTAGCCTGCTCTAACGGCATGGGGATTGACCCACCAGCTCCAGGGGGACTGTAACAGACCCAGTGTTCATCTCAAATACAGGGTGTCTGTGAGATCGCGTCTTGAGATCAATTCCGAACAAATGTGGCGAAGATTTTAAAATGAACGGTTGACATTTTATCAGCATAGTAGCTTGAGGTGTCGTGGCTCTGTCAGGGTGGGCTGCTAAGCGTTTGGGTAATGAGCCAGTTGCTGGAGCCAGTGGAAGAGTTAAACAGCCTCGCAGCATGGCAACAGCATGGAATGGCTCTCTTAGTGGCACAGGAAGTGATGTAGATGGTTTGGGGAGGGGGGGGGGGGCGGGTGTAGGAGGCCTAGCTAACAGTGTCGTATCTTTTTGTCTTGACTTGGAAAGAATCTTCTGGAGAAAAATGCAGTTTAAACCAAATTTATTGAGCACGCCATTCGGTCAAATCTCAGCGGTACTGATTTACAGTAGGTAGTATCCGGGTTGATATACTTGGCCTCAGGCCAATGAACACACGATAAACAATTTTGCATACGAGGGAGGTACATTTTAACACAGATCTGGTAAGCTTGTCTTTGTGATAGGTCAATTGGTGTCGCTGGGTTCTGCCCCCTCCGGACATGGGGGCAGTCTTGGGGTTTTTCCGGTCCTGCTTTGATCACCTGTAGGCTTCCTGACTTCTTCTTCAGAGGTGCCATCTCTATTGTTCCTCAGGTGGCAAAGGAATGTTGACTCAGGACAGGACATGTGTTGTCATCTAGATGTTAAACTAATTAAGTTAACCAAGTTCCTACTGAATTGGAGTTTATTCATTATTCTTAATAAAATGATTACTACATGAGAGTAATACAGATGTATTGATGTAATACCGTATAAAAATACACTACATATCCCCCCTTCGAGGCGTCTTAACGCCTCGACACAAAACAACATTAAACATAACAAACAATCCCCAAAACACATACAAATAACCAAATCATCACACAACAACAAAGCAAATCGGGGGCCAGAGGTTACTAGCACTTAGCCCCTCCGAAGGAGAACAGCCCTCAGCGCTGTCTCATCTCCACGTCCCACGCTGGAGCCATCAGACATCAAACCCCCAGGTGTCGCAATCCTCTCTGACACCCAGAGAACAATGTCCGTAGCAAGATGGGAAGCTCACCCCGTCTGAAACAGGGAGAACACTCCAGGAATGTCCAAGAATGACCCTCAAGTCATCCGTGACTCCACACAGTTCATAGCTTCATGCTGGTGAGGGGCAACCACGCCTTGGTAGCCCACTAAATGCACTCCAGGATAGTCTGAAAACATCAACACAGAACTACACAAAACACAGAACATCCTATAGACATAGACCAAACCTAAATTACTTCAAAACAGAACAATCTAACCAAGGAGACGTGTACACACACCTGAATCAAAAACACAGGTGAAATGTAGACGACCCCCTGCTGTCTGATTAAACAAGAAACCCTAAACAGAAATGACATATAATGCTAAACATCAAGAAACCTCATGTTCCAACACATATCAGAAAGAGATAGAAAAGACAAACAAGAAAACAATATACAAACAACAGATGACCGTCAGCCCCCAGGATGGCATACACCAGGCATGGCTAGGGCCCGGCCCCCAGGGTCCACGGTACCTGTAAAACAACACTCAACACAAACCGAGGTTAATGACAGAGGGGGAGGCCTAAAGCCAACTCCTCAATAGAATGCATAAACGAACAGCTTATGGCCATTCATTGACTATTGAAACACAAACTCCCAAATCAAAGTGAGAAACATAACCTATTTGAATTGACTAAACAGCTTTGTAAACCAATTATCTAAACTGATGTTATATGAAACCATAACTGAATACTCCTACTATTATGAAATTCCTGTAATAAACTGAACTTAGCATCAAATCATTGATAATCATTCAACACACATGACTTTTTGTTTTTGTTTTTCTGAACAAAACGATGGTTCATTCTCTGGAGTCCATACTCAACTAGTTTGCTTCTATAATAATCTTCTGGAGACAAGTGTTTCTCCAAAATGTCACAGATGTAATAAAAAATATTCCTCATCACTTCAACTTCAATAATGAACTCAGGCTCAGAGGTGACAACGTCGGTTATCACCGCTATCATTCTCCTAAAAAAATTGATTCTAAAAGTGTAAGAAATACTTATTGTATTGTAAATTGCTGATGACATCTAGCCAATGACATGTTTAACTTCCTATTCACCCCCCCCTTTTTTTTTTTTTTGAATTCTTCAGAATTAATAATCTCCCCCTGTCTGAGGCTGTTGGAAAACAGGGAACGGGAATGAAGATTACATCATTGGTTATTGTCGTCGTTGTTGTTCTGCAAAACAACAGCTTGTTTCTACTCCTCTTCTATCCATTTCCCATTCAAGAGCTGACTTTGAGTGAGTTGCCTCTTCAGCTCAGCATCTTGTTCCTTCAGGGCCCGTTCCTTCTTCCTGTGATGCTCCACTAGATGAGCAATATGATCAATGTAGATGTTCTTTACCATAGACCCAAGACCAACCACTTCCCCCACTTTACTCCTCACGGACTGAGGCAAGCCTTCTTGGAGCTTCAGTCGCAGCATAGCGCGTTCCAACTTGTGCTCCTCAGGGTCGTTTCCCATGAGCTCTCTCCACTGTTGGTAAACTCGTGCCGCATATGCTCTGGGATTCTCTGTGTCACCTAAGGCGTTGAAAATGATATCGTCTGGGTGTACATTGGTAGGGAACATCTCCTTCAGGGTTCTCCACAAACGCCCTCTATTGGCAGCGAAAAGTTCAGCATCATAAATCGCTGTATGAGCACATCTTCCTATTCCAGCCTTTTCTAGAATTTCTTCCATTGGCGGTACTCCTAGTACTGATGACAAGATCCTCTTAATGTCACCCATGGCGAGTGAGATGCCTTGTGATAGCTGATCAATCTTTGTTGTCCAGGGATGAGCGCCATCTTGGAGAATTGGCAGTTTATCCAAGATTGCAGACATGTCACTAGCCTGCCAGGGCTTGTAGTTCATATGAGCACCACTAACCACCACCGGAAACATCTTCCCGTCACCTTTAGTCTGCTTCCTGTTCTTCTTTTTTGTTTTACGTGTTCCTTTTGATTCACTTTTCTCCTCAGGTTTACTCGGTCTTGGACGAAGGTCATGTTTTTCCAACTCCTTTTGCATCTGACGTGTTTGTGTCTGCATCTCTGACTGAACTACAGCAAGATCCTTTAATGCATCTTCCAAGTGAGTCACATCCTCACCCTTTTTAGCTGCATACAGTTCAGATTCAAGTTCAGTCTTTGATGCATTAATGGAATCCAACTCCTTTTCCATATCTCTCAGCTCCTTATTCACCTGTTCCTTGGCCTTCGCACCATCATCTGAGTCAGACTCCTCGCTCTCTTCTTCACTACTGCTACTAGAGTCTGTTTCTAGGCCCTTTCTCCCTCTCCTCTCAGCGCGTGCCATAATCTGTCTAACGCGCTCACTATATCCTCCAATATCCGCTCCTTCCTCTTCAGAAGAGCCACTATCACTGTTATGTCTGCCCTTTTTGCTTTTCTTCTTCTTCTTCTTTTCAGCTGGTGTCGGATGCTTATCTAATTTCTTGGTTTTGCGCTTCACATCAAGATGAGTTACAACGGTCGTCCTGGCATTTCCCTTCTGCATAATATCATTATTATCATCTCTGATTACATATCTTCCCTCAGATTTTAGCACGGATAGCTGTGGATAAGCCTTAGTAGCTTCCGTCTGAGCTTCATAAGGAGGCGGGGTCAAGACTGGGGCCGTATGGGAGAACGGCGCATCAATGTCACTCAGCAGTATGTCCGTCTTGTCATTGGCCTCCTCTTTTTCAGTTTGAGCTGCGGTAGCTGCCGCCTCCACAGCTGCTTTCCTTCTCCGCCCTGCTTTACCGAACAGTGTCAAGACTGCGAGTTCGGTATCTCTTTTTTCTTTTCGAGCCTTACCTCGTCTCCCCGTCTTCTGGTGCGCTTTGTGTGCCTCAACCAGAACGCGCATGTTTTGAATGAGTCCTTCGTCAAAGCTTCCTGAAGACGGCCAAGGCTGTGGCACGTCAGACCATCTCCGTGCCCAGCTTTTAGATATATCATCGATGCCCTTCAGTATTGGATAATCGCGTTTGAGTTGTTCCACCGGTGTAAGCATGGACACATAAACGTCTAAGTCGGAAGACATGTTGAAGTCCACGAAGATCGATAGACCGATAAAGACTCGAGACTATTATAAGCCTCTTAAGAATCTAACACTATAAAATGAAGCTTTATCAATTATGTAATTAATAAAGAAATGGACACTCAATCACTCACGGACATTGGACACTTCTTGCTCTGACTAAAACTGCCTATCCAGATATACTCCTACTCAATCTCAACCCTAGTCTTCAGCACAGGGAGCGATCGGTCCCATTTAAGCACTTTTAATTGCTACAAATTAAAAACCACAAAGCCCGGTTTGACGCAAGCTTAGGGTATTGTGCACCAGAGTACAATCCCCTCATTAATCGCTGTATGCCAGAAAATAATAAATTAAAATAAAAAAGGTTTTGACGTATACATCGAAATGTACACACCACTTTGCCTGTCAGCAAGTTGAGTCCTACTGTCCGTTCACTCACAGTCCTTTCACTCCATACACACAATATGCAAAGCGTAATATATGTATGCACGTCTATATCGCTCTACTAAAGCAACGCTTAAACTGATGTTTATTCTATCAAAAACCAAGACACCTTTAAACCAGATATCCAACAGACCACCAATCAAAAACCAAAGCTCAACACCAAACCATCTACATCCATTTAACAATTAAACACCCACAAAACCACTTATATCCAGTATCAAGTAGAATTATTATATATAATATTTATAATAACAAAAAGTTTAACTATAAATAATTAATCAAGTAATCAATAATTAATCAATTAATGGACTAACCATTTATCCTTATTATCAAATCAAGTAACCAAACCAATCAATCACCTTATCATAAAACACCAAGCCTCAAATGCAGGTCAACCACTCAAAACAATTAAATCAGGTGATCAGTCTAGTTCAATTAATGAGCATTAATCAGCAATTCAGGCTTACTTTTCAAGCAGGTGATGGATGGGTGGATGGATGGATGGCTGGTTTGGACAAAAGCTTTTCCGGATATAACTGTAAACAGATTGACTCAAAAGGGAAAAACCAATTAATCACCAAGCAATGATAATTAAAAAATAAATGTGCTATTAACAATCCATTATTCTAAAGTCAAACTGTCATAAAACACACGAATAATCAAACAAATATAGAAAGCGGTCATATCTAACCATGGCCACGCGATGGCAGCATAGGACAGCAGAATTAAAGAATCAACACAACCCAAACCAGCGTGAACTGCTACCTATAAATAACCACTAGATGGAGGCATAGGACAACAGAGGTGAGAAGGATGAAAGATTTCTAAATATCCCTAAAATCTAGCTAACGCTACACCATTTCTCAATTTATGAAGATTGAAGAAAGGTTTCATTAATACTAGTGGATTGCTGCTAGGGTTTGAGTGCTGAGTAACCGATTTCTCGATCAGTGTCCACCTGGCCCGGGTTCAACATCCCTCATTGATTTATGAATTAACTTTATTCTATCTAATCCAGTCGTCCCATACACCGCACGACCCACTGGATGAATTATCGTTCCCTAATTTCTAAAGATAGGAAAGAGAAAGAAGTAAGAGAGAAAGAAAGATAGAACAAGAAAGAGATAGAGAAAATGGTCACTGCCCGCCTCACCTTAAGACTGAAAAAAAACCTATTGTCTAGTGACCGCGTATCACTGACCCCCCTCCCCCCACAGCCAGCTGTGGTTTAATGAGGGCTAGGAATTTTTACAACTCAAGAGTACGGGGAGCAGCCTCACCCACAAAAGACAATTAAACAAGAAATATCAGCACAATATTATTTACATTAACTCAACTTTCAAACCTTACAATGTATAAAACCAACAAACACACAATCTCAACTTTTAAACTTTAAAGCACAAAACCCACAACGCACGGCTCTCCTCACGGCTCTCCTTTCACTCTCTCTTTTCACACCTCACTTTCACACCTCACACAAAGGATGCTGGCAGGCACACACACACATACAGGCTACAGTAGCCTACACACACACGTGGAGGAGTGAACAAAGGATCTCTCTTCCTCAATCATTCATTCAAGAAAGTAAGAATATCTACATTGACAATTACAAGAAACAGGACCAAATAGCAGACTGCTAAAACGTACTTTAAACGAGACAATACAGGACTCCGGTTTAGCCTGTTTCACATTTACTGGTACCTCACACTTAACACAAATATGCAATCCTATGCATTTAATTTAACCGTTTTTTTTTTATAGACACGGAACCCCACTCTGGAGCTCCCGTCTTCTCTGACTTTGCGCACTCGTATGCGTCTTTTCAAGACTAGGCCCTACGAAGTCAGCGCATCAATGCGTACACAATTTTAAATCTATTCTCCTTATTTATTGGAAGTTCTTTACGGCGAAAGCATAAAATAGTTTGCAAGACAGTTTACCTCGATCAAGACTCGCGAGGTCGTTCCCTCTTGTCCTCCTTGGCCGTTAGGTTCACGTGAGGTAATTGAAGTCGCTATCTTTCAAGGGTT
This sequence comes from Borostomias antarcticus, assembly GCF_949987555.1. NCBI lineage: Eukaryota > Metazoa > Chordata > Actinopteri > Stomiiformes > Stomiidae > Borostomias > Borostomias antarcticus. Next base: position 501,678 of record NW_028176558.1, on the reverse strand, counting down.
TTGCAAACGTAGCTAGAATCGCCATCCCATCCCCGTCGCCATTATGTCGTATCTTTTTGTCTTGACTTGGAAAGAATCTTCTGGAGAAAAATGCAGTTTAAACCAAATTTATTGAGCACGCCATTCGGTCAAATCTCAGCGGTACTGATTTACAGTAGGTAGTATCCGGGTTGATATACTTGGCCTCAGGCCAATGAACACACGATAAACAATTTTGCATACGAGGGAGGTACATTTTAACACAGATCTGGTAAGCTTGTCTTTGTGATAGGTCAATTGGTGTCGCTGGGTTCTGCCCCCTCCGGACATGGGGGCAGTCTTGGGGTTTTTCCGGTCCTGCTTTGATCACCTGTAGGCTTCCTGACTTCTTCTTCAGAGGTGCCATCTCTATTGTTCCTCAGGTGGCAAAGGAATGTTGACTCAGGACAGGACATGTGTTGTCATCTAGATGTTAAACTAATTAAGTTAACCAAGTTCCTACTGAATTGGAGTTTATTCATTATTCTTAATAAAATGATTACTACATGAGAGTAATACAGATGTATTGATGTAATACCGTATAAAAATACACTACAACAGCCCTATGGAATGACCTGGCATGACCCCTGCATGGATCACCTGTTCGTGGCATTCATTTGTTTTTCTACTTTGACCGCCGCCCTCGTGATTTTATGTGACCCTCTTTTCTGTTCCCTCCTCATGTCAGTGTTGTGGACTCATCTCTCTGTCACACCACAGTCACAGAGCTTTCCGCATTTGAAACACACACACACTGATATAGAAGCAGGCCGGTACGTCAGTTAGTCACACTTGAGCAATAAGACACGAGAGGGAGTGCTTTACTGTGGTTTATTGGCACGGCTGTGGTGCAGCCGCAGGCACGACGCGAAGCGGACCACAGACGTGCCAATAAACCACAGTAAAGCACGACCTTGAGTGTCTTATTGCTTTTATACAACAGCACTGCACTGTTGTTAATTTTATTTTGGAAAAGACGGGTTTATAGTGTTCAGTCTTACTTAAATATTTTGTTTCAGACCTCCACGATACGACAGCTAGTTCCGACGAGCGATAGGGAGTAGGAATACATTTGGTGATTAACCCAGTGCCATTATAGGCCTTAAAGGCACTGCTTGGAATCCGTCTTAGCCAATCACAATGCGCGGTCGGAACTAGCTGTTGTATAAATGCACACAATGCACACACACGTACACAACGCACACACACACATACGTTCACACGCGCGCACATTCTACTTTGATTTAGAGTCCTTGCTTAGCTTACGTGTCTGTTACGACCCAGCTCGTAGAGTCGCAACAAAAAGGGGAGTCACACTACCAACGCAAACTGTTAAGAATATTTAATACTTGGCTACTTAAATCATACAAACAATAATCAATAATCAATTAGTATGGGATGTGAATATCAGTATATCAGTGGTGTAGTGTAATGTATGGATGCAAGGATAACAGTATGGTGAAGGTGAATGTAGCAAGGTGTAAACCAAAAGTCTAAATCAGAAGTAAGGTGCTCCTGGGGAGAGAGCGAGAGATCTGCTTCTCGATGGCCTTTATACTCCAGGCACACCTACGCCAGGTGCACCTGATCAGAAGCCACTCCCAGACTCCACCTGCTGGACTGGGAAGAAAAGACCCAGCCTACTTCCAACCCCCAGCCAGGGGACTGGGAGTCGTCACACCCCCCCCCATAAACTCGGGGACCCCAAAAGGAACCCCGAGACCAAAACAAACCACAAAGCATCCCATAAACCTCCCAACCTCCAAACCCCACCTCACAAGCCCGCAGACCGCACTCCAGCAACTCGGCACCTGAGAAGCAATTTAAGGAGAAGGACAACAGACAGGGAAGCAAGAGGAGGACAGAAGGCAGGGACAACCTAAAAACGACAAAACGCGGTTAGTCTGCAGGCAAACTACGCTCCATCCCCGCTCCTCCCCTACTCGGAGAGCGAAGAGGACGGTCTGAGCCACGGCGAGAGCACTCGTCCGTAGCGCGGGGCTCATAACTACCTCTGTGAGTGATCACATAATCGTCGGCCAACGCAGCAGCCTCTAGGGCTGTCTTAACGTCTTTGTGGTCACCCACATAAGTTGCCACGCCCCCAGGCACTGAATCCTTAAACTGTTCCAACACCATTAGATCACACAGAGCCACAAACGTGGTAATTTTTAACGAGGTGCGCCAACGAGTAAACTGACACACCAAGTCCCGAGCAAACTCCAAATGGGTCTGCTTGTCGCCCTTTTTCCAAGTCCTAAACCTCCTACGATATGCTTCCGGCACCAACTCATACGTTTTCAATACCGAATCCTTTACTTTAGCATATGTAAGATTAGGCTCTGGGGCCAATGAACAAAAAGCCTCCTGGGCTTTCCCAGTAAGAACGCACTGTAACATTAGAATACGGTTTGCGTCGGACCAATCTCCAGCCTCCGCTACACGCTCAAACAAAGCAAAAAACGTGTCCGGATCCTTTTCATTAAAGGTTGGAACGAGCCGCAAACTCGTCCTAATGTCAAATACAGGGAGCAGGTTAACAGCACCCCCAGGCATGGCCACACCCCCCTGGGGCCTACCGGGTTGACCTAGCTCGAGCCGACGAGCCTCAAGTTTTAACTTCTCCTGCTCAACTTGTAATCTCTCACGTTCCAACTGCATCGATTCACGTTCCTTTTCACGGTCCGTTTGCAACAAATACATTTCTCTATGCTGCTCAAAAGTCCACCCGGACCCCGATGCGCTAAACCAATCCCCACTTTCGTCTTTCCTACGAATAACACCTTTAGCCACTAAACCATCAACCAAAGCAGCTACTAGGCTGTCCTTAACTCGAGCACTACTGCTACTAATAGCAATACCATAGTGCTTCGCTATATCCATAAGCTGATCCTTGGTAAACTCAGCCAAACCGGACTCCGAAGGAGTCGACAAAAAATCATCGACAGCAGCCATAATGACCCGATGTTATATCACTAACCGAAAGTCACATATGCAGGTTGTTATACAACCTACGTCCCGAAGCAAGCGACCAAACAATGAATGAACTAACCACACAAAACTATTGAATGAACCAAAGCAAAACCAGGGACCAATCACATGTTGACGCGCTGTGACGCACAGCGGCCGAATCCACACAGCCAACGCAGAATGCGCTTCCCCTCTAACTGCCTACCGAAAACTACCTAATCTCCCCCCCTAGTCTTCATGTGACCACATAACGGCGGGTATTTATGCACTAAAACCCGCTGCTGCGGGGAAGAGCGATCGGCAAGCCGACAACCCGCCCGGAGCAGGGACGTGCTCCCGAGACTTTGTCTCTAACCGCGTTCGCCACAACACTACAACCCCCCCTCAACGAAACCCAAAGGGGAATCGCTGCTCTCCTGACCAGGGGAATGAGCAGAGCGCAAAGTGCACCAGCTGCATAGACCCACCCGCCGACGCACAAACGCAAACCAGTAAACAAAGACGGTCACAACCAAAACTATTCCTGACAATCGCAAAAATAGCAATAGCAAAATAGTAGCCTACTAAAGCTTAGCACTAAACTCCCCCCCCCATAAAACAACAAACGCAAACAACGCAACACAAACAAGAAAACCGAAAACTCACCAAAGCGCGACTCCCAGAACAACAACGCACAGAAAACCAAACTAACAACCACAAAGGACGAGCCCCCACTTTTGTTACGACCCAGCTCGTAGAGTCGCAACAAAAAGGGGAGTCACACTACCAACGCAAACTGTTAAGAATATTTAATACTTGGCTACTTAAATCATACAAACAATAATCAATAATCAATTAGTATGGGATGTGAATATCAGTATATCAGTGGTGTAGTGTAATGTATGGATGCAAGGATAACAGTATGGTGAAGGTGAATGTAGCAAGGTGTAAACCAAAAGTCTAAATCAGAAGTAAGGTGCTCCTGGGGAGAGAGCGAGAGATCTGCTTCTCGATGGCCTTTATACTCCAGGCACACCTACGCCAGGTGCACCTGATCAGAAGCCACTCCCAGACTCCACCTGCTGGACTGGGAAGAAAAGACCCAGCCTACTTCCAACCCCCAGCCAGGGGACTGGGAGTCGTCACAGTGTCACACAGCATTTCAAGTATGTTGTCTATCCTCTCTCCTCACACACACTCACACTCCCCTCTCGTACCCCCCCCCCCCCAATCACACCCCGCCCCCTCTTCACGTTGCTGGTTGTGTTGTGTCCCTGTCTGCCCTGTGTGTCGCTCAGATCGCCCACGCCAGACTTCCATAGGCTGAATGAGGACGGCGAGCTGTGGCTGGTTTATGAGGGGTTAAAGGAGACCAACAGGTTAACCGCGCCCCCCGAGGCGTCTTGCCAGTGTGTGTGTGTGTGCGAGCGCATGTGGATGCCGGTGTGAAGGGACGACATGGCGCCACGTTCCTTCCCTCCATCCCTCCTCTCTTTCTCAGCTCCCTCCCTCTTATCTCTCGCTTCCTATTGGTTGATCAGAGGCGGTTAACCCCCCTCTCGAGTGTTGTGGTGTGACCGACCGTGTTGCACCTTGTCCTAAATCCTCGCACCCTTTCCTACTGTACTAACCGGCTCCCGGTTTTGCCTCGGCGCTCGAAGCGCGGCACCCTAAGTAGAACGACTCCCATCGGTGTGGCGCTTCGCTCTGGCGCTCTCCCCCCGCGGCGAGCGCGGGCCGCCAGCGTCTCTCCTCTCTGCCTCGGGACGCCGCCCCACCGCCCTCCCGCCTCCCCCCGGGGGTGTGACGGCGTCGGCTCGGACCGGACCGGACCTCCCGAGTCAGAGGAGAGGGGGGAGGGGAGGGAGGGTGGGGAGCTCTCCCCCGGGGAAGGAGGTCTTCCCGGCTGGGCTGCGTGTCGCCAGATGGGGGGCGCTCGCTTGCCCCCCCCCCCCCCCCCCGAGAGCGGAGGACTGCAGCGGCGAGGTCGTCCCGCCTTGACCCTCCCGGCCCAGCGAAACGCCTCCCACCCTCCTCCTCTGGGCGTTCTTCTGACTAGTCTCTCTCCTCTCTCTCTCTCATCCCCTCATACTTCCTCCCTCCTTCTTCTTTCGCCCCCTTCTCTTGCTCACACGCTCATTCGGACGCACGCCCCCCCCCCTCAAGGTTGCTGGAGTCCCAGCTGCAGGCGCAGCGGCGCAGCTACGATAATGAGGTGGAGGTTCTGCGAGGAGAACTGCAGAGCGTGAAGGAGGAGAACAACCGGCAGCAGCAGCTCCTGGCCCAGAACCTCCAGCTGCCCCCGGAGTCCCGGATAGAGGCCAGCCTCCAGCACGAGATCATGCGCCTCACCAACGAGAACCTGGTACGGACACACGCACACACACACACATGCAAACGCACAAAAATCAGAGAAACGGCTTAACGTGACACCTCACACACCTCTATGACGCGCACGAATGCGCTCGCTGCGCGCCGAACACACACACACACACACACACATGCGTGCGCGTACAGAGCGCAGACACGCAGAGCAGCGCAATATCACACACCTCGTCAACGAGGGCCCGTCGAGTCTACACCCACTCACACACACACACACACACACACATACTCATTGCAGATGCACAGATGTGCACATGTATCACAGACCACAGATGACCCAACAGCCTATCGGGAGACCCGACTCATCATTTTACGACGGATGGTTGTATGTAGAGAAAACATTGCATCTGTGTGTTGTGTGTGTGTGTGAATGAGAGAGAGGGAGAGACTGTGTGTTCCTGCACGTGTGTGAACACTAACCGAGACTGTGTGTGTGTGCGTGCGTGCGCACTCCACAGAGCAGCGTTTTAATGTGATGTCTGCTCTAACAGCCACAGCAGCGTGTCCTCCTTTCCTAACCCACAGAGGAGAACCAACCTCCTTCTGCTCCTCCTCCTCCTCCTCCTCGTCCACACAGGAGTCCACTCTCTAATAAACTACCGGTTAATCAGCACTCCCCCTCCCCTGAAATCAGACACCCTCGGTGCCCTGGGCGATGGAGAGACAGTTTTACAGAGAGGAAGCGATATTCTAAAATATTTGCCGAAAGGGGTATTTCATCCAAATTGGAAAAGCATGTTTATATCTATAGCTCATTTGTATTCAGGACTAAGAGTTGTAGTCCAGGAGTTTGGCTAGTGTAGCAACAAGTTTGGCTAACTACAGCAACAAAGTATGCTAGTAGAATTTAAGACTTATTTATTTAAATAGGGACAAGTAGTGGAATAAACGTATTCTGGAAGCCAGATGGCATCGCGGAAAAACTTTTTTTGCGATGAGTATGGCTTTCAAGATAGAATAAACCCAGTGTAGATCACCGTCTAACTCTGGCCCATTCACGGGCTACTGTCAGGAAAGGTGACCCGAGACTTTGTCTCCATCATCAGATCTCCGCTCCCTAGATGAGTGGAATCTGAAGGTTTCGTAATGATCCTCTCTGCCACCAGAGGGCACTCTTCTCTACAGCCTCAGCTTTCTGTCTGCACCCTGATCCCAGCTGCACGCTATAGCTAGACCAGGCTCCACTGTTTCCCTCACTCCTCTCTCTCTCTCTCTCTCTCTCTCTCTCTCTCCATCTCTGGCAGGATCGGATGGAACAGTTAGAGAAGCATGACAAAACCAAGAAGATCGGAGGTATGGGAACAAGACTTCTGTCTGTCTGCATGTGAGCGGAGGTGTGTGTGTGTGTGCTGTCTGTCTCCCCCAGGGGGCCATGTGTGTACAGTAATCAACCGTGTGTGCATGTGCATGTGTGTGCGTGTGTGTGTGTTGTCTGTCTCCCCCAGGGGGCCGTGTGTGTACAGTAATCAACCGTGTGTGTGTCCCAGCCGGTCAGGGAGAGGGCCAGGTGTCCCCGGGTCAGATGGTGGACGAGCCCATCCGTCCGGTGAACATCCCTCGCAGGGAGAAGGACTTCCAGGGCATGCTGGAGTACAAGAAGGAGGACGAACTCAAACTGGTCAAGAACCTCATTCTGGGTCAGTACCTTTTAAGTACCCCACCCCCCCCCCCCCCCCCCCAACCCGCGGCGTTTTCCAGAACGCCACACTTGACCTCTACCCCAGACATGCGTCCGACGCCGAACGCATCCGTTCGTGGCTCAGCACCAGTACCTAGCGCGTGCGTCCCACGCTGGCTCCGTGCCAATACTACAAACGCGTCCTATACGGGCCTTGTTCCAACACCGTATCCCCACCCTCCTCCTCCTCCCCTCTCCTCCTCCTCTCTCCCCTTAGAGCTGAAGCCGCGCGACTTGGCGGTGAACCTGATCCCGGGGCTCCCCGCCTACATCCTCTTCATGTGTCTGCGACACGCCGACTACGTCAACGACGACCAGAAGGTCGGCACACTCCTCACCTCCATCATCAACAGCATCAAGAAGATCCTCAAGGTACGGCGTCCGCCGGCAGCGTCCGGGCCGGGCGGGAAATGAGACGCTCGCTCGATGTAACGCCCAGAAGCGCCGAGGGTTTTTGATCCAACCCAACGGGACGAGTCACACGCAAATTGGTCACTTTTGTTTTCTTTTTTTTTCTCCTCAGAAACGCGGGGACGACTTTCTGATGATGTCCTTCTGGCTGTCCAACACCTGCCGCTTCCTGCATTGTATGAAACAGTACAGCGGGGAAGATGCAAGTCACACACACACACACACGCACAAACACACACACACACACACACACACACACACACACACTCATACTTGTTGAGATAAACACACGTGTGCACTTTAACACACAAACACATTTTCACTCTTACCCTGCCATTACACACACACGCACACACACACACACACTCATGCTTGTTCAGATACACACACGGATGCACTTTTAACACACACACACATTTTCACTCTTACCCTGTCATTACACACACACACACACACACACACACTCCCCATCACAATATACACACACAAACACACACATCTCTCACACACACACACATTTCCACTCTTGACCTGCTCTTACCTGTCTCGTGTGCGTGTGCGTGTGTGTTCCTTGTTAAAGAATTTCAACTCATCACCATGTGTTCACGCCAAGATAGGTTTCTGTTTATCTTATTCTATTGATGTTCCTGTTTCCTCTGTTTAATTATTTTACAATGTTTGTGGGAATCACACCTTAGTTAACTTCTCACTGCCATATGCGTCTGCCAGAGCAGCTGGTCAAACATCATGTCACGACACTGTCCCTTTAAAAGGGCTCCGCCTCTATTGGACGGGGCTCTCTGCTGGAATCCATTTCCTGTTGTGAGAGACCGCTTGCAAACGTATTGAAGAATAAAACTCTCGTCTTTGTTTTACCCAGACTGAATCGACCACTCGCGTGCTCTTATTCTTAATCCAAGTATATTAAGAAAATAATTATCAACAATCTGGCGACGGGTCTGTAAAACCGAATTGCGGTTCTGGGACAACTCAGTTTTTTTCGCGTGCTCCGGAGGCGAAGCGTGGACCCGCGACAAGTTTTCACTTGTGGACTCAAACTTTGAGCAGTTGGCGTAAGTCTGCCGGCTGGTTTTCTCGATGCCCTTCGCCTCTGCAGCTCGCTAAAGGGACTGGTACGTTGAGAATCTAAATCGTGGTGGTATATTGTGTTTTTCAGCTGAAGACATTGACCATAGTTTTATTCGCACCGGTTATGTGATTCTGTGTTCTGCACTACATTTGTTTTGTTCTGCATTATACAAGGAGGTTACGTAGGCTGTTGGCCGCATGACTGTTTACGAAAACCGGCAGGTTTTCAGGTGTTTCTGTTACCTCGAATAAGCCTGGTTCTGTGTCGTGGGGTTGCGCGACTCAACGTGGGTTTTTTTATTTACTCCGGTTGTGAGGGCACAACAACGGGGATGGCTGAGATAGTTCGAGAGGTTATTTGACGCCCCGGGTGATTTAGCTAAGTGAGCTAAGTTGTTTCATTTTGTTTGTCTTGTCTTGGGATTTCAGATCCTGGGTTTTTGTTTAGTGTTAAACTTCTGTACATGCTACGGTTTGGTTTTGCATTTAACTGTCTGTTGTGCTGGCTTTGTTTTGTGTTCAGTGTTGGGATTATTTTGGTATTTCTACGGCACTCTTGTGCTCATCCTTTGTTCTTTTAATTCTGCTCCAAGCTACGTATCTTGTATTTCTGTTAGCTTTGGTTTTTTGTCCTTTTGTTTCATTGATTAGCTTCTCTGTGCTAGCTAATTCGTCCACGTGGTTGGTTCCACATGTTGGTTAGCCCACGTGCTTAGCTACCTTTGTGCACACTGGATTGACTTCCTGTTTTGCTGCTTGTGAAAAAAAAAAGAGAGAGGTCCTGTTTTTCCTCAAACATTGAGGATCCACCATTTTGGTTTCTGAAGTCTGCCATTTTGGAAAAAAAAAAAAAAAAAGTAACAGGAGAAAAAAAAAAAAAAAACCCTCTCAACACAGCAGTTATTGTTTTTTTACTGTAATTTTGATATTTGTTTGTATTTGTAAAATGGGAAGTACTGCTAGTGCACCAAAAAGGGAACCTTTAATGGGGGCTGCCAAGATAGTGGCATTAAAGTATGATCCGAGTGTGTGTGAGCAAATTTCTTTATGGGCTAAAAATAGTGATTTTCCTCCTGTGTCTGGTACACTGTCTGTTAAATTGCTAGGGACAGTTAAGAGACAGCTTAAGGAGTTTCAATTAACTAAGCTAGGTAGGAAATCAGAGAATGCCATTAACTGGTCTCACTTTCTTGCTTGGGAAACAGCTGCAAATGACTCAATTGATAGAGCTGAAACTGCCCGCAACAAAAGGGAGGCTAGGAAGAACTCTGTCACTGCTAAAGCTGTTTATGTTAAGAAATTAATTTCTCCTTCAGACAACGATGACCTTTTAGAACCGTGTCGTTTATATCCTGATCCAAATGCGGCCATCCCTGTTCCAAACCCTCAGGCTCAGCAGGGCATCGTCCCTCCTCTAGCCCAGGTGCTGCCCCCCCCTCTTGTGCTGCCCCCCCCTCTTCCAGTCCCGACACTTCCGCCAACCTCCATGGTTCAAACCCCCCCCCCTGGTCCTGCATTGTCACGGTTTACGACCCCTATTGCGGGTCCGTCATCTGTCCCCTCTCAGGTTTCACATCTCCCCTCTCCCTCTACTGGAACTCCTTTTGGAGCCCACCCTAAAGCTCCTTGGTTGCTTCAGATGTCACCCCCTCCAGGTTATTATTCCCATAACAGTACTCCGGCAGGGTCTTCTTTTGGTGATGTTCACAGTCAGTCTAAATTGGCTATTTCCTTCCCTGAAACTTCCCTTTCTACTGACTCATCCCCTTCATTGACTGGCTCTATGACTCCTGATGACACCTCAGCCAAAGTCTCACCTCCTTTATTGACTCCCCCTGATACTATTTCTCCCCCTGCTCTTGAAACAGTCGAGGGCCATCAGCACTATAGTCTTAGGTCTACTGGTCAGGTTCAGGAACAACAACTCTCTTCTGCATTAGGCAAGATGCTATTGCCAATGATTAGATGCATTAATCCTGTACCTCAACCACCTCTGGGCCATCCAGGTCACGCCATATGGAGCCCTTTTTCTGATGTCTACAGACCTTTCCGTTGTGATGAGCTGCGGGAGCTGGCTTCCTCATTACCTGATCCTGCTAAGGACATTGACAGCTTTGAGAGAGATGTGAATGCAGCTGTTCAGATGTACAGACCGCACTCTGAGGAACTTGAGGCTGTAATGAGGCTTGCGCTACGTCTCAAATGGGCTGATATAAGGGGAAATTTTGATGATAAATTGACTTTTGATGATCCTTTATTTGCACCTCAGGTGTTACAGCTGCTGCAGAGAATCAGGCTCCGGTTCCCTCCACAAACTAACTGGGACCTGATCTCCTCCTGTAAACAGAAGCTGAATGAATCTTTCGATGATTTTTATGAACGCCTGGAGAAAACTTTTTCGCTTCACTCGGGCATGAATAAGCATGCCAATGACTACAATACTGTTTTGAAACAACAATTAATGAACAATGTTCTCCCTGCCCTTAGTGACCAAGTCAGGACTTCGTGTGTAAACTGGGAAACACAACCGCTAGTACAGGTCGTGGGTGTGTTCAGATTTGCCGAACGTTTCACTCTGCTAAAGGAGCAAAGGGAGGCTGCTGAAAAGAAGGACTCTGACGTGAAGCTGCAGGCTGCACAGGTTAGGTACTTCAACTCCAATGCTCGCACAGAGCCACAGCAGAGAGATGGACAGCGTCAACAATCAAGGGAGAATAGAGGGAATCAGGGTAATTCACAACCAACCAGCAGGTTTAACAAATCAAATGAGCGCTGTAATCACTGTGGGAGAAAAGGGCATTTCTGGAGGGAATGTAGACAATACGCTAGGGTACAAAGGTCTTCTCCTAACCAATGGGGATCTGCACCCCCTCCTGGAGTCTCTGTCAGTTCTCCGCAGGGAAGTGGTTTCTGACTAGGTGTAGGACAGGTAGGGAAAGCTAGGGAAAGTGAGTGTGTACGTGATGAGGAGAGAATCATTCATATTCATCAATACCTTAATCTGCATACCAAACCATCTGATAATCCTACTGTAACTATGACTGTTAATGGGGAAAGTTTGTTTTTTTTGGCTGACACAGGTGCTCATTCTTCTGTAATTAGTACTGCTAGCATGACACAGCGTCCTCAAGTGACTGAGGAGCTGGCTAAAACTGTTGGTGCTGCAGGCATTGTGAAGAATGAAAGAGTGACTGTTCCATTGAAAGTGGAAGTAGATGATTGTCAGCTAACACACCAGTTCATTTTGAGTGAATGTTGTCCAGTGAATCTTTGTGGGCGAGACTTGTTATGTAAGCTAGGTTTCCAGATGACCTGCTCCTCAGAAGGTGTCACCATACTCAGATCATCAACAATGACACCTCCGGAGGTGACAACCATGTACACCGACGCGCCTACCGATTGGTCTTATAATTGGTATGTTGATTGTAACACTCATACATCACAACATTTGGAAAAGTTGTTTTCAAAAGTACGGACATGTTATAGCTACGATGCTCCGCTCAGCCCTCATGATAACTTGCTCTGTACCGCATCAACATCTTTTTTAAGCCAAGACCATGGGTTTGAGGACACTTGGATGTTGCCTCAAGTGGATGAGACATTGATGTGTAATGTGTTGTATGTTGGACCGGATCATGCAGTTCTTTCTGTCGACCTTAACGGTACACAGAAACAGCTGTATGATGGTCATTCTGTGCCTCATGTGTCTCTTGCTGTTTCTGAGTTTGTTAATAGGAGGGATGCTGATGCGTGGCTGATGGACATAATGACAATAACGGACTGGGTCGGAAATCCTCATCAAATGAGGTATTCCGCCAAGACGGGGGTAAGAGCATTTCCTTACACCTGGGCTATTCCAGTCACTAGGGGAATCCAAGGATCATGTTTCTTCCAGACACAATCTGATGACTTATCTGAAGATTTATCTGTGTTACAAGGACTTCCAAATTCATTATGGGCAAAGGACAAATTTGATATAGGGAAAATTCGAAACGTGAATCCTGTTGTGGTTACCCCTAAAGGTTCATTCCGACCAAAGCGCGCTCAGTACCCGCTCCCTCTAGAGGCTATAGAAGGTATTGCAGAGGTACATGCATCTTTGTTAGAGCGTGGAGCCATTTCTGAGGTTGACAGCTCTCCTGTCAATTCTCCAATCCTCCCTGTGCGCAAAGCCTCAGGAGAATGGCGTTTTGTTCAAGATTTGCGTTGTGTTAATGAAGCTGTCATTGCTAGGACTCCTCTTTGTCCTAATCCTGTAACCCTCCTTGCCTCCATTCCTTCATCAGCTACTTTCTTTAGTGTTATTGATCTCAGTAATGCATTTTTTTCTGTACCTGTACACCCTGATAGCAGACATTGGTTTGCTTTCCAGTTCAAGAACAAAACATATGTGTGGAATGTTATGCCTCAAGGATTTGTTGATAGTCCTTCTATCTACAATGCAGAGCTCGCGCGCAGCTTAGAAGGATTTATTCCACCACAGAATAGCATCATTGTCCAGTATATGGATGATTTGCTTGTTGCTAGCTCAGACAAGGAGTCATGTGTCAAAGACACAAACGCATTGTTGTTTTATTTAGCAGAGAATGGCCATAAAGTTTCCAAACACAAAATCCAGCTGGTGCGTGAACAGGTTACATACCTAGGTCACGTTATTTCTAAAAATGGAAAATCTTTAGGTAGCAGCCGTGTGGAGGCTATCCTTGCTCTGCCCATGCCTACAACCAAAAAACAAATGATGTCTCTGTTAGGAACTGCAAACTATTGCCGGGCCTGGGTCCCGGATTTCGCTGAGCTCACACAACCCTTGTCCGATCTGGCCCACGGACGCAACCTTTCTCCCTCTGACCGAATCACCTGGACTGACGAAGCACGACTGACTCTAACGGCCCTTAAACAGAGGCTGTCTACAGCCCCTTGTTTAGGTCTCCCTGACTATGAAAAGCCTTTCCACCTTTTCACAAATGAAAAGGATGGTTATATGTCCGCCGTTTTAACCCAAAAGCATGGGGACCGGTACAGACCGGTAGCATACTACTCTAAAAGGCTTGATAGTGTAGTTAGAGGGTTAATCCCATGTCTTAGATCAGTGGCGGCGGCCACTGAAGCAGTATTGGGATGTGTCGACGTGGTAGCCATGCGACCACTAATCGTGAATGTTCCACATGCTGTCTCTGCTTTACTTTTACAGGCAAAGACCTCACACCTGCATCCAGCGAGACTGTTACACTATCAGAATGTGTTACTAACCATGTCTAATGTTACTCTCCAGAGATGTACTGTCCTGAATCCAGCGACACTGTTGCCAACACCAGATGACGGAGATCCACATGATTGTGTGGCTGTTATTGACTTAGTCAGTAAGCCACGCCCTGACCTCACTGATGTTCCTTTGTCTAACCCTGATTTTGAACTCTTTGTGGATGGTTCTGCCCAGCGATCACAAGCTGGTGAGCCTGTTGTTGCCTATGCGGTTACTACTGCTGTTACAGTGCTGGAATCAGCCAGACTTCCTAACCATCTCTCTGCACAGGCTGCTGAATTATTTGCGCTCACCAGGGCATGTATTTTAGCCAAGGGTAAGTCTGCTACTATCCACACTGACAGTGCATATGCGTTTAGCACAGTCCATGATTTTGCGATGCTATGGAGGAATCGTGGGTTCCTTACCTCAAGTGGTAAACCCATTGCTCATAATACTTTGATTAACCATTTATTGCAAGCAATGTTGTTGCCATCCAGTTTAGCAGTATGCAAATGTAAAGCTCATGCTAGAACCTTGGATCCTGTGTCCATAGGTAATACGGCTGCTGACTCAGCTGCTAAAGCGGCGGCACTCTCCTCTTGCGCTCCTGTGTTGTCTATGCTCTCTCTCTCATCTGTGGATTCACAGGTCTCTCCTCCCATGTCTCTGAACGACATTGCCGACCTACAGGAATCTGCTCCTCCTGATGAGAAGAAGTGGAAAACCAAATGCACATTCAATGATGAAAGCAGAGTGAAGGCGACCATCCCGGATGCCAGAGAGGGTTTCTTGCATCACCTCCAGCCAGGCCAATGGGTGGTGATCCGGGACCTGAAACGGAAGGCGTGGAATAGTGCTCGTTGGCTGGGCCCGTACCAGATCTTGCTGACAACCCAGACGGCCATCAAAGTAGCTGAGAGGACGTCTTGGGTACACGCCACCCACTGCAGGCTGGTTCCAAACCAAGAGGAGGCCAGCCGGCCAAAAGATTCCAACAACCAAGATGCATTACCCGGTGTCACCACCAGGGCGAAAGCTCACTCTATGGTCTCCTCATCTGAGGAATCAGACCAAGGATAACACACCCTATCTTTTCCTCATTGCTGTCATGATGACAACTTTGACCCCTGCCCCAGCAACGCCCAATCATAATCCAACCACACTCCCCCTCACACACCTACTCGCACCCCCCTTGAAAGAGAACTCGGACCAGTTCTCTCCTGAAACTGAAACCATTGAACGAAGGAAAAGACAAGAACACACTCCAGTATTCGTTTGTCCCGTTGAGCGTTGCACTCCACTTGACTGTTGGGTCTATACGGTAGACGAAGATGGATGGAAGATGCTGCATACTGCTTATGTGAGATTTGAAAGTAACAAACGATTCCCAGGTTCTACTATTGTAACTGTGACTGAAGTTAATGTAGAGAAAGACTCTCCTTATTGGTGTGTTTTAGCTAAAGATGTTATGCGAGTATCAAGAACAAAGAATTATGGAGTTGACATTTGTAGATCTGTTCCAGATTATCCTCGAGGTACTGTGTTTAACTGCTCTATGCACCTAACCAAATCAGCTAAGTCAATTGGACAGGAAAAGAAGCATCCTAATGAAGCTATTAGTGTAGTCAGAGACTTTGCACATAGAATGAACTACGCTAACTGTTGGATTTGTCAAAATGTACCTCTTAGTACTGCTGCGCCCATATTCTATCCAATTCCTTTAACCCAAGCAGAATGGTCACACTATGACTGGCAGGGTTTAGCTACTCATGTTTTCTCTGCTCCTGGACAATCCTCTGCTTGTCATTTTCATGTAGGATTAGATAGACTAGGTAACTCCTATACAGGGATTGAAGAGGTTATTCTAAGCAAATTGACACTAGAGGTTAATGAGAATCATAGACCTTCTAATTTCTCCCGCCTTATTCTGTTCAAGGTTACACACTTTTCTGAAATAGCTGGACAGGGATTGGTTCACAAAATTCAAGTTATATTAGTCCAAATAGACAATCATGCACCGAGTACTAGGTTAGCTTGCACAGCTGTATCTACTACAGTTAATTGGCGAAATTCAATTACCATTTCTGGATTAAAATGTCAAATTATCGATTGCATCATTAAAGCACAAACAAAATTGCATCCTCAAGAAATGGAACATCAAAATCAAGTCGACCAATTCAAAGTAGTACCTCTTCAACAGGTTACAGCCTGTATTGATCTTTTCAGATACAACACACAAATTAGGACACAAATTAATGATCTAGGCACTAGCTCCTGCGTTGCTCCTATCTACGAATTCTTATATCCAGGTTCAGCGATAGGCCTTCCAAAAGGGGTATTTTTAGTCTGTGGCGATACAGCTTATTCAAACCTAAATAGCAACAGTGTAGGAAGATGCTATCTTGCTCATTTAATCCCCATGATTAGGAAGGTGGATCACGCTGAAATGCAGGTAATTCATCATCAATCCAATTATAGACATCGTCGTGCTATATCGCCCTTTCAGTTTATTTTTGGTGTATTTTTCCCTAACTATGGCATGTATAACACCCAAACTGAACTCATGACTCTCTCCGCTGTCTTGGCGGATCACTTGAATGCATCGGACAGAGTAATTTCAGCCTTAGCTAAGGAGGTGAATGAAATGAAGAAAGTTGTGCTACAGAATAGGTTTGCCTTAGATATAATTCTTGCTAGTAAAGGAGGAACATGCGCGATTGTAGGGTCAGAATGTTGTTCGTTCATCTCAGATCCAAATGCCACATTAACAGAGTTCCATGAATCAAACATGAAAGGTATTCAGACTTTAAAGACTGTCCATGGGTTTAATGCTTGGGGAATTTTCGATAATGCTTTTTCAAGTTCTGGAAATATTCTCAGATCTCTAGGTATCATTTTTATGATTATTATTTTGATTATTATTATTATTGGCATTGTTCTTAAGTGTATTGGAAAGTGTTTGAATACTGTTACAGAGATACCCATTACTGCATTAATGTTCAAAGGAGAAGTTGAATTAGACCTTCATTCAACTCAAGAACTTAGTCAAGTCTGTGCCATTGGAAATAAGGATTTTGAATTGTTTTGAAACTTGAAGTTAAGTTTTTTTCCTCTCAAAAGAAAGAGGTTTTTTTTTCCACTCATGAATATATGAAATCTGTATTAGATTAGTATCATGTTATCTTTTTACCTTGCTTATGATGATATTTTATAATTTGATTCCACATGGTTGATTCTTTCATTTATTATTGTTGTGGATGTTTTACCCACAAGATTGGGGAATTGTTAAAGAATTTCAACTCATCACCATGTGTTCACGCCAAGATAGGTTTCTGTTTATCTTATTCTATTGATGTTCCTGTTTCCTCTGTTTAATTATTTTACAATGTTTGTGGGAATCACACCTTAGTTAACTTCTCACTGCCATATGCGTCTGCCAGAGCAGCTGGTCAAACATCATGTCACGACACTGTCCCTTTAAAAGGGCTCCGCCTCTATTGGACGGGGCTCTCTGCTGGAATCCATTTCCTGTTGTGAGAGACCGCTTGCAAACGTATTGAAGAATAAAACTCTCGTCTTTGTTTTACCCAGACTGAATCGACCACTCGCGTGCTCTTATTCTTAATCCAAGTATATTAAGAAAATAATTATCAACATCCTCCAGGCGTTTATGAGGAACAACACGTCGAAGCAGAATGATCACTGCCTGTCCAACTTCAACCTGGCGGAGTACCGTCAGGTCCTGAGTGACCTGGCCATCCAGCTCTACCAGCAGCTCATCAAGTGCATGGAGAACATCCTGTATCCCATGATCGGTGTGTGTGTGTGCGTGTGCGTGTGCGTGTGTGTGTGCGTGTGTGTGTGCGTGTGCGTGCGTGTGTGTGCGTGTGTGTATGTGTGTGAGCGCACATGCTCATTTGGGTGTGTGCGTTTATGTTTGTACTTTACACTATACTTGCTAGTGAGTGTGTGTGTGAGTGTGTGTGTGTGTGTGTATGTGTATATGTGTGCTTGCACACACTTGCTGATTGTGTGTGTGTGTGTGATATGAGTGTGTGTATGTATTATGATGAGGTGTGTGTGTATGTGTGTGGGTGTAATGTGAGTTTGCACACTCTTGCTGATTTTGTGTGTGTGTGTGTGTGTGTGTGTGTGTGTGTGTGTGTGTGTGTGTGTGCGCCCCGACCGCCCCCACAGTCTCGGGCATGCTGGAGCACGAGACCATCCAGGGCGTGTTGGGGGTCAAGCCCACCGGGCTGCGGAAGCGGACGTCCAGCATCGCCGATGAGGGCACCTGCACCCTGGACTCCATCCTGCGGCAGCTCAGCGCCTTCCACTCCATGATGTGCGAGCACGGCACCGACCCCGAGCTCATCAAGCAGGTGGTCAAGCAGCAGTTCTACATCATCGGCGCCGTGACCCTCAATAACCTGCTGCTGCGCAAGGACATGTGTTCCTGGAGCAAGGGGATGCAGATTAGGTGAGGGGGCGGGGCTTGAGAGCGTCCATCTGGGGGAGGGGGCGGGGCTTGAGAGTGTCCGTCTGGGGGAGGGGGCGGGGCTTGAGAGTGTCCGTCTGGGGGAGGGGGCGGGGCTTGAGAGCGTCCGACGGGACGGGGGGGGCGTGTGTTGGTTGGGAGGGGCGGGGGTGCGCTGTGTGTGTGGGGGGGAGGGGTTAGGTTATGTACATGCGTGTCGGTGGGTGGGTAGGTCGGTGGGAGGGAGGGGTGTGTGTTTACATGTGTGTATGGGTTGTTGGTGGGGGGTGCATCTTTACGTGTGTGTGTTGGTGGGGGTTGCGTGTTTGTGTGTGTGTGTGTTTGGAGGGGGGAGATGGGGGTGGCGTATGCGCATGCATACTGTATGTGTTTGTGTGTGTCTTGCGTTGGTGATGACTGACGCTTAGTTACGTGCGTACTTACTCATGTCTTTGCACATGTGTGTGTGCGTGTGTGTGTGTGTGTGTGTGTGTGTACTGTCCAGGTACAACGTGGGTCATCTGGAGGAGTGGATGAGGGATAAGAACCTGATGCTGTGCGGCGCCAAGGAGACGCTGGAACCTCTGATCCAGGCCGCCCAGCTGCTGCAGTTCAAGAAGAAGTCGGACGAGGACGCCGAGGCCATCTGCTCCGTGTGCCTGGCGCTGTCCACCGCCCAGGTAAACACACGCCCGCCAATCAGGAGCCAGCGCCGGACCAAGGGTTCCGTGTCCGTGATCGTAACCAGTTTCTTGTGTTCTTGTGTTCTCTCTCTCTCTCTCTCTCTCTCTCTCTCTCTCTCGTTTTTTCTCTCTCTCTCTCTCTACCTCTCTCTCTCTCTCTCTCTCTCGTTTTCTCTCTCTCAATCTCTCTTTCTCTCTCTCTCTCTCTCTTTCTCTCTCTCTCTCTCTCTCTGTCTCTCCCCCTCTCTCTCTCGCTCTCTCTTTCTTTCTCTCTCTCTCTCTCTCTCAGATTGTGAAGGTCTTGAACATGTACACTCCGGTGAACCAGTTTGAGGAGCGCGTGTCGGTTACGTTCATACGAACCATACAG
The DNA here is from genome assembly GCF_949987555.1 of Borostomias antarcticus. Classification (NCBI taxonomy): domain Eukaryota; kingdom Metazoa; phylum Chordata; class Actinopteri; order Stomiiformes; family Stomiidae; genus Borostomias; species Borostomias antarcticus. The sequence goes on along the minus strand of NW_028176558.1, from coordinate 482,373 downwards.
GTACCCTGTCTCACTGTCTCAATGCTACCTATCTGACTTTGTCTCTATGCCTGCATGTGTGTGTGCGTGTGTGCGTGTGTGTCTGCGTGTGCGTGTGTGCGTGTGTGTGTGTGTGTGTGTGTGTGCGCGTGTGTGTGTGTGGTAACGATCATCCCCTGTGCTCTCCTCTCAGACGCGTTTGCGGGACCGCAGTGAGACGTCTCAGCTGTTGATGGACACGAAGATGATCTACCCCGTCACCTTCCCCTTCAACCCCTCCTCCCTGGCCCTGGAGACCATCCAGATCCCCGGCTCCCTCAATCTACCGTTCCTCATATCGTTTTAAAAAATAATAAATGAATATATATATATATATATCACGCTAGGATATTTTATTTATTGCGCCTTTTATTCCCCTGCTTTTAAAAAATAAAGTTTTTTCTTTGGAGAAGACATGGATGTCCTGAGAGACATGGATGTGGCTATATAAAGACTACTCCATCAGTCCCATTATATCATATTTTATGTCAGTAGTAGATTAACCATGTAGGATAATTGAATGAACACTACTGTAGTCCACTTTTGAAAGTAGATGTTGATTTGTTAATGTACAGTATCATACTTTTACTCTAGTCATGTGTAACCTGCATCTTCAGCAGCGCTCAGATTGAAGCCCCGATTCAGCACAGGTTTCACTAGTGGTTTAGACTCTGGCGCGGGTTTAAAGGAGAATGCTCGTTTTTGACAACCTGGACCTTATTTACGGCATATTATAAGACGTTTGATTCAACGAGATCCCTTTGGTGTAATTCGGAGGCCTGTAGAAGAAATTAAAAATCCAGCGCAAGCCAAGTATATCTATGTAATGGTGGCGGACGGGGCACTGAGAATGCAGCTTCTAAAAAATCTATTTTCTGCCGCGAAACGGTTGTTTTCATCAATCTGTCTTTATGAATCGCTAGTTGTGCTTACATAGAGCGAGAGCTTGTTGTGGTTTTTCACATGCCTCTAATATGATCTTTAGAAACGAAATAGCTTCCCCACTTGCTCCAGCACGCATGCGCACATCGCGCAAACTGGCTATTCTCCGTCTGTAGGCTACACTTGCGGCTCACATTCTCTACGCTACGATCGGCGTCCATCATATTCTAAGTCATCTTCTATATCCTCAAAATCTGATAAATATTCAGGCATATTGCACACAATATTCCAGGCACCAACAAGCTGATCGTAGAGTAGAGAATGTGAGCCGTGAGTGTAGCCTACAGACGTAACGGAGAATAGCCAGTCTGCGTGCTGTGCGCATGCGTGCTGGAGCAAGTGGGGAAGCGGAATTGCTTCTGAATGGTTTCCGAACGGTTCCGCCAAAGGCAGTTATTGAGGCCCACCGATAAAACCACCTTCTGTGTCATCCGACAGGGGTCCAGCTTATCCAGGAGCGCCTTCAGATGGTGAATCTGGGCCCCTGGAAAGCTGTCAACCTGCACTAATGGAAGGTAGTATTGGGGGACCCTGGAGAGGTTAGAGTCCCCAACCACTAGTACAGGTTTACTCACTGTCAGTGCCCAGTTGGGCCCCTTTTGGAAGGTCTGTTTATGGCGGGTGGGTCTCTGGAGAGAACTGAATGCTGTCATTCTCAGTCTCCTCGCCACGCCCCCTCTCAGACCCCAACAGTGGCGGACCGGAGCCCTCACTCCCCTCTCTCCCTGGATACATTCCTGCGTTTGCAGGTAGTTGTTCCGATCCTGAATCAGGTAAAGGAGAGGGGTTGATGGCCTCCGAGATAGAAACCGCCACATGAGATCTGAGCCTCATAGAGGCCTGAACCTGTTCTTCCTGTACCAAGTCCTCCTCATCAGAGCTAAATTTGAGGTCAAAGTTAAGGTCAGAGATAGTGTAAGGGAGGTCAGTATAAAACTGAGAGTTGCTGTTTCCACTCCCCTCCCCCCTCAGAACCTGGGCTGAGATAACCTGAATTATATTCCCTGTAGAGGGTCCCAGAGCAAAGTCAGTAGCCTTAGTACAGTCAAGATGGTTGAGATCCCCATTAGGGCGGGAGTCAGTATGGGGTGGAGGATAGGGGTTGGGATTGGGGTTAAGGTCAGGGCTGGGGTTAGGGTCAGGGTTGGGGATGGGAAGGTGGTTGGGGCTTGGGTTAGGTGAAGGGTTGGGATTTAGGGTGGGATTGGATAGGAAGTTAGGAGTGGGATTAGGGTTAGGTAAGGGATTAGGATTTGGGCTGGGGTTAGGGGTCAGGTAAAGATTAGGGTCAGGATTAGGACTGGGCATAGGAGGGTGGTTGGGGTTAGGGCTTGGGTTAGGTTGAGGATTAGGATTTGGACTGGGATTAGGTGGGCAGTGAGGGTTGGGGCTTAGGTTAGGTTGGAGGTTAGGATTTGGGCTGGGGAAAGGGGTGGGGGTAGGGGTAGATTTAGGGTAAGGGCCAGGATTGGGTAAGTGGTTAGGGTAAGGGTTGGGGTTTGGGTTAGGAACAGGGTTGGGTTTAGGGACAGGGTTGGGTGGGAAGTTAGGATTTGGGCTGAGGAAAGGGGTAGGGATGGGATTGGGTTTAGGGTGAGGGCCAGGATTAGGTGAATGGTTAGGGTAAGGGTTGGGGTTTGGGTAAGAGACAGGGTGGGGATTAGGATAAGGGTTAGGATAAGGGCCAGGGTTAGGTAGGTGGTTAAGGTAAGGATGAGGGTGGGGGAAGTGGTTAGGATTTGGGTAATGGTGGAGTGATGATTGAAAACCATGGTCCGGCTCCAGATGGGAGTGAGAACTAGAGGGGAGCAAACGATCGACCCCCCAGGACCTGGAGGACCCAAGATCTAAACCAGGCCCAGCAGGATGTCTGGGGTGTCTAATCCGAGGGGGGCCATGAGCAGGGCCAGGAGCGGCCTGAGATGGAAGTTCCGGCCACTCGTCTGGATTAATCACTGGTCCTGGCGCAGGGGCTGGGTACTCTCACCCACGAGCGTTGTTAAGGTGGCAATTGAGGTGTCAGTAAGCCTATTCCTATACCTAGATCTCCCATAGGCAATGGCTTTCTCCAACGCCACCTGCTCGAAAGGGGGGAGACCCCCCAGTCCCAAGGCCAGCACTGAGTCATAGTGATGTTTCAGAATGGAGAGATTTTGTCTCATCCACTGACCAGTGTTGGCCTTCACTCTCCCTGCTGTATCAGGATTAGGTGATGATGGTTTGATGAACAATGTAAGTTTGTTTACTTGTTTCATCATTCCTATAGGAAACACCCCAGACTCCTGTGACCTTTCAATCACTTCGGCATGATGGATCGGCTGAAGTAATTTGAAATAACGTTTTTCCAATCTAGTTCCCTCTGGCGGATTAGCAACTGATCGAGTTCCATGAATGTCTCCCATCTCAGCATTGGGAGGTTGGCATGCTCTCCGCTGATCCCCTCTAGGACCTCTCCTGTTTTTAGGCCTCATTTCTGAGATTGAAAAGGACCAACCAGACTCAACAGCAAACCTAAGACCTTGAGCTATAAACTTCCCACACAGATCAACCGTGGACTTTTAGAATAAAGACCTAAGTCTTAAAACTTCCCACACAGTAAACTGTGGTTTATAGAATGACTAAATTGGATGAAACAAAGAAGGAATCATATAGAAAAACACAAACAAGACAAGAGGGGAAGGGATAAAAACATGAAAGTTATCAAAACCTGCTTAATTTCCTGTTTGTTCACCTATTAGGACCAAACACAATGGAATAAAATATAAGTGCACTATAGGGTTGCGAATAATATGGGTGGTAGTGGCCGAGCCACCTGGACTTGTAACAGCCCCAAACAAAAAAACACACACACACGCTGTGCAAATTGTACAATCACACCTGTAACACACCACACAAAAGAGGATCTAAGTGCTTAGGTGGCAGATGGGTGCCCACCTGAACCCAAACCTTGTGCAAACACTGCAAATCACATCAAATGTGTTAAATATGTGCAAAACTGCAAAGAGAACATGGGGGCTGATGCTCCCGTCCTGGGGCCCAGCTCCCCACCCAAATAAAAATGTGCAACCCAGTGCAATGTCTGGTCTGAAATCCTTGTCTAAGGTGAACAAATTAAGTTAAAAAAGGGAAAACCAGGCTAATGCCTAAAACAATGGCTCCCTCAAACTGAAATTTATGAAAACAGATCAAAATAACCCACTAAAATGCAACAATATTAAAAGAAAAAAGAGCTCCTGACAGTTTCGGCATAACATGCCTTCATCAGAGGATTAGGAGAATGAGCAAAGAAGAACACATATATAGAGAAGCACAGGGGGGGTGGGGCCATGAAGAAGCTCCTCATTGGCTAAGTGCTAATGGGGTAGGGTAGGGCTCCTAATAGCCTCCACCTGTATGTGCCAAATTGCGTTTTAAAAGGATGGTCAAGAGGCCGAGACGAAACGAAACGCTATGAAACGAAACGGGGTAAAAAAACGAAACGAATGTCAAAAACCACTAATAAAGAGACATAAAAACTCCATAATTACCCACCTATCTCCTCCAAATCAATTTAAAACCCACTATCTAACCAACTGATTCCCTAAAGTAAGAAAAGTAGGGTTTCTGGTGTAAATAAAACCATATCCTCCCAATAATCCAAGGACCTTTCTTTTAGGATTTTGGGAACCCAGAAAAGGATTTTGAGGGTCAGTGTGCATCTTAAAAGAACTAGAAAAGAGTCTGTGGCGCTGGCCGGTTAGGTGAGGGAATCTAAGTCTCAGCCTACTAAAAAGCAGGCTGAATGCACGGGCACACAAACCACTAATCTGCTCTATCAAAAGGTAAAAAACGGAGAGTGGGGTGTCATCCACCATCAACAATCAGAAGATCTCCGGTTTCAGGAAAAGATACATACTAGGTAGGTAAAATCGGGAGTAAAGGGGTCTCAAAATGGTTTACCAGCAGGGTATAAAGGAACAGGGGATGGTCTAAGAATAGCTAAGAGGATGGGAATGAAAAAATAGGGGAGGCAGGTCACAAGTGCTGTGGTAAAAGTGCTTGTTCACACACTCAGGCAATAAAATCATGCAAAAAACACACGTGAATACATATATAAAAGAGAAACCTGCACTCACACAAACCATTCACTTCACCATCCATCTAGTATCCATTTTATATTTAATTTTCATTTAAACCGTGTGGCGAGAGTGTTTAGTTTCGAAATCCACGTTCTCTCTCTAAACAATCTCTGCTTTAAAGTCCATATAACTCCCTGTTCCAGTCCTGTAATCCTCAAATTCTCACAGCCATGTAGTTTAAAATGCTGATACAGCAACTTAGTATGAGTAGAATGTTTGATATGGTATAGATGTTGTTTGAGCCTCACAGACAACATGTTCTTAGTCTGCCCAATATACCATTTATTACAAACCAAACACTCAATACCATATACCAAGTTCACAGAATTGAGTTGAAGCGCATTCCACACGGGTAAACCGTGGCCAGTGTGTGAATTAAAAATGTATCGAACCATCCTAAAATAAAACGCAAGAGGGTTCTCTTTTTCTCTACTAAGAGACGCATTCACTAACAGATCCCGTAGATTCCTGTTCCTTCTATAAGCTGCGATAAGTTTAAACTCCTGTAGAGGTGCTACTACATTTTGGAGCGAGGTGAAGTTGACTTTTAAAAGGCGATTAAGTGTCACTGAGGTGGATGAGTAAGTGGACACGAATGGAATAAGTTTTTTCTCCACACTCTTCTCCTCCACACTTCCAGGGCCCTCCTCACTAAACAGCTGAGAAACTTCAGTCCTGATATTCCGGAGGAAGGTCCGACTATAGCCTCTGGGTCTAAGGGCCCGGAAGAGGGTCCGAGTAGCCGACTGGACATCCGCCTCTACTACACAGATCCGACGAAACCTAATCAGTTGGGATTTAATAATCCCCCTGTAGGTATGTCTGGGATGGTACGACGATCTGTGCAGTAGGGCATGGGTGTCCGTCGGCTTAAAATAGACCCTCGTCCCGAGCCCACCCACCCCTCCATTGTTCTCCTGACGAACAAACACCTCTGTATCCAGAAAGTTCAACTTCTCTGTGGAAAGCTCATACTTCACCGAAATCGCCTCATGATGCCCATTTAAAATATCAATGAAATGCTGAAATTCAGCTGCTGTGTAGGGCCATACTCCAAAAATATCATCCAGGTATCTTAAATAAAGTAAAGGCAATTTCGAGCATTTGGGGAAGACAGTTCGCTCCCACTCGGCCATATAGATGTTCGCATAGGCCGGAGCGAACTTCTTCCCCATTGCTGTACCATATACCTGTAAATAATATTTAGAATTAAATTCAAAATCATTCCGGGTCAAGCCCAACTCCAGGAGTTTTAGGAGCGCCACATCTGGCCTCGCAGGATCTGGATAACGTATAAAGACCTCTCGAACTGCTTTGAGGCCCAGCTGAGTGTGTTAGTGTACAATGCATCTACATCAATGGAAAAAAGGAAAGAACCAGGAGCAAAGTTAAAAGATTTCAATTTGTCCACAAAGGTATACGTATCTTTTACGTAACTAGAATGCAACTGAGAGAGAGGGTTTATATAAAAATCTATATATTCAGCAATCCGATGCGACTCACTACTACAATCAGAAACTATAGGCCTTCCTGGCGGCACCTGATGGGGGACTGTCCACGTCTCAGCGTTCTTATGAATCTTCGGCAGTAAATAAAACTTGCGTGGGCGTGGAGGGTCAACACCATAAAGATAAATTCTCTGTTTAGCCGAAATGTCTTTCTTTTCACACAGTTGATCCAGGATAGCTCTAATTTCTTTCTGTGTCTCTAATTGTATGGAGTTCTCTAAGGGCAAATAGTGTTTCCTATTCTCTAACTGTCTATTCGCCTCTATCAGATATGATGTCTTGTCCTGAATAACGATCTTTGACCCCTTATCAGCCGGTTTAATAATAATATCTTTATTTTGTTTTAGTTTTTGTAGGGCCTTTCTCTCCTCCTTAGATAAATTACCAGAACCCCTCCTCTGATCAGACACACCCCCGAAGCCCTCCACGTCCGCCCGAATGAGAGCTCTAATGGGGTCAGATATTGATTCCTCCTTAGGCTCCCAAGTCGAGGGCAGCGTAAAGGGCTCACGGGAGGAGTTCGAGGAGTACTCAAAGTGGTCTAGCAACTTAAGCCTCCTGTGATAAAAATGGAGGTCTCATCTAAGGTCCTCTCTGTTAGTCCTCCCAGGGGTCGGGACAAACAGGAGGCCTTTCTCCAGGAGAGTTCTCTCAGCAGTGGACAAATTGAAGCTAAGTGCTAAATTTAAAATATTGGAAGCGTCAGGGGTGAAATTCTTCGGTTCCCCCTCCACTAGTTTAATTGTTCCATCCAAGTAGACAGGATGTGGGAAGCTGTATTCGAAGTCCAGTGAATCTGGTCATGGGACACTCTAAAATCTGGACCTGCAATGCCCTCTAGGACTCTAAAAGTGGTAGCCAAGAACCGGTTAGTTTCCTCCACTGAAGCCAGTATCTGCAAACCCACCTCCCCCCGGCTACGCCTCGATATCCTGTCCATGAAAATCACAAACAGGATTGGTGACAAAGCGCAGCCCTGGCGGAGGCCAACACCCACCGGAAAGGCAGACGACTTACTGCCGAGGACCCGGACACAGCTCTCGCTCTGGGTGTACAGGGATTGGATGGCCCTAAGTAGGGACCCCCTCACCCCATACTCCCGCATAACCCTCCACAAGACCTCTCGGGGGACCCGGTCGTAAGCCTTCTCCAAGTCCACAAAACACATGTAGACAGGTTGGGCAAACTCCCAAGCCCCCTCCAAGATCCTTGCGAGAGTGAAGAGCTGGTCGGTAGTTCCACGACCAGGACGAAATCCGCATTGTTCCTCTTCGATCTGAGGTTCGACTATCGGCCGGACCCTCCTTTCCAGCACCTTGGAGTAAACTTTCCCTGGGAGGCTGAGTAATGTGATGCCTCTATAATTCGCACACACCCTCTGGTCCCCTTTTTTGAATATTGGGACCACCACCCCAGTCTGCCACTCCTTCGGCACTGACCCAGACTTCCACGCAGTGTTACAGAGGCGTGTCAACCAAGACAGCCCCTCTACACCCAGCGCCTTCAGCATTTCTGGACGGATCTCATCAGTCCCTGGGGCTCTGCCACTGTGGAGTTGTTTGACTACCTCAGTGACCTCCTCCAAGGACATTGACGACCCCCCATCATCTTCCGGCTCTGCCTCGATCGTAGAGGGTGGATTAGTCGGGTTCAGGAGTTCCTCAAAGTGCTCCTTCCAACGCTCAACAACCTCCTCAGTTGAGGTCAGCAGTGTCCCCTCCTTGCTGTATACAGCTTGGATGGTCCCCCGCTTTCCCTTCCTGAGGTGTCTGATGGTCTTCCAGAAACACTTTGGTGCCGACCGAAAGTCCTTCTCCATGGTTTCTCCGAACTCCTCCCACACCCGCTGCTTTGCCTTGGTCACGGCCGAAGCCGCAGCCCTCCGGGCCAGTCGATACCCTGCAACTGTTTCTGGGGTCTCCCGGGCTAACATAACCCGGAAGGCCTCCTTCTTCAGTCGGACGGCTTCCCTCACCACCGCTGTCCACCACGGTGTCCGAGGGTTACCGCCCCTTGAGGTACCTATGGCCCTCAGGCCACAGCTCCCAGCCGCAGCTTCAGCAATGGAGGCTTTGAACACCGACCACTCATGCTCGATGTCCCCAACCTCCACAGGGATGCCTGAGAAGCTCCGCCGGAGGTGGCAATTGAAATCTCTCCGGACAGGCTCTTCCTCCAGACGTTCCCAGTTCACCCTCACTACACGCTTGGGTTTTCCAGGTCTGTCCAGAAGTTTCCCCCGCCATCGAAACCAGCTCACCACCAGATGGTGATCAGTGGACAGCTCTGCCCCTCTCTTTACCCGAGTGTCCAAAACGCATGGCCTCAGATCAGATGATACGATAACGAAATCGATCATCGACCTTCGGCCTAAGGTGTTCTGATGCCAGGTGTACTTGTGGGCATCCTTGTGTTCGAACATGGTGTTTGTTATGGACAAACCGTGACTAGCACAGAAGTCCAACAACAAAACACCACTCGGGTTCAGATCGTGGTGGCCATGCCTCCCAATCACGCCCCTCCAAGTTTCTCCATCATTGCCTACGTGTGCATTGAAGTCCCCCAGTAGGACACTGGAGTCCCCTGCAGGAGCCCCCAAAAGGACTCCACTCAGGGTCTGCAGGAAGGCTGAGTACTCTGAACTGCTGTTCGGTGCATAAGCACAAACCACAGTCAGAGTCCCCCCCCCCACAGTCCTAAGGCGCAGGGAGGCGACCCTCTCGTCCACTGGGGTGAACTCCAGCACAGAGGCGCTCAGCTGGGGGCTAGCTAGTATAGCCACACCTGCCTTACGCCTCATACCGTGAGCAACTCCGGAGAAGAACAGGGTCCAACCCCTATCCAGGAGTTTGGTTCCGGCGCCGGTGCTGTGCGTGGAGGTTAGCCCCACCAGGTGTAATTGGTATCGCTCCACCTCCCTCACAAGCTCCGGCTCCTTCCCCCCCAGCGAGGTCACGTTCCATGTCCCCAGAGCCAGCCTTTGCCGCCCGGGTCCGGTCCGTCGGTGCCCCCCGCCTTCACCGCCACCTAGTTGGCAGCGCACCCGACCCCGACAATTCCTCCCGCGGGTGGTGGGTCCACGGGACGATGGAGGAGGAGATGGTGCTTCCACGTTGCTTATTCGGGCTGGGCCCGGCCGGGCTCCGTGGTAAGCCCGGCCACCAGGCGCTCGCATGCGGGCCCTCCGTCTGGGCCTGGCTCCAGACGAGGGCCCCGGGCTTCCTCCGGGCCGGGTCTCTCTTCCTTTAGGTTGTAATTTCATCAGGGTTTTTTGCCTGTAACCCCAGGTAGGGGGGCTAGGGGGTACTACCACTTGCCCAAGGTGGACCCCCAGACTAGTGGAGGGAAGGAGGCGTCTTACTTCTCCATTCTAGTTTTGCAACTAGCCACTGCCCAGATATATATATATATTCATTTATTATTTTTTACACCAATGTGAGGACCGTGAGGTTGAGGGTGGACCCCCAGACTAGTGGAGGGAAGGAGGCGTCTTACTTCTCCATTCTAGTTTTGCAACTAGCCACTGCCCAGATATATATATATATTCATATTAATTTATTATTTTTTACACCCGTGTGAGGAAGGTGAGGTTGAGGGAGCCGGGGATCTGGATGGTCTCCAGGGCCAGGGAGGAGGGGTTGAAGGGGAAGGTGACGGGGTAGATCCTCTTAGTGTCCATCAACAGCTGAGGCGTCCCACAGCGGTCCCGCAAACGCGTCTGAGAGGAGAGCACAGGGGATGATCGTTACCACACACACACACGCGCACACACACACACACGCACACACGCGTGCAAATCCCAACCCTTCACCTAACCCAAGCCCCAACCACCTTCCCATCCCCAACCCTGACCCTAACCCCAGCCCTGACCTTAACCCCAATCCCAACCCCTATCCTCCACCCCATACTGACTCCAGCCCTAATGGGGATCTCAACCATCTTGACTGTACTAAGGCTACTGACTTTGCTCTGGGACCCTCTACAGGGAATAGAATTCAGGTTATCTCAGCCCAGGTTCTGAGGGGGGAGGGGAGTGGAAACAGCAACTCTCAGTTTTATACTGACCTCCCTTACACTATCTCTGACCTTAACTTTGACCTCAAATTTAGCTCTGATGAGGAGGACTTGGTACAGGAAGAACAGGTTCAGGCCTCTATGAGGCTCAGATCTCATGTGGCGGTTTCTATCTCGGAGGCCATCAACCCCTCTCCTTTACCTGATTCAGGATCGGAACAACTACCTGCAAACGCAGGAATGTATCCAGGGAGGGAGGGGAGTGAGGGCTCCGGTCCGCCACTGTTGGGGTCTGAGAGGGGGCGTGGCGAGGAGACTGAGAATGACAGCATTCAGTTCTCTCCACAGAGACCCACCCGCCATAAACAGACCTTCCAAAAGGGGCCCAACTGGGCACTGACAGTGAGTAAACCTGTACTAGTGGTTGGGGACTCTAACCTCTCCAGGGTCCCCCAATACTACCTTCCATTAGTGCAGGTTGACAGCTTTCCAGGGGCCCAGATTCACCATCTGAAGGCGCTCCTGGATAAGCTGGACCCCTGTCAGATGACACAGAAGGTGGTTTTATCGGTGGGCCTCAATAACTGCCTTAGGCGGAACCGTTCGGAAACCATTCAGAAGCAATTCCGCTCGCTGGTGGCAGCAGCGAAGCGGGTGTTTCTGAATGCGGAGATTTTCATCCCCCTAATTCAGACCGCTCCTACTCTCCCAGACCCGATACTGGCTTCAGTGGAGGAAACTAACCGGTTCTTGGCTACCACTTTTAGAGTCCTAGAGGGCATTGCAGGTCCAGATTTTAGAGTGTCCCATGACCAGATTCACTGGACTTCGAATACAGCTTCCCACATCCTGTCTACTTGGATGGAACAATTAAACTAGTGGAGGGGGAACCGAAGAATTTCACCCCTGACGCTTCCAATATTTTAAATTTAGCACTTAGCTTCAATTTGTCCACTGCTGAGAGAACTCTCCTGGAGAAAGGCCTCCTGTTTGTCCCGACCCCTGGGAGGACTAACAGAGAGGACCTTAGATGAGACCTCCATTTTTATCACAGGAGGCTTAAGTTGCTAGACCACTTTGAGTACTCCTCGAACTCCTCCCGTGAGCCCTTTACGCTGCCCTCGACTTGGGAGCCTAAGGAGGAATCAATATCTGACCCCATTAGAGCTCTCATTCGGGCGGACGTGGAGGGCTTCGGGGGTGTGTCTGATCAGAGGAGGGGTTCTGGTAATTTATCTAAGGAGGAGAGAAAGGCCCTACAAAAACTAAAACAAAATAAAGATATTATTATTAAACCGGCCGATAAGGGGTCAAAGATCGTTATTCAGGACAAGACATCATATCTGATAGAGGCGAATAGACAGTTAGAGAATAGGAAACACTATTTGCCCTTAGAGAACTCCATACAATTAGAGACACAGAAAGAAATTAGAGCTATCCTGGATCAACTGTGTGAAAAGAAAGAAATTTCGGCTAAACAGAGAATTTATCTTTATGGTGTTGACCCTCCACGCCCACGCAAGTTTTATTTACTGCCGAAGATTCATAAGAACGCTGAGACGTGGACAGTCCCCCATCAGGTGCCGCCAGGAAGGCCTATAGTTTCTGATTGTAGTAGTGAGTCGCATCGGATTGCTGAATATATAGATTTTTATATAAACCCTCTCTCTCAGTTGCATTCTAGTTACGTAAAAGATACGTATACCTTTGTGGACAAATTGAAATCTTTTAACTTTGCTCCTGGTTCTTTCCTTTTTTCCATTGATGTAGATGCATTGTACACTAACATTGACACTCAGCTGGGCCTCAAAGCAGTTCGAGAGGTCTTTATACGTTATCCAGATCCTGCGAGGCCAGATGTGGCGCTCCTAAAACTCCTGGAGTTGGGCTTGACCCGGAATGATTTTGAATTTAATTCTAAATATTATTTACAGGTATATGGTACAGCAATGGGGAAGAAGTTCGCTCCGGCCTATGCGAACATCTATATGGCCGAGTGGGAGCGAACTGTCTTCCCCAAATGCTCGAAATTGCCTTTACTTTATTTAAGATACCTGGATGATATTTTTGGAGTATGGCCCTACACAGCAGCTGAATTTCAGCATTTCATTGATATTTTAAATGGGCATCATGAGGCGATTTCGGTGAAGTATGAGCTTTCCACAGAGAAGTTGAACTTTCTGGATACAGAGGTGTTTGTTCGTCAGGAGAACAATGGAGGGGTGGGTGGGCTCGGGACGAGGGTCTATTTTAAGCCGACGGACACCCATGCCCTACTGCACAGATCGTCGTACCATCCCAGACATACCTACAGGGGGATTATTAAATCCCAACTGATTAGGTTTCGTCGGATCTGTGTAGTAGAGGCGGATGTCCAGTCGGCTACTCGGACCCTCTTCCGGGCCCTTAGACCCAGAGGCTATAGTCGGACCTTCCTCCGGAATATCAGGACTGAAGTTTCTCAGCTGTTTAGTGAGGAGGGCCCTGGAAGTGTGGAGGAGAAGAGTGTGGAGAAAAAACGTATTCCATTCGTGTCCACTTACTCATCCACCTCAGTGACACTTAATCGCCTTTTAAAAGTCAACTTCACCTCGCTCCAAAATGTAGTAGCACCTCTACAGGAGTTTAAACTTAACGCAGCTTATAGAAGGAACAGGAATCTACGGGATCTGTTAGTGAATGCGTCTCTTAGTAGAGAAAAAGAGAACCCTCTTGCGTTTTATTTTAGGATGGTTCTTTACATTTTTAATTCACACACTGGCCACGGTTTACCCGTGTGGAATGCGCTTCAACTCAATTCTGTGAACTTGGTATATGGTATTGAGTGTTTGGTTTGTAATAAATGGTATATTGGGCAGACTAAGAACATGTTGTCTGTGAGGCTCAAACAACATCTATACCATATCAAACATTCTACTCATACTAAGTTGCTGTATCAGCATTTTAAACTACATGGCTGTGAGAATTTGAGGATTACAGGACTGGAACAGGGAGTTAGATGGACTTTAAAGCAGAGATTGTTTAGAGAGAGAACGTGGATTTTGAAACTAAACACTCTCGCCACACGGTTTAAATGAAAATTAAATATAAAATGGATACTAGATGGATGGTGAAGTGAATGGTTTGTGTGAGTGCAGGTTTCTCTTTTATATATGTATTCACGTGTGTTTTTTGCATGATTTTATTGCCTGAGTGTGTGAACAAGCACTTTTACCACAGCACTTGTGACCTGCCTCCCCTATTTTTTCATTCCCATCCTCTTAGTTATTCTTAGACCATCCCCTGTTCCTTTATACCCTGCTGGTAAACCATTTTGAGACCCCTTTACTCCCGATTTTACCTACCTAGTATGTATCTTTTCCTGAAACCGGAGATCTTCTGATTGTTGATGGTGGATGACACCCCACTCTCCGTTTTTTACCTTTTGATAGAGCATATTAGTGGTTTGTGTGCCCGTGCATTCAGCCTGCTTTTTAGTAGGCTGAGACTTAGATTCCCTCACCTAACCGGCCAGCGCCACAGACTCTTTTCTAGTTCTTTTAAGATGCACACTGACCCTCAAAATCCTTTTCTGGGTTCCCAAAATCCTAAAAGAAAGGTACTTGGATTATTGGGAGGATATGGTTTTATTTACACCAGAAACCCTACTTTTCTTACTTTAGGGAATCAGTTGGTTAGATAGTGGGTTTTAAATTGATTTGGAGGAGAAAGGTGGGTAATTTGGGAGTTTTTATGTCTCTTTATTAGTGGTTTTTGACATTCGTTTCATTTTTTTACCCCGTTTCGTTTCGTTTCATAGCGTTTCGTTTCGTCTCGGCCTCTTGACCATCCTTTTAAAACGCAATTTGGCACATACAGGTGGAGGCTATTAGGAGCCCTACCCTACCCCATTAGCACTTAGCCAATGAGGAGCTTCTTCATGGCCCCACCCCCCCTGTGCTTCTCTATATATGTGTTCTTCTTTGCTCATTCTCCTAATCCTCTGATGAAGGCATGTTATGCCGAAACTGTCAGGAGCTCTTTTTTCTTTTAATATTGTTGCATTTTAGTGGGTTATTTTGATCTGTTTTCTTAAATTTCAGTTTGAGGGAGCCATTGTTTTAGGCATTAGCCTGGTTTTCCCTTTTTTAACTTAATTTGTTCACCTTAGACAAGGATTTCAGACCAGACATTGCACTGGGTTGCACATTTTTATTTGGGTGGGGAGCTGGGCCCCAGGACGGGAGCATCAGCCCCCATGTTCTCTTTGCAGTTTTGCACATATTTAACACATTTGATGTGATTTGCAGTGTTTGCACAAGGTTTGGGTTCAGGTGGGCACCCATCTGCCACCTAAGCACTTAGATCCTCTTTTGTGTGGTGTGTTACACGTGTGATTGTACAATTTGCACAGCGTGTGTGTGTTTTTTTGTTTGGGGCTGTTACAAGTCCAGGTGGCTCGGCCACTACCACCCATATTATTCGCAACCCTATACTATCTTGTTTGTGTTTTTCTATATGATTCCTTCTTTGTTTCATACAATTTAGTCATTCTATAAACCACAGTTTACTGTGTGGGAAGTTTTAAGACTTAGGTCTTTATTCTAAAAGTCCACGGTTGATCTGTGTGGGAAGTTTATAGCTCAAGGTCTTAGGTTTGCTGTTGAGTCTGGTTGGTCCTTTTCAATCTCAGAAATGAGGCCTAAAAACAGGAGAGGTCCTAGAGGGGATCAGCGGAGAGCACGCCAACCTCCCAATGCTGAGATGGGAGACATTCATGGAACTCGATCAGTTGCTAATCCGCCAGAGGGAACTAGATTGGAAAAACGTTATTTCAAATTACTTCAGCCGATCCATCATGCCGAAGTGATTGAAAGGTCACAGGAGTCTGGGGTGTTTCCTATAGGAATGATGAAACAAGTAAACAAACTTACATTGTTCATCAAACCATCATCACCTAATCCTGATACAGCAGGGAGAGTGAAGGCCAACACTGGTCAGTGGATGAGACAAAATCTCTCCATTCTGAAACATCACTATGACTCAGTGCTGGCCTTGGGACTGGGGGGTCTCCCCCCTTTCGAGCAGGTGGCGTTGGAGAAAGCCATTGCCTATGGGAGATCTAGGTATAGGAATAGGCTTACTGACACCTCAATTGCCACCTTAACAACGCTCGTGGGTGAGAGTACCCAGCCCCTGCGCCAGGACCAGTGATTAATCCAGACGAGTGGCCGGAACTTCCATCTCAGGCCGCTCCTGGCCCTGCTCATGGCCCCCCTCGGATTAGACACCCCAGACATCCTGCTGGGCCTGGTTTAGATCTTGGGTCCTCCAGGTCCTGGGGGGTCGATCGTTTGCTCCCCTCTAGTTCTCACTCCCATCTGGAGCCGGACCATGGTTTTCAATCATCACTCCACCATTACCCAAATCCTAACCACTTCCCCCACCCTCATCCTTACCTTAACCACCTACCTAACCCTGGCCCTTATCCTAACCCTTATCCTAATCCCCACCCTGTCTCTTACCCAAACCCCAACCCTTACCCTAACCATTCACCTAATCCTGGCCCTCACCCTAAACCCAATCCCATCCCTACCCCTTTCCTCAGCCCAAATCCTAACTTCCCACCCAACCCTGTCCCTAAACCCAACCCTGTTCCTAACCCAAACCCCAACCCTTACCCTAACCACTTACCCAATCCTGGCCCTTACCCTAAATCTACCCCTACCCCCACCCCTTTCCCCAGCCCAAATCCTAACCTCCAACCTAACCTAAGCCCCAACCCTCACTGCCCACCTAATCCCAGTCCAAATCCTAATCCTCAACCTAACCCAAGCCCTAACCCCAACCACCCACCTATGCCCAGTCCTAATCCTGACCCTAATCTTTACCTGACCCCTAACCCCAGCCCAAATCCTAATCCCTTACCTAACCCTAATCCCACTCCTAACTTCCTATCCAATCCCACCCTAAATCCCAACCCTTCACCTAACCCAAGCCCCAACCACCTTCCCATCCCCAACCCTGACCCTAACCCCAGCCCTGACCTTAACCCCAATCCCAACCCCTATCCTCCACCCCATACTGACTCCAGCCCTAATGGGGATCTCAACCATCTTGACTGTACTAAGGCTACTGACTTTGCTCTGGGACCCTCTACAGGGAATAGAATTCAGGTTATCTCAGCCCAGGTTCTGAGGGGGGAGGGGAGTGGAAACAGCAACTCTCAGTTTTATACTGACCTCCCTTACACTATCTCTGACCTTAACTTTGACCTCAAATTTAGCTCTGATGAGGAGGACTTGGTACAGGAAGAACAGGTTCAGGCCTCTATGAGGCTCAGATCTCATGTGGCGGTTTCTATCTCGGAGGCCATCAACCCCTCTCCTTTACCTGATTCAGGATCGGAACAACTACCTGCAAACGCAGGAATGTATCCAGGGAGAGAGGGGAGTGAGGGCTCCGGTCCGCCACTGTTGGGGTCTGAGAGGGGGCGTGGCGAGGAGACTGAGAATGACAGCATTCAGTTCTCTCCAGAGACCCACCCGCCATAAACAGACCTTCCAAAAGGGGCCCAACTGGGCACTGACAGTGAGTAAACCTGTACTAGTGGTTGGGGACTCTAACCTCTCCAGGGTCCCCCAATACTACCTTCCATTAGTGCAGGTTGACAGCTTTCCAGGGGCCCAGATTCACCATCTGAAGGCGCTCCTGGATAAGCTGGACCCCTGTCGGATGACACAGAAGGTGGTTTTATCGGTGGGCCTCAATAACTGCCTTTGGCGGAACCGTTCGGAAACCATTCAGAAGCAATTCCGCTTCCCCACTTGCTCCAGCACGCATGCGCACAGCACGCAGACTGGCTATTCTCCGTTACGTCTGTAGGCTACACTCACGGCTCACATTCTCTACTCTACGATCAGCTTGTTGGTGCCTGGAATATTGTGTGCAATATGCCTGAATATTTATCAGATTTTGAGGATATAGAAGATGACTTAGAATATGATGGACGCCGATCGTAGCGTAGAGAATGTGAGCCGCAAGTGTAGCCTACAGACGGAGAATAGCCAGTTTGCGCGATGTGCGCATGCGTGCTGGAGCAAGTGGGGAAGCTATTTCGTTTCTAAAGATCATATTAGAGGCATGTGAAAAACCACAACAAGCTCTCGCTCTATGTAAGCACAACTAGCGATTCATAAAGACAGATTGATGAAAACAACCGTTTCGCGGCAGAAAATAGATTTTTTAGAAGCTGCATTCTCAGTGCCCCGTCCGCCACCATTACATAGATATACTTGGCTTGCGCTGGATTTTTAATTTCTTCTACAGGCCTCCGAATTACACCAAAGGGATCTCGTTGAATCAAACGTCTTATAATATGCCGTAAATAAGGTCCAGGTTGTCAAAAACGAGCATTCTCCTTTAAACCCGCGCCAGAGTCTAAACCACTAGTGAAACCTGTGCTGAATCGGGGCTTCAATCTGAGCGCTGCTGAAGATGCAGGTTACACATGACTAGAGTAAAAGTATGATACTGTACATTAACAAATCAACATCTACTTTCAAAAGTGGACTACAGTAGTGTTCATTCAATTATCCTACATGGTTAATCTACTACTGACATAAAATATGATATAATGGGACTGATGGAGTAGTCTTTATATAGCCACATCCATGTCTCTCAGGACATCCATGTCTTCTCCAAAGAAAAAACTTTATTTTTTAAAAGCAGGGGAATAAAAGGCGCAATAAATAAAATATCCTAGCGTGATATATATATATATATCATCATCTTCATCCGCTTATCCAGGGTCGGGTCGCGGAGGCAGCAGCTCCAGCAGGGGGCCCCAGACATCCCTTTCCCTAGCAGCATCAACCAGCTCTGCCTGGGGAATCTTTAGCCGCTCACAGGCCAGTGCGGAGATGTAGTCCCGCCACCTGGTCCTGGGTCTACCCCGCGGCCTCCTCCCAGCCGGACACGCCTGGAACACCTCCCTAGGGAGGCGCCCAGGAGGCATCCTCACTAGATGCCCGAACCACCTCAACTGGCTCCTTTCGACGCAAAGGAGCAGCGGCTCTACTCCGAGTCTCTCCCGGATGACTGAACTTCTCACCCGATCTCTCAGGGAGACCCCAGCCACCCTCCGGAGAAAACTCATTTCGGCCGCTTGTATCCGTGATCTCGTTCTTTCGGTCATGACCCATCCTTCATGACCATAGGTGAGGGTGGGGACGAAGATAGACCGGTAGATCGAGAGCTTTGCCTTTTGGCTCAGCTCTCTTTTCGTCACAACAGTGCGGTATAGCGACTGCAGAACCGCACCAGCTGCTCCGATTCTCCGGCCAAACTCCCTCTCCATGGTTCCCTCACTCGTGAACAAGACCCCCAGATACTTGAACTCCTTCACTTGGGGTAAGGACTCATTTCCTACTCGGAGCGGACAGGCCACCGGTTTCCTGCTGAGAACCATGGCCTCAGATTTAGAAGTGCTTATTCTCATCCCAGCCGCTTCACACTCAGTTGCGAACCTATCCAGAGAGTGCTGGAGGTCGCAGGCAGCTGATGCCATCAGGACCACATCATCTGCAAAAAGCAGTGACGTGATCCCCAGCTCACCGAACTGCAAACCCACCTCCCCCCGGCTACGCCTCGATATCCTGTCCATGAAAATCACAAACAGGATTGGTGACAAAGCGCAGCCCTGGCGGAGGCCAACACCCACCGGAAAGGCAGACGACTTACTGCCGAGGACCCGGACACAGCTCTCGCTCTGGGTGTACAGGGATTGGATGGCCCTAAGTAGGGACCCCCTCACCCCATACTCCCGCATAACCCTCCACAAGACCTCTCGGGGGACCCGGTCGTAAGCCTTCTCCAAGTCCACAAAACACATGTAGACAGGTTGGGCAAACTCCCAAGCCCCCTCCAAGATCCTTGCGAGAGTGAAGAGCTGGTCGGTAGTTCCACGACCAGGACGAAATCCGCATTGTTCCTCTTCGATCTGAGGTTCGACTATCGGCCGGACCCTCCTTTCCAGCACCTTGGAGTAAACTTTCCCTGGGAGGCTGAGTAATGTGATGCCTCTATAATTCGCACACACCCTCTGGTCCCCTTTTTTGAATATTGGGACCACCACCCCAGTCTGCCACTCCTTCGGCACTGACCCAGACTTCCACGCAGTGTTACAGAGGCGTGTCAACCAAGACAGCCCCTCTACACCCAGCGCCTTCAGCATTTCTGGACGGATCTCATCAGTCCCTGGGGCTCTGCCACTGTGGAGTTGTTTGACTACCTCAGTGACCTCCTCCAAGGACATTGACGACCCCCCATCATCTTCCGGCTGTGCCTCGATCGTAGAGGGTGGATTAGTCGGGTTCAGGAGTTCCTCAAAGTGCTCCTTCCAACGCTCAACAACCTCCTCAGTTGAGGTCAGCAGTGTCCCCTCCTTGCTGTATACAGCTTGGATGGTCCCCCGCTTTCCCTTCCTGAGGTGTCTGATGGTCTTCCAGAAACACTTTGGTGCCGACCGAAAGTCCTTCTCCATGGTTTCTCCGAACTCCTCCCACACCCGCTGCTTTGCCTTGGTCACGGCCGAAGCCGCAGCCCTCCGGGCCAGTCGATACCCTGCAACTGTTTCTGGGGTCTCCCGGGCTAACATAACCCGGAAGGCCTCCTTCTTCAGTCGGACGGCTTCCCTCACCACCGCTGTCCACCACGGTGTCCGAGGGTTACCGCCCCTTGAGGTACCTATGGCCCTCAGGCCACAGCTCCCAGCCGCAGCTTCAGCAATGGAGGCTTTGAACACCGACCACTCATGCTCGATGTCCCCAACCTCCACAGGGATGCCTGAGAAGCTCCGCCGGAGGTGGCAATTGAAATCTCTCCGGACAGGCTCTTCCTCCAGACGTTCCCAGTTCACCCTCACTACACGCTTGGGTTTTCCAGGTCTGTCCAGAAGTTAGCCCCGCCATCGAAACCAGCTCACCACCAGATGGTGATCAGTGGACAGCTCTGCCCCTCTCTTTACCCGAGTGTCCAAAACGCATGGCCTCAGATCAGATGATACGATAACGATCATCGACCTTCGGCCTAAGGTGTTCTGATGCCAGGTGTACTTGTGGGCATCCTTGTGTTCGAACATGGTGTTTGTTATGGACAAACCGTGACTAGCACAGAAGTCCAACAACAAAACACCACTCGGGTTCAGATCGTGGTGGCCATGCCTCCCAATCACGCCCCTCCAAGTTTCTCCATCATTGCCTACGTGTGCATTGAAGTCCCCCAGTAGGACACTGGAGTCCCCTGCAGGAGCCCCCAAAAGGACTCCACTCAGGGTCTGCAGGAAGGCTGAGTACTCTGAACTGCTGTTCGGTGCATAAGCACAAACCACAGTCAGAGTCCCCCCCCCCACAGTCCTAAGGCGCAGGGAGGCGACCCTCTCGTCCACTGGGGTGAACTCCAGCACAGAGGCGCTCAGCTGGGGGCTAGCTAGTATAGCCACACCTGCCTTACGCCTCATACCGTGAGCAACTCCGGAGAAGAACAGGGTCCAACCCCTATCCAGGAGTTTGGTTCCGGCGCCGGTGCTGTGCGTGGAGGTTAGCCCCACCAGGTGTAATTGGTATCGCTCCACCTCCCTCACAAGCTCCGGCTCCTTCCCCCCCAGCACCTGTCACTAAATGGGTTACAGCTGTACCTTCAGGTCTTTCATAGTGTTCTTCAGGGTCTTGATGGTGTGGCCTGAGTGATGTCCCTCTATGGTGCAAGCATTGCACAAACACACCTTGTCATCCAGGCAGTAGTATCTGAAATCACACAGATTGGAGTCTGTGAAACTAGATGATTATGGACACTCATTCACTATGGGCACAAAAATAACCAATAGAGATTCCATTCTGGTAGTAGCCTCCTCTCTCTCTCTCTCTCTCACCTTTACATCTCATCTCTCCAACCCCATTTTCTTATCAATCTGTACTTCCCTACCTCTACTGCCCTATCTGTACTGCCCTACCTCTACTGCCCTATCTGTACTGCCCTATCTGTACTGCCCTATCTGTACTGCCCTATCTCTACTGCCCTATCTGTACTGCCCTACCTCTACTGCCCTACCTCTACTGCCCTTTCTGTACTGCCCTACCTCTACTGCCCTTTCTGTACTGCCCTACCTCTACTGCCCTATCTGCACTGCCCTACCTCTACTGCCCCATCTACTGCCTTTCTGCACTGCTCTACCTCTACTGCCCTACCTGTACTGCCCCACATCTATTGCCCTATCTGTACTGCCCTACCTCTACTGCCCTATCTGTACATCCTCTCAGTATCTGGTCCCTCCTACCTGTACATCTGGTCCCTCCTACCTGTACATCTCGTCGTGCTCCGGACAGTTCCTCTTCCTCAGGTCAGCCAGGGGCTCGGTCAGCGGGTGCTCCCTGAACGCCAGGAGCTCCAGGTGGGGCTTGATGTGCTCCTGACACATGGACACCTCACACTTCAGACACGTCTTAACTGCCAACGCCCCTCCTGCCGCGGCGCCCGCCGCCACATTCCCAGGCCAGGGCCCCGGAGCTCCGGCCTCTGCCCCCTCCCCCCCTGCCTGGCCCCCCCAAGGAGGGCAGTAGTCGCAGGGGACAGCGGTGGGGTTCTTGGCCTGGCACTGGCTGTCTGGAGCTGGATCATTGGCCGCCTCCCCGGCCCTCTTGCGGAAGTTGCTAGCAATGTTCGCCAGCTTGAAGTTCTTGAGGGGCTCGGCGCTGCAGCGGTGGCTCTCGCGGCACTCCGGGCAGCGGAAGCGTGCGTGTTCCGTCTGGCGCTTGAGGCGGTGCACGCAGGCCAGGCAGAGGTTGTGGCCACAGGGGAGCAGGTGAGGGTTGTCAAACACATCCAGGCAGACGGGGCAGGTCAGCTCGCCTTCTAGAACATTGGACTGCTCAGCTGCAGAAGCCATGGTTCCAGGTGTGGGGGGGGGGTGTGTGTAGGAGGGGGGGGAGGGGGGTTAGGGGGGAAGGAGGGGAAAGAGAGAGTACTGTATATGGGCTCACGATGAGCTACAGATTGAGAATGGAATAGAAAGAATGGAATAGAAAGATAAGAGGGAAGCATATATTAATAAATACCCCCTTAGAGAAGCAAAGTCGAGACACTTATTTATCTCATCTTCAATCAACTATTCTCAACTTTTTTTTTAATCCTTTCTCTCCAGTCGGGGCGCTAGATAGGCCTGATCCATTCTCCACAGGCCCGGCATCAAGACAGAACATTGTGAAAAAGGAAAATGAAAGCGTGACACAGCTTAAAAGATAATTGTTTGTAACCCCATGGTAGACAAACTTTAGCCTGGGTAGTAATTGTTAAACTGGCCGCTGACACCCATTATGCCACTACGGATTCAGTTTAGTCAATTAATAAATTAATGAAGCATTCGGCGCAGCTTATTCGTGTTCAGCCCTCAAAACACTTCCCCGTGGCCCATTTTGCAGGACGGCTAATCAAACCCAGAGTACTTCAGTGCTCCAAACAAGCGGAAAGAATAGAACTAGCTGGAATGATCTATGGACTATAACAAATAATTTGCAGCTAATAGGCTACCAGGCTAACCCACATATAATGTTAGCACACAGCCTACTTTGTGGAATTGATTAATTAGCTAGCTAGCTTAGCATCAGCCTACCTGCTGTCTATAAATTCCATCGACCTCTTTTTACCTGTCTCTTACAATCAGACCGACCGTCTCAATTCCTATCCGCTGCTCCCAACTCTGTAGGTTAAACACGATATAATAACTCATCTGAATGACCAATCACAGGTGTTTGCAATCGATGAGCGAGCAGGTCGCGTGACGTTTGTGTTGCGAAGCATTGGAATATGGTGTATACGCCGGGCCAACTTGGGTGAGCGGAGTTATCTTTAAAAGCCTTGAAAAACAAATATTCCACCCCGGCGTGTAAAATGGTGATACAAATCGAGGATCACCGATACACGCTCGGTCGACCCCATAGTGTTTGTTGGAATCTGGATCCCAGAGAAGCTAGAATTTGGACCTAGGTTTTGCGAGATTTCGCAATGGGTGACTGCGAATACGTAAACATTTTCCAAACACAGGTGAAGTTAGTGCTGGACATTCTCCTGAATGTTGCAGTCAAAGAAATAACGCACATTTTCAAAGGCACTGCGGGTAACTTTACTGATCAAAACACTTTGCCGCCTGAGTTGAGAGTGGCAGAGGGCCAGATGGGGCTAGAACGCAGACTGACCAACGCGTTGAGAACATCACTCGACATCAATCGGCCTACATGTCAAAGCAAGCGCACACGTGTCACAGGCACAGCATGGAGATACATGTGGTGGGTGTCAACAAATCCATTCGACTGTGATAGCGATATAAACATTGTTTCCGAGGCCATATGGCTCGGTGGATATTTTGGCGAGCAGAATGAGGTGCGGCGCACCTGAGCCAGGTTACAGCTCCTCCATGCAGGGAGGCAGGCAGGCATGAGCAATATATATATAATAATAATAATATATAATATATAATAAGTCTGAGCTGTAATACTATAGCTAGCTTGTTATTCGCACTCACTCATGTTGTAAAACTCACAAGAGGTTCTAAAATTTCACATTCAGGCTCTAGAACTCACATCCTAATAATCCCTATCTTTGCCTATGTGTGATTCAGGAAGCGAAGAACCAGTATGCCACTTCCTCCCAGAAGAAATGATATTACCCTCCGAGGACAAGCACACCCAGACGATACACCCAGACAACACATCCTCTGTCCTTGACCAGTGCAAGGACGAACTGACCTTAACCTCGCTTGCTGAACACTTGAGTGAACAAGATACACAGCCTCTTACCTCAGTGACCTCACGTAAACGGAAGCCATTGCAAGGACACAAAATGGCACCAGGTTCCATCAGCACCCTGGAGGAGCTAGTGCAGGAGCAGAAACCAGAGATGGGTTGTGAACCCGGTCACAATATTTTAGTCAATGTTTTTAAAGAGGAAACATCACAGCCCTGGCACGTGACGGATGAGGGAGATATGTTCGCTGACTGTGTTAGTCTCTGCAAGAAGTCACTCCATCTAGGCACTCAGACCACCACAACAACAACAACAACAAGAGCACCAACCCAGGTGAAAACAGACCTGGTGAAGCAGCGGATGAGACCCGCACCGAGGTCAGTCAGAGTTCAGAGGTCACAGGACGTCCCCCTCAGAGCTTCCACCTCCCCCACCCTCTTCTCTCTCACCGTCGCCTCCTCTACTCGTATCCCCCCGTCCTCCGCCGCCCTCATCCCCTCCCCGCCCTCCCCCACGGCCAATCGCCTGCGTCCGTGCTCCGTCCGGCTGGCGGACATACGGCACGTCCTCCGCCGCCGCCGCCGCTGCCTCGTCTGCCGCCTCTGCGGCAAGCTCTTACGCAACAAGCGGACGCTGCACCGCCACCGCCTCTTCCACATGGGCGAGCGGCCGCACGCCTGCGCCCAGTGCCACCGCGCCTTCGCCCTGAAGAGGAGCCTGAAGCTGCACCTGCAGATCCACAGCGGTGAGAGGCCCTACGCCTGCGCCCAGTGCCACCACGCCTTCGCCCTGAAGAGGAGCCTGAAGCTGCACCTGCAGATCCACAGCGGTGAGAGGCCCCACGCCTGCGCCCAGTGCCACCACGCCTTCGCCCTGAAGAGGAGCCTGAAGCTGCACCTGCAGATCCACAGCGGTGAGAGGCCCCACGGCTGCGAGCGCTGCGGCAAACGGTTCCGCAGCGCCGTCAAGCTGAGGAACCACGACAGGTTCCACACGGGGGAGAAACCGTACCGCTGCGTCCTCTGCGGGAAACGCTACAGGATCCGGAAGAACCTGAAGATACACATGCTGAAGCACTCGAGGGCCAAGCTGGCGCTATGGTCTAGACCGATTTGAGAGACTGTTATTCTGATGGGAAGACTGTTATTCTGATGGGGAGACTGTTATTCTGATGGGAAGACTGTTATTCTGATGGGAAGACTGTTATTCTAATGGGAAGACTGTTATTCTGATGGGAAGACTGTTATTCTGATGGGAAGACTGTTATTCTGATGGGAAGACTGTTATTCTGATGAAGTTCTCTCCATCAGTCCGCTGTCTGCAGACTGCCTATGCCCCAGTCCGGAACAGTCCGCTAGCTTTCAAGTTTGCAACTTTGCACGAGAGATGGACCGATGCTGGTCACACTTAACCAGTGTGACAGGGCCTCAAATCAGTTTTTATGTGAATGCGGTTGCTTAAAGGTTATAGGGGAGATTTTGAGTTGTCTTCATGTGAAATCCTTTCATATGTGTGTGGACACCAAGGGGGCATAATTCACCTTGGAACCTTTGGGTTCGGGTTCCCCTGATTTTGTTTAGTAATCCTCCCTATTTTTAAGATCTCAAGGTTGGTAAATATGTGCATAACCCCGAACATGGTTTTCAACCAAAACATTTTATTTTATTATTTCATTTTTTGGTTGCGGGGGGGTGGCATATATCATTTTTATTTAGGGCTCCCAAAAAGCTTGGGCTGGCCTTGCTGATTCAGCTAGATGACCTGGTAAATGGTAATACCGTTTCCTGTTCCTGCCCTTCCTGCATGGTACGTTTTGTAAATAAATGCCTGACGGTGAGTCAATCTAAATTATTTGTAGCCTACTTGTTCTAAGATCCTCGGTGTCTTAGATATTATCTAGTTGTTGTTTTTTTGCTGGGCCCGTGGAGGCCAGCCTACATGAGTGAATGTCAGGACTGATTCACTGAGGTCCATGAAGGAATTGTTGAAACACGCATGCTTGAAAATGCCTAGACTCTAGCTTCAGCCCCCAAGCGGGCTAATTTAACCAAAGGGGCTAATTTGACCAAGCGGGCTAATTTGACCAAGGCACCTTTGAGGGTTTAAAAAGGTCACAATTGTTTCAACTCCAAAGAGTGAATAGTGTATTCTGTTCTCCCAGGTGGTATATTCAAGGGTAGCATCCAGGCATCCATGAACTAGACCAGGTCTAGCCTAGCCTTTGGGCTGATGGGTGTACAGACAGCTAGACCAAGTAGCTTATCTGGACATATTGATTGAGTCAGCAGGTAGCATTAAGTGTTGTCAATAAATAAATAGCTGTGTTAATAGGCCTGCCTGTACTATATGATCTTGATATATATTATTAATATGAATATATGATCAGCACAGTTGAGTATTGGCCTTTAGAAGTAAACTGTACCATGGTTCTTAAATAGGCTAAGTGTAGGCAGACCTGAAAGCCAATAATAATATCGTAACGACTAAATGTAGCACTTAACAGTATTAGGTAATACACAATCCATGACTCAAACTTTTTGGAAATGCTTTATTAAATACACAGACACACAATAAAAGGTCTTGACTCAATCAAGTGACCTAATGATCATGTGATGACGCTAGGATGTGATCAAAGCTTAATAATATTTATTGAAGTTATTCTAATCAATTATAAAAAATAATATGAAAACAGTTCAATAATAGATGGAAAAACAAAATGTGTCAATATGAAAACAGTAGAAATGAAACAAATGATGTCATAGATTATCACAGCCTATCCTAAATCCTCTAAGCTTAAACAACACATGGCATCACACCACATCAAAAGAGGATGCTGGATGGTAACCTTACGGGTAGTGTGTTGGAAAGCAATGCGTCCAGAGGCGTTGTTTGGCTTGAAGAAGGGAAGATGGTCGCTCGGTTTGATGCAGGGTGTAGCGCACCTCCGCTCCTGTTGAAACAGTGATGGTAGACTGTTGACGAACGTTGATATTCGCGGAGATTCAGAGTTCAATTTCAGCGCTGCTCGTTGTACAGCGACTGAAATGGTTCTGCCGCGAAACGGTTGTTTTCATCAATCTGTCTTGATGAATCGCTAGTTGTGCTTACATAGAGAGCATAGGCCTGTTGTGGTATTTCACATGCCTCTGTAATATGATCTTTAGAAACGTCTTTAGACACGAAATAGCTTCCTCACTTGCTCCAGCACGCATGCGCACAGCGTGCTGGAGCAATGATTGCGCGCTGTGCGCATTAGTGCTGGAGCAAGTGAGGAAGCTATTTCGTTTCGAAAGACGTTTCGAAAGATCATGGCATGTGAAAACAACTCTATGTAAGCACAACTACCGATTCATCAAGACAGATTGATGAAAACAACCGTTCGCGGCAGAAAATAGATTTTTAGAAACTGCATTCTCAGTGCCCCGACCACCGCCATTACATGGATATACTGGCTCGCGCTGGATTTTAAATTTCTTCTACATGCCTCCGAACTACACCAAAGTGATCTCGGTGAGTCAAACGTCTTATAATATGTCGTAAATAAGGTCCAGGTTGTCAAAAACGAGCATTGTCCTTTAAGTTCTAGTTCAATTTCAAAGATTTAGAGCCAACATTATTTCAAATATACAGCAGATTAAAGACACATGAAAGTTACCTTATGTCCACTATCACGATTAATCACACACCACACAATATCCACAAGACTGAAATTCACAGGTAGTCTTGAGTTTGCATATCCTATCGTGTAGACAGGTCGGGTGCACCCGATAGTTTAAGCAAATTGCCACAAGGGGGAGGTAGAGTCAAACCAAACATAACACATCTGTACCTCACATGTGGCTTTATTTCTGCTTTGGATCTGCCCACCACAGTCACACGTTCTGATCGCCCCCAAAACATGCAGGCATTGGTTTAACCTTTTTATTTTTATAAATACATTGAACATAGACAAAAGGTTTAGGACTATTGCCATGATTGCAGGGTAGGCTAGGCTATTCCCTAGTTGCAACAACGCAATGCCCCCTCTACCGCTAGATGTCCCCCCTGCCCTGTCCTGTAGGCTCGGTCGACCTAGCGTGCTCTGCTGGACGGACCACGGGTGATGTGGAGCGTAGACTTAGGCACATAATTGGTTTAATTAAAAATTTCACAAGGTTTATTGCCCATCGTTTCCCATTTTTCCATATATCATTTGATTTAATTTGTGGTTGTTTCATGAAGCTATTACTATGCCTGACAAACCCTTGGAATAACGAAATATCCAATTAAATGTTATGCTAGAATCCCAATGTAATATCTTCCACGGCTAATGATCCGTTTGACCACAATGACACGATACCTATAGAATTTCTAACAGTCTAACTGAGAGGAACCGGCTCCGTGCGACTCGCATGTCTTCTGAGGAGCGCAGCGGTCCAGGCTCTTTTGTTCCCAGAGCAAAGAATCGGCGAATGGGGAGGGGAAAGGGGGTTATGGTAAAGGATAGAGCGTGAATAGCTGTGTGTGTGTGTGTGTGTGTGTGTGTGCTAGGGTGCATCAAATTGCAATGTTAAAATTAAATCTCAACATATCATTCTGCCTGGGGTGGCATTTTGTTATGACACACATACAAATGATTTGTGCAAAGTTTTGGGAAAATTACTTGAGATTTAGAGGTCCAACGCAGCATGTGAAAAATACCAAAATGGGCGTTTTTGGGTGTTTTCCTGAATAACATCGATGCAATCTCAAAAACGACAAGAAATAGATTTTTAGAACATTTATTTTGAATAGAACAACATAAAATCTAATACTCAAGTAAAGTACAACTCCTCAGTGTCTGTACTTAAGTACAGTATTCAAGTAAATCAAGTTACTGTCCTCGAACATGTCTCAATATAGTGTCCTACTCCTGGTCCAGCTTGCGCTTGCTGCGGCGAAGATTTGGATTTTGTGTGCGGTCATGCTCAACTGCCTGCAGCACATTTTGCAGGTGCTCCTCGCTCCTGGCTGCTGCCACGAAGTCTGACGTCAGTTTGACGCCACGCTCGGCACAGTCATTCACCACATTGATGGCACGTACATTCACTGCACCCGTTTGAAATGCTGCACTGGAAGTCCAATCCTCTACATCCAGTGAAAGAAAAGTTGGATCAATGTGCAGCAGGTGCATGCCGAACCAGCAGTCTGGGTTGGCGAGGTCAGCCAAGCTGGTGGTCGGCGAGAGGGTTGGAAACTTCGGCTTGCCAAAGCCAGTGCCAAAGCGGAGCTGTGGGGCTCGCATGGGTAGATCAGCCGGCTTGTGCTCCAAGATGGCATCTGCAAGTGCGCGCCGCTCACCAACTGGCACCTTGGTGCTGAAGAGTGCCAGGGGCAGCATCTCGCATGTCAGGTACCATAGGTGCCTCTCCAGAGCCTTAATTGCTGATGCAGCGATGCCCTCGTCAACAGCCTTGTATTCACACAGGTGGCAGTAGAGTGTGAGGTCATTCCATCCAGCATCTACGGCCGTGTCACAGGCCATCCACCATGTTGCGTAGATGTGCGTAATGAACTTGGCAAACGCCCGAATCTTCAACACCTGCTGTTGTGTTGTGATGGTCCCCTGAGGAAGCAACGCAATGTGCTGCTCCATCAAGGCCAGCTTGAGGGTGTAGAGCAGCTTGGCCATCCACCGTGCCTTGTGCAGTGCTCCCGGTCGTTGCAAGGTTACTGGAGTTTGATCTGCAATGTCTGCACTCAGATACACTAGACATAGCTGCACAAACTCACGATAGTCACCCCTCTTGTAGTTGAGCAGTCCTGCAGCGCAAACATTGAGTTCAGCACGCAACTTGCCAAGAAATGGTGGTTCAGCATCCCCAGGAATGTAGCAGGACAATGTGCCGCCCTTGAGTGGCAACAGGTTCCAGTTGTCCCGCAGACGTGTAAACAATGTCACCTCTGGGGATCGTGACACCTCCACCTTGAGGTGAGTGAAAATGTGGCTGAGGAGCATCTCTCCGATGTGGTGCCGGCAACCGGACCAGAGTAGTGGTCGACCCAGTGAGTTCTGGATGGCAATGCAGGCTGCTGTGAGATGGCCGGTGTTTGAGGCCGTGGTGTCAAATGCCATGTTGACAACCTGATCGGTACAGCACCAGTCCTGCAGCAGCTTGCATGTCAGCCGGGCGATGATCGTTCCACATGCCTCGTTAGTCCCCTTCATGTATGCTGGCACGCCGAGTAGTTTTAGCCGCTCCGCATCTCCGACCACCACCGTCAGACGCTCCTCCAACTGACGCACATTGTTGAGCATTGGTGTCAACTTGCTGTCCCAGTGCAGGGTGCACATGGGAGGGGGTGTCCACTGCTCGTGCTGTTCCTCACTGATGGTCTTCAGCACTTGACGGCGTGATCGGTCTGCTGTCGCGTAGGATGTGGAGACCATTTCTGAATTTCCACCTGACTCCTCGATCAGGCCGCGTGTGAAAGCAGCCTGCTGCGTTGGTGTCATCTTCAATCGTGTAGCCAGTGACACAAGGCTTGGCCGGCTGAGAATGTCAGATGGAATGAATGCTGTGGTGCCTGTCTTCTTGCGTTCACGGATGGGTGTGTTCTCAGCCAGTGGAGCAACTGCTTCATCTGCATTGCCATCCTCATCACTTTCGCTTTCTAATACCACCATGCTGGTAGACATCGCCGTAATCTCCTGCTCCTTGGTGAGGTAGGCCTGCTGCGCTTCTTCACGCTCCTGTCGCCGCTTCACCTTAATAATGATAATAATAATAATAAACTTTATTTGTATAGCACCTTCCATGACATGCAATGCAGCTCAAAGTGCTTTACAGATCAAGCACAAAACATTAAAATAAGAAAATAGAAGCAGAAACATAAAATTACATAAAAATAAAAGCAAACCTTGGATTGCAGCTTGACATCGAATGCTCCAAATGTGGCCACTCTGTCGCCCTTCATGCTGGCTAGAAAAGCAAGGTCCTCTGCATCACGGATCAGCTCCTCTGCGTTTGGAGTCCACAGCGGGAACGTGGCATCCAGCTTGTGCTCCATTGCGTCCACCAGTCGAGCAGTAGCCTCACTGGAGCGCCTTTCCTTTGGTATGCGCCGCAGCTTGTTGTTGGCATCGAGGAGGGCTATCATCTTCTCACATGCTCGCTGATCACTCCCCATTGGGATGTTGGCCTTTCCATAAAATGGACGCACCTGCTCCAAAACAATCTTAGCCGCCTGGAACCGTGACATGGCTCCAGTCAAACCTGGTCGCTTTGCATGCAGTTGTGTGTCGCAGTTATACAGCAAGCACCGCAAGATCTGGTGACCACTTGGCAGCTTGGCGCCAGTGATAATGGCATCTGCATCGGTGATAGTGGCGCCCAGACCAAAAACCAGGGTGCGGCTCCTCTGGCAGGGGCCTAAGGCCATCTTGTGAGAGCTGGATCCTGTGGTGTGTGATGGTGGCGTTGAGGGAATTGACTCAGCAACTGAGCTACACAGGCAGAGCTTTTTATAGGCAAAGCCCCCCCCCCCCATTTTTATGCAGGTGCGTGAAAATAGAATAGTTCCCGCAAAACAGAGGGTAAAATGTGCGGGAATATTGGAACAAACAGGTCTCCGGGCTTGAAATGTAACAATATTGCAACAACACACACACTGTTGTTGAATAACACACACACACACAGAGGTGCGGGAATATAGGAGCAGACAGGTCTCCGTGCTTGAAATATAACAATGTTGCAACCTTGTGCGTGAATAACTCACATTCACACACACACACACACACACACACACACACACACCAGCAGGCCATGTGCGAGCAGGGCAGAGTGAAGGGACACAGTTCCTGTTACCCCCTTATGCCATAAAATCAGACGTACCGTTGCACCTCTAAATCACCTCGTATCGCTTTAATATTTTGTATCTATTGTTTTTGCATGGATGGTAACACTTTTAGCACCCATGCAAATCAATATTCCGGAAATGTGTATTTTGATGCACCCTAGTGTGTGCGTGTGTGTGTGTGTGTGTGTGTGTGCGTGTGTGCGTGTGTGTGTGTGAGAGAGAGAGAGAGAGAGAGAGAGAGAGAGAGCGAGGGGAGGAGAGGGGCATAGAGAGAGAGACCGGGGCTTTGGGATACAGAGGAGGAGAGAGCGCGAGATGCTGACAGATTCCTGATAAATGTGCAAAATGGCGCAAGCATGTTCGACCCCAGCGAACCACCAATTGTTGTAGCTCCGATCATGAAGATCTAGTTCGATAAATGCATTTTCCCATCTTCTTTTGACTCACGCTGCATTCTTCAAGTATCGGATTCTTTACAAAGTGATTAGCCTAAATGGCGACCAGAAGGTGCTGCCTTGTTCCATGCTTTTTGGGGATACTATTCCTAAACGCTTTAATGGGTGAGTGTTTCCTTTGATTTGAGGCTCCGCTGCTGGGAACACCTTGTAGGAGAGGACGGAGGGCGCATTCACCGTTTCCATTGAGCAGTTGCCAAAATGAGTGTCTGCAACTAGACGCACCATCCAGCTCCCTGCATAGCCATGAAGTTGACCGTCTCATATTCTCCTGCGTCTAAACCACTTTTAGGAGCTCCGTTCTCCGTTAACATGTTTTATGTAGCCTTGTGTATGTCATTGGCATTTGAGACATTTGTACTGTCCAAAATGTGCAGGGGCGCGAATGTGCTGGTCCGCTTTCAGAGGGTTTTGCACGGCATGCGTTGTTGAGAGTAGAGGTTTAAACACTGTGAGCTATGAGCTTAGTGGCATAACAATGTGATATTGTACAGTAGCCACGTGCTGTAGCCTCGTTTATTGTGGTCAGTGTCGACCTTGTTTTGCAGTGCAACTCACTCTTTGCGTAGCCTATCCTTGGCAGCGAAAAGATGTGAAAGATATCAGATAGCCCTACTTCCACGCTTCACTCACAATACTAAAGCCAATAAACAACGCATGCATTCCTCCAGGCCCACATTGTGTGGATTTACTTTTAATCTGCATGATTAGTGTTTTGATGTAAGCGCCTTGCTTTCTCTTTGCGTATGCTACTTCTAATAGGCTACTTTATATCATTTAAATCCTCTTATTTTTTCCATTGCATCTTTAAAAGCAATTAAACGACTATACATTTTTTTTTATCTTAACCATGCAAATTAAGTGACACGTGATATTTGTATAATACCTGCTAAATATTGTTATAAAAGCTTCACGTTTAGCTGCGTGTAGTTCATGTCATTTATGCCCGAATTACCATCAGTCAGTGCCTGAAGCGGACAGTGTGTGTGTGAATGTCTGTATGGTCAGCGTCCTGCTCTGAAGCGGACAGTGTGTGTGTGGATGTCTGTATGGTCAGCGTCCTGCTCTGTGAATGGCTGGGATGACAGGGGTTATGGCCTCCAAAATGGAGGAAAAAGACAGCAGTTATTGCCTGCTGAGGGGAATATTTGTCCATATTAAATGTCAAGGCTGTCCCTCTCGTCCTTTTCAAATGTTAGGCGGCCCTTTGTTCTATATGATGGACAGGTCTGTTCCCTGAATGTGAGGCCCCACGTCCATCGCCCAGGGGGCCCAGTCTGGCCAGGGCTGGCCAGGGGCTGGGAGGAGGAGGATGTCCCTGCCTCAGACACCCCTAGGACAGGTTGGGTGAGGGATGTGCCCACCTCAGACACCCCCAGGACAGGGTCTGGGAGGAGGAGGATGTCCCTGCCTCAGACACCCCCAGGACAGGGGCTGGGAGGAGGAGGATGTCCCTGCCTCAGACACCCCCAGGACAGGGGTTGGGTGAGGGATGTTCCCACCTCAGACACCCCTAGGACAGGGGTTGAGTGAGGGATGTCCCTGCCTCAGACACCCCCAGGACAGGGGCTGGGAGGAGGAGGATGTCCCTGCCTCAGACACCCCTAGGACAGGGGTTGGGTGAGGGATGTCCCTGCCTCAGACACCCTTAGGACAGGGGTTGAGTGAGGGATGTGCCCACCTCAGACACCCCTAGGACAGGGGTTGAGTGAGGGATGTGCCCACCTCAGACACCCCCAGGACAGGGGCTGGGAGGAGGAGGATGTCCCTGCCTCAGACACCCCCAGGACAGGGGTTGAGTGAGGGATGTCCCTGCCTCAGACACCCCCAGATACTGCCCCTGTAGCCCAACACCCATAACAGCACCACTAATATGCAGATTGGATTATGTAGGCTTGATCTGAGTCAAAACATTGCCAAATTGGTAAATGATGCTGATGTTAATGTGTTTTATTCAGTTAGATAGTTGTGTTTATGGTGTGTGACCTGAAGAGCCCTTTCGTTACAGGTCCTACTCCACCATTCATAAAAAGGGAACCCAGAAGCCTTCCACTCATTCACCTCAGTTATACTGATGAGATTAGATCTCTGATTAAGTGACTTTCGCTGGCGGTGAAAGACAGTCCTTTAGAGACAGAGAGAGAGTCTGAGAAAGAGAGGAGAGAGCAAGCAAGACACCATACCTTACATTACTACAATATTGTTCTGCTAGTAGGTTAGGTTAGCTTAGAGGAGAGCGGGGTGAGTTGTGCCGGTTCTTATTTGAGGCGTATTTAAATTGAGGGCATGACAGTAAAGTAAACTAAAATATGTACATATATTTCAGAATGTGGTGCATTTCTGGGAATAATTACTTTGGATCCAAAATAAACAGTTTTCAAAATATGACTTTCCCCAAAAAGTGGTCTCTTGGCACAACTTTTTCTGATGAGGGGTAAGTTGTACCATGGGAGATGATAAGTGCGGGTAAATTGCGCCGTTGCAGTAAAACAGAACATTTTCACCTCATATAAAGCTATATCGAAGCAAGACCAATTCAATACCAAATTACTTAAAGGTTTTATTTTTATTATTAAGACAAATGTAAAGACACATTTCTTCATCAAGGCCTAGCCGAGTCGTCGTCTTCCTCCTCTATGGCGTTATTCTCCTCATCCTCCTCGCTACCGGAAACAGGATCTGGGGGGAGAAGTCTTCGTCTGCTGAGTCGCTTATGTTGGGTTCATCCTCTTCTTCCTCCGCCTCTTCTTCTCTCTCGCTCGGCATTTCTTCCTCTTCCTCGTCGTTCTCAGAGTCGTCGTCTTCCTCCTCTATGGCGTTATTCTCCTCATCCTCCTCGCTACCGGAAACAGGACCTGGGGGGAGAAGGAAAAAACAAAGAGGTTAGGAGACATGGCTCAAATAGTATTTGAAATAATTTCAAGCATTTGAGTCTTGCCGTCCTTAGCGCCATACTGATAGTTGAGAGAGAGAATAGAGTATGTTCGGTCAATGTACATCTGACTGTCTTTCGAATATTGTGAAGACATTGGGCTAAAGAAGACAACAACGCCTCTACTTTGAGATGCCTGCGGAGATGAGGCATGAGCACCCAAACACGTGAGCTTCTACAGCAGCATCACAGTGTCCTGACTGGAGGCATCACAGCCTGGTACAGCGACACCACTGCCCATGACAGGTACGCCATCCAGAGGATGGTGAAGACAGCGCAGAGCATCAGTGTGGAGCTCCCAGCCATCGAGGATCTCTACAACCAACGTGGCTGCAGGAAGGCCATCTCCATCACAAAAGACACCAACCACCCCACCGTCATTACTTTTAGAGGTAGTTTCGAGGATTTCCGACCAGATGGGGCGCTGTCCGCTATGCGGAGTTGTATGGCAGTTGAAGAAGACTACCTCAAAAAATAATGACGATGTCACAAAAACCGGCTAAAAAGATCACTTAACGGTAGCGCCGAGCTTTCAAAACCCATCGTTTGTTAGAATAGGTGTTTCTGCTTTGGTAAGTGGCTTTGAAATGTTTTTTTGACACTTTTAAATATGAGTGACAAGCGCCGCCAACTTGGCGACTATTTAAAAGGTAGAAAGGACTGTGGTAGCAGATGCTAGTTCCTCAGCGCTCTCAGTTCCTGAGAAGGGCCAACTCATTCTGTGCTGTCAGCTCTCTGTAGCCTTCCATGGTCCACTGGGCAAAATCGGAAAAAAAAAAGTACTTATTTGTAAAATTTCCATTAATTCGCGTTAATTTTTGCATAATTAATCTAATCAACACATTAAATTGACAGTCCTTATTTGTATCATTTGTCATATCTTTTAATAATCGTTTCCATTATTTACAAAGCAAGAGTGCAGTCTGTTGCAGTGCAGTATTTGTTTGGGCAAGCTTGACTTGTGTTTCAACTTTTCTTTTCAATTACTGTGTGACTCTCACTGGGTCTTCCACCCTCACTTGTCTCCATTTTTTTTTTTTTTTTTTTTTAAAGATTGTAGGCTCATGCCTATATTGTATTTTATCACTTCCCGTTATTGTATCCGTCCTGTCTTCCTGCACTTAGTGTCAGTGTTTATTGTCATGCACCAACAGACCAAAGCAAATTCCTCACAGGTGTAAGCCTACTTGGCTCAAGGAAAATATGATTCTGATTACCCACACTGGGCTCGAACTTGGGTCCTCTCTGACTTACCAACCCACAAACAAACCTGCTACGCCACTGAAAAGCTAGCAAGTCGACGGCTCAATTGGCCAGTATTACTATTATACTATTATACTGTGGACTTCAGACATGTCCTTATATGGAGCTGGTGGGGCGTTTACCTATGCTAATTCAGGTGAAATGGTATGTGCTTTCATCTTACGAAACAATGGGATAAAAACACAGCTGCGAACAATTCTGCAGTTTAAGAACACATTCATGAATCTGATAGAGGCTTTTCTTAGACGTTCTGACCAAATTTAAGAAGAAACTTAGGAAGATATTGGTGAATGAGGCCCATTGATTGAGGCGTGTGCACCTGAGGTGTAATACCCTATATACCTGTATGAGTGTGTGTGTACCTGGGGTGTAATACCCTATATACCTGTATGAGACAGTGTGTGTACCTGGGGTGTAATACCCTATATACCTGTATGAGACAGTGTGTGTACCTGGGGTGTAATACCCTATATACCTGTATGACATGCGTGTACGTGCATGCGTAGACTCACAGAGACTGTCGATAGCCTCGTTGATTTCGGTGCGTACCACGGACAGAAATTCTTCCATCTTAGCCTTCATGTTGTCCCCCAGAGTGTCGGTGTCCATGCTCGGGTAGTTGGTGGAGAAAATACGCTTTTTCAGCTGACTGCAGTGACTGAGACACACACACACACACCAGGGCTTGAGACACAGACACACCAGGGCTTGAGACACACACACACCAGGGTTTGAGACACACACACACCAGGGCTTGAGACACACACACACCAGGGCTTGAGACACACACACACACCAGGGCTTGAGACACACACACACCAGGGCTTGAGACAAGACACACCAGGGCTTGAGACACAAGACACACCAGGGCTTGAGACACACACACACACCAGGGTTTGAGACACACACACACACCAGGGTTTGAGACACACACACACCAGGGCTTGAGACACACACACACCAGGGCTTGAGACACAGACACACCAGGGCTTGAGACACACACACACACACACCAGGGCTTGAGACACAAGACACACCAGGGCTTGAGACACAAGACACACCAGGGCTTGAGACACACACACACCAGGGCTTGAGACACACACACACCAGGGCTTGAGACACAGACACACCAGGGCTTGAGACAGACACACCAGGGCTTGAGACACACACACACACCAGGATTTGAGACACAGACACACCAGGGCTTGAGACACACACACACCAGGGCTTGAGACACACACACACCAGGGCTTGAGACACACACACACCAGGGCTTGAGACACAGACACACCAGGGCTTGAGACACACACACACACCAGGATTTGAGACACAGACACACCAGGGCTTGAGACACACACACACACACACACACACACACACACAACACACAAGGGCTTGAGACACACACACACCAGGGCTTGACACACACACACACCAGGGCTTGAGACACAAGACACACCAGGGCTTGAGACACACACACACCAGGGCTTGAGACACACACACACACACACACACCAGGGCTTGAGACACAGACACACACACCAGGGCTTGAGACACAGACACACACACCAGGGCTTGAGAGACACACACACACACCAGGGCTTGAGAGACACACACACACACACACACACACACACACACACACACACACACACACACACACACACCAGGGCTTGACATACAGTTGAATTTGCCTCTGGGCCAGTGGATGTTCAAACTTACTGGCCCCAATGTTGTATCACTAGCCTGGAAGATATAGCCACATTTTTCTAACACTTAAACAGGACATACATGGCAAGCAAGCATTTTATAGAGTCAGATATCAGTGGTTAGTCACAGAGTGAAGAGTGCTTGTAGATAATAGGCTGTGAAACAGGTTGGTCATTTGGAGCCTGAAGCCTTCATCAATGACACCATTTCTGTGCACACATTACATTACAGTCATTTAGCAGACGCTTTTATCCAAAGCGACTAACAATAATTGCATTTAACGTAGGAAAAGCCAAGTACTACTACTTACCAGAACTCGGTGCATCTTCTTTCTAAAACAAGTGACTAAGAGCATGATCTAGTGCTGAAGGCAAAGTGCAAGAGTAGCAATATAAAATACAATAGGTGCTTAAGCACCAGCAAGCATGGGGGGGGTTTGAGGTCTGATGGCTATTCCGCTTTTCACAGAGTGCGCCCTGCACTTTGGGCTTGGGGATCAAACCCTGTACCTTCCCACCACCTGCCATTTGAAGAGTGCTGACTCCCTACAAAAACAAACTCACTAAATGCTGTCTTATTATTTCACTGTGGCAGGGACTCAAACGCCCACTAGAGGGCGGTAGTAACCACATAACTAGCTGTCTAGCCTAATAGCTTGCTAACTTTGGTGCACTTTAACAGGTGATGATGGGATCTAGTCAGCAATTACTACGAACTAAACCTTCAAACATTATCTAGTTACTTCACTTGAGAGCTGTCTAATGTTTTCACTCACTTGTCTGCATACGCTGGCATAGATCGGCAAAGCTTGCAAAATACTTCTCCCTTCTCCTCATCATACCCTAGCAAAGGCCAGCGATCTGGCCAGTGAGGCTGGAATGTGACTGCAGCCGCGGTACCTGCCTATTCTCCGAAAACAATTCGTAGTCGCGAATCTCTCAAAAATGTGTTTACTATAGGAAGACAATTGTAAGCCTCTCTCTCACTCAGCAGGCCATAGAAAAGCATTTTTTACTGGCCCAGAGGTGTTCAAGACAGCACCGGGCCAGCGCTTATGTCAAGCCCCGCACGCACGCACGCACGCACACACACACACGGAATTATACATCAGATACACACAACATATCAATGTATTACATAACCAGACACTAACCGTTTTGTGGAAGACCTGTGCACCTGAACAGCAAAACAGAAGCAGAGCATTAGACTAACTGATTCAGTGTATAAAGTTTAAATTATTTGAGGTTTGTTTTGGATTAATCTCAAAAGATTAGCAGTTTTCAGACTGGCTCCATTCATTGGTTCGTTGAATCGGCTGAATCAAATCAAATGCACCCCTAAGTTGGGCAGTGGATGCTCTTTGGGACACAGCTGGAGAAAAAGGCTCACCTCCAGGAAGCGGAACGGGTCGTTCTCCTGCAGCAGAACCTCGATGCTGCTGCCCAGCTCCCTCAGACGGACCTGGTCCTGGCCCACCTTGGTCAGGTCCACCTGGATGCTGGGCCCCAAGGTGGAGGAGTGGGAGTTGGCACACTCCCTCAGGGAGGCCAGGAAGTCCTGTAACTTCCGGCTCAGCACCTCCCCCAGCACCGTCAGACGCTGCTCGGAGTCATCCTGGAACTTCTGGAGGTGAGAGAGAGAGGGGGGGGGATAGAGAGAGAGAGAGGGGGGGGGGGGGTAGAGAGAGAGAGAGAGAGGGGGGGGGAGAGAGAGAGAGAGAGAGGGGTGGGGGACAGAGAGAGAGAGAGAGAGAAAAAAAGGTTTTACATTATGGACCATACAACAAGATGTTGAGGATGCCTGGTTTCCCAGACCGATGCTCACCTTGATTTGTCTCTCTTCCTCCTTGAGTTCCTGAAGGATCCCATCTGCCTTACTTAGCTTACTCTCCACCCTGTGGAGCTGGGTCTCCATGGAACGCTGAGAGAACGAGGGATTGAGAGAGAAAGAGAAAAGAAAGAATACCCATTGTCAACGATACTTTGCACACAGGAACATTCACCAGGTATACAGAGATCACATGCCCGCCTACACACACACACACACACACACACACACACACACACACACACACACACAAACACACACACACACACAAACACACACACACACACACACACACACACAAACAGACACACACACACACACACGCTTCACTTCACTACACTGATCTAGACTGCCACAGAATGCCATTGATGGACCTGGAACAAAGGTGAATACAGGTCTTTGCTTTGTTTGGCTTTGGACTCACACCTGTCACTAAATGGGTTACAGCTGTACCTTCAGGTCTTTCATAGTGTTCTTCAGGGTCTTGATGGTGTGGCCTGAGTGATGTCCCTCTATGGTGCAAGCATTGCACAAACACACCTTGTCATCCAGGCAGTAGTATCTGAAATCACACAGATTGGAGTCTGTGAAACTAGATGATTATGGACACTCATTCACTATGGGCACAACAATAACCAATAGAGATTCCATTCTGGTAGTAGCCTCCTCTCTCTCTCTCTCTCTCTCACCTTTACATCTCATCTCTCCAACCCCATTTTCTGATCAATCTGTACTTCCCTACCTCTACTGCCCTATCTGTACTGCCCTACCTCTACTGCCCTATCTGTACTGCCCTATCTGTACTGCCCTACCTCTACTGCCCTATCTGTACTGCCCTATCTGTACTGCCCTACCTCTACTGCCCTATCTGTACTGCCCTACCTCTACTGCCCTACCTCTACTGCCCTTTCTGTACTGCCCTACCTCTACTGCCCTTTCTGTACTGCCCTACCTCTACTGCCCTATCTGCACTGCCCTACCTCTACTGCCCCATCTACTGCCTTTCTGCACTGCTCTACCTCTACTGCCCTACCTGTACTGCCCCACATCTATTGCCCTATCTGTACTGCCCTACCTCTACTGCCCTATCTGTACATCCTCTCAGTATCTGGTCCCTCCTACCTGTACATCTGGTCCCTCCTACCTGTACATCTTGTCGTGCTCCGGACAGTTCCTCTTCCTCAGGTCAGCCAGGGGCTCGGTCAGCGG
Organism: Borostomias antarcticus; assembly: GCF_949987555.1. Lineage (NCBI taxonomy): Eukaryota > Metazoa > Chordata > Actinopteri > Stomiiformes > Stomiidae > Borostomias > Borostomias antarcticus. Next base: position 440,783 of record NW_028176558.1, on the reverse strand, counting down.
GTGCTCCCTGAACGCCAGGAGCTCCAGGTGGCGCTTGATGTGCTCCTGACACAAGGACACCTCACACTTCAGACACGTCTTAACTGCCAACGCCCCTCCTGCCGCGGCGCCCGCCGCCACATTCCCAGGCCAGGGCCCCGGAGCTCCGGCCTCTGCCCCCTCCCCCCCTGCCTGGCCCCCCCAAGGAGGGCAGTAGTCGCAGGGGACAGCGGTGGGGTTCTTGGCCTGGCACTGGCTGTCTGGAGCTGGATCATTGGCCGCCTCCCCGGCCCTCTTGCGGAAGTTGCTAGCAATGTTCGCCAGCTTGAAGTTCTTGAGGGGCTCGGCGCTGCAGCGGTGGCTCTCGCGGCACTCCGGGCAGCGGAAGTGTGCGCTTTCCGTCTGGCGCTTGAGGCGGTGCACGCAGGCCAGGCAGAGGTTGTGGCCACAGGGGAGCAGGTGAGGGTTGTCAAACACATCCAGGCAGACGGGGCAGGTCAGCTCGCCTTCTAGAAAATTGGACTGCTCAGCTGCAGAAGCCATGGTTCCAGGTGTGGGGGGGGGGTGTGTGTAGGAGGGGGGGAGGGGGGTTAGGGGGGAAGGAGGGGAAAGAGAGAGTACTGTATATGGGCTCACGATGAGCTACAGATTGAGAATGGAATAGAAAGAATGGAATAGAAAGATAAGAGGGAAGCATAGATTAATAAATACCCCCTTAGAGAAGCAAAGTCGAGACACTTATTTATCTCATCTTCAATCAACTATTCTCAACTTTTTTTTTAATCCTTTCTCTCCAGTCGGGGCGCTAGATAGGCCTGATCCATTCTCCACAGGCCCGGCATCAAGACAGAACATTGTGAAAAAGGAAAATGAAAGCGTGACACAGCTTAAAAGATAATTGTTTGTAACCCCATGGTAGACAAACTTTAGCCTGGGTAGTAATTGTTAAACTGGCCGCTGACACCCATTATGCCACTACGGATTCAGTTTAGTCAATTAATAAATTAATGAAGCATTCGGCGCAGCTTATTCGTGTTCAGCCCTCAAAACACTTCCCCGTGGTCCATTTTGCAGGACGGCTAATCAAACCCAGAGTACTTCAGTGCTCCAAACAAGCGGAAAGAATAGAACTAGCTGGAATGATCTATGGACTATAACAAATAATTTGCAGCTAATAGGCTACCAGGCTAACCCACATATAATGTTAGCACACAGCCTACTTTGTGGAATTGATTAATTAGCTAGCTAGCTTAGCATCAGCCTACCTGCTGTCTATAAATTCCATCGACCTCTTTTTACCTGTCTCTTACAATCAGACCGACCGTCTCAATTCCTATCCGCTGCTCCCAACTCTGTAGGTTAAACACGATATAATAACTCATCTGAATGACCAATCACAGGTGTTTGCAATCGATGAGCGAGAAGGTCGCGTGACGTTTGTGTTGCGAAGCATTGGAATATGGTGTATACGCCGGGCCAACTTGGGTGAGCGGAGTTATCTTTAAAAGCCTTGAAAAACAAATATTCCACCCCGGCGTGTAAAATGGTGATACAAATCGAGGATCACCGATACACGCTCGGTCGACCCCATAGTGTTTGTTGGAATCTGGATCCCAGAGAAGCTAGAATTTGGACCTAGGTTTTGCGAGATTTCGCAATGGGTGACTGCGAATACGTAAACATTTTCCAAACACAGGTGAAGTTAGTGCTGGACATTCTCCTGAATGTTGCAGTCAAAGAAATAACGCACATTTTCAAAGGCACTGCGGGTAACTTTACTGATCAAAACACTTTGCCGCCTGAGTTGAGAGTGGCAGAGGGCCAGATGGGGCTAGAACGCAGACTGACCAACGCGTTGAGAACATCACTCGACATCAATCGGCCCACATGTCAAAGCAAGCGCACACGTGTCACAGGCACAGCATGGAGATACATGTGGTGGGTGTCAACAAATCCATTCGACTGTGATAGCGATATAAACATTGTTTCCGAGGCCATATGGCTCGGTGGATATTTTGGCGAGCAGAATGAGGTGCGGCGCACCTGAGCCAGGTTACAGCTCCTCCATGCAGGGAGGCAGGCAGGCATGAGCAATATATAATATATAATAATAATAATATATAATATATAATAAGTCTGAGCTGTAATACTATAGCTAGCTTGTTATTCGCACTCACTCATGTTGTAAAACTCACAAGAGGTTCTAAAATTTCACATTCAGGCTCTAGAACTCACATCCTAATAATCCCTATCTTTGCCTATGTGTGATTCAGGAAGCGAAGAACCAGTATGCCACTTCCTCCCAGAAGAAATGATATTACCCTCCGAGGACAAGCACACCCAGACGATACACCCAGACAACACATCCTCTGTCCTTGACCAGTGCAAGGACGAACTGACCTTAACCTCGCTTGCTGAACACTTGAGTGAACAAGATACACAGCCTCTTACCTCAGTGACCTCACGTAAACGGAAGCCATTGCAAGGACACAAAATGGCACCAGGTTCCATCAGCACCCTGGAGGAGCTAGTGCAGGAGCAGAAACCAGAGATGGGTTGTGAACCCGGTCACAATATTTTAGTCAATGTTTTTAAAGAGGAAACATCACAGCCCTGGCACGTGACGGATGAGGGAGATATGTTCGCTGACTGTGTTAGTCCCTGCAAGAAGTCACTCCATCTAGGCACTCAGACCACCACAACAACAACAACAACAAGAGCACCAACCCAGGTGAAAACAGACCTGGTGAAGCAGCGGATGAGACCCGCACCGAGGTCAGTCAGAGTTCAGAGGTCACAGGACGTCCCCCTCAGAGCTTCCACCTCCCCCACCCTCTTCTCTCTCACCGTCGCCTCCTCTACTCGTATCCCCCCGTCCTCCGCCGCCCTCATCCCCTCCCCGCCCTCCCCCACGGCCAATCGCCTGCGTCCGTGCTCCGTCCGGCTGGCGGACATACGGCACGTCCTCCGCCGCCGCCGCCGCTGCCTCGTCTGCCGCCTCTGCGGCAAGCTCTTACGCAACAAGCGGACGCTGCGCCGCCACCGCCTCTTCCACATGGGCGAGCGGCCGCACGCCTGCGCCCAGTGCCACCGCGCCTTCGCCCTGAAGAGGAGCCTGAAGCTGCACCTGCAGATCCACAGCGGTGAGAGGCCCTACGCCTGCGCCCAGTGCCACCACGCCTTCGCCCTGAAGAGGAGCCTGAAGCTGCACCTGCAGATCCACAGCGGTGAGAGGCCCCACGCCTGCGCCCAGTGCCACCACGCCTTCGCCCTGAAGAGGAGCCTGAAGCTGCACCTGCAGATCCACAGCGGTGAGAGGCCCCACGGCTGCGAGCGCTGCGGCAAACGGTTCCGCAGCGTCGTCAAGCTGAGGAACCACGACAGGTTCCACACGGGGGAGAAACCGTACCGCTGCGTCCTCTGCGGGAAACGCTACAGGATCCGGAAGAACCTGAAGATACACATGCTGAAGCACTCGAGGGCCAAGCTGGCGCTATGGTCTAGACCGATTTGAGAGACTGTTATTCTGATGGGAAGACTGTTATTCTGATGGGGAGACTGTTATTCTGATGGGAAGACTGTTATTCTGATGGGAAGACTGTTATTCTAATGGGAAGACTGTTATTCTGATGGGAAGACTGTTATTCTGATGGGAAGACTGTTATTCTGATGGGAAGACTGTTATTCTGATGGGAAGACTGTTATTCTGATGGGAAGACTGTTATTCTGATGAAGTTCTCTCCATCAGTCCGCTGTCTGCAGACTGCCTATGCCCCAGTCCGGAACAGTCCGCTAGCTTTCAAGTTTGCAACTTTGCACGAGAGATGGACCGATGCTGGTCACACTTAACCAGTGTGACAGGGCCTCAAATCAGTTTTTATGTGAATGCGGTTGCTTAAAGGTTATAGGGGAGATTTTGAGTTGTCTTCATGTGAAATCCTTTCATATGTGTGTGGACACCAAGGGGGCATAATTCACCTTGGAACCTTTGGGTTCGGGTTCCCCTGATTTTGTTTAGTAATCCTCCCTATTTTTAAGATCTCAAGGTTGGTAAATATGTGCATAACCCCGAACATGGTTTTCAACCAAAACATTTTATTTTATTATTTCATTTTTTGGTTGCGGGGGGGTGGCATATATCATTTTTATTTAGGGCTCCCAAAAAGCTTGGGCTGGCCTTGCTGATTCAGCTAGATGACCTGGTAAATGGTAATACCGTTTCCTGTTCCTGCCCTTCCTGCATGGTACGTTTTGTAAATAAATGCCTGACGGTGAGTCAATCTAAATTATTTGTAGCCTACTTGTTCTAAGATCCTCGGTGTCTTAGATATTATCTAGTTGTTGTTTTTTTGCTGGGCCCGTGGAGGCCAGCCTACATGAGTGAATGTCAGGACTGATTCACTGAGGTCCATGAAGGAATTGTTGAAACACGCATGCTTGAAAATGCCTAGACTCTAGCTTCAGCCCCCAAGCGGGCTAATTTAACCAAAGGGGCTAATTTGACCAAGCGGGCTAATTTGACCAAGGCACCTTTGAGGGTTTAAAAAGGTCACAATTGTTTCAACTCCAAAGAGTGAATAGTGTATTCTGTTCTCCCAGGTGGTATATTCAAGGGTAGCATCCAGGCATCCATGAACTAGACCAGGTCTAGCCTAGCCTTTGGGCTGATGGGTGTACAGACAGCTAGACCAAGTAGCTTATCTGGACATATTGATTGAGTCAGCAGGTAGCATTAAGTGTTGTCAATAAATAAATAGCTGTGTTAATAGGCCTGCCTGTACTATATGATCTTGATATATATTATTAATATGAATATATGATCAGCACAGTTGAGTATTGGCCTTTAGAAGTAAACTGTACCATGGTTCTTAAATAGGCTAAGTGTAGGCAGACCTGAAAGCCAATAATAATATCGTAACGACTAAATGTAGCACTTAACAGTATTAGGTAATACACAATCCATGACTCAAACTTTTTGGAAATGCTTTATTAAATACACAGACACACAATAAAAGGTCTTGACTCAATCAAGTGACCTAATGATCATGTGATGACGCTAGGATGTGATCAAAGCTTAATAATATTTATTGAAGTTATTCTAATCAATTATAAAAAATAATATGAAAACAGTTCAATAATAGATGGAAAAACAAAATGTGTCAATATGAAAACAGTAGAAATGAAACAAATGATGTCATAGATTATCACAGCCTATCCTAAATCCTCTAAGCTTAAACAACACATGGCATCACACCACATCAAAAGAGGATGCTGGATGGTAACCTTACGGGTAGTGTGTTGGAAAGCAATGCGTCCAGAGGCGTTGTTTGGCTTGAAGAAGGGAAGATGGTCGCTCGGTTTGATGCAGGGTGTAGCGCACCTCCGCTCCTGTTGAAACAGTGATGGTAGACTGTTGACGAACGTTGATATTCGCGGAGATTCAGAGTTCAATTTCAGCGCTGCTCGTTGTACAGCGACTGAAATGGTTCTGCCGCGAAACGGTTGTTTTCATCAATCTGTCTTGATGAATCGCTAGTTGTGCTTACATAGAGAGCATAGGCCTGTTGTGGTATTTCACATGCCTCTGTAATATGATCTTTAGAAACGTCTTTAGACACGAAATAGCTTCCTCACTTGCTCCAGCACGCATGCGCACAGCGTGCTGGAGCAATGATTGCGCGCTGTGCGCATTAGTGCTGGAGCAAGTGAGGAAGCTATTTCGTTTCGAAAGACGTTTCGAAAGATCATGGCATGTGAAAACAACTCTATGTAAGCACAACTACCGATTCATCAAGACAGATTGATGAAAACAACCGTTCGCGGCAGAAAATAGATTTTTAGAAACTGCATTCTCAGTGCCCCGACCACCGCCATTACATGGATATACTGGCTCGCGCTGGATTTTAAATTTCTTCTACATGCCTCCGAACTACACCAAAGTGATCTCGGTGAGTCAAACGTCTTATAATATGTCGTAAATAAGGTCCAGGTTGTCAAAAACGAGCATTGTCCTTTAAGTTCTAGTTCAATTTCAAAGATTTAGAGCCAACATTATTTCAAATATACAGCAGATTAAAGACACATGAAAGTTACCTTATGTCCACTATCACGATTAATCACACACCACACAATATCCACAAGACTGAAATTCACAGGTAGTCTTGAGTTTGCATATCCTATCGTGTAGACAGGTCGGGTGCACCCGATAGTTTAAGCAAATTGCCACAAGGGGGAGGTAGAGTCAAACCAAACATAACACATCTGTACCTCACATGTGGCTTTATTTCTGCTTTGGATCTGCCCACCACAGTCACACGTTCTGATCGCCCCCAAAACATGCAGGCATTGGTTTAACCTTTTTATTTTTATAAATACATTGAACATAGACAAAAGGTTTAGGACTATTGCCATGATTGCAGGGTAGGCTAGGCTATTCCCTAGTTGCAACAACGCAATGCCCCCTCTACCGCTAGATGTCCCCCCTGCCCTGTCCTGTAGGCTCGGTCGACCTAGCGTGCTCTGCTGGACGGACCACGGGTGATGTGGAGCGTAGACTTAGGCACATAATTGGTTTAATTAAAAATTTCACAAGGTTTATTGCCCATCGTTTCCCATTTTTCCATATATCATTTGATTTAATTTGTGGTTGTTTCATGAAGCTATTACTATGCCTGACAAACCCTTGGAATAACGAAATATCCAATTAAATGTTATGCTAGAATCCCAATGTAATATCTTCCACGGCTAATGATCCGTTTGACCACAATGACACGATACCTATAGAATTTCTAACAGTCTAACTGAGAGGAACCGGCTCCGTGCGACTCGCATGTCTTCTGAGGAGCGCAGCGGTCCAGGCTCTTTTGTTCCCAGAGCAAAGAATCGGCGAATGGGGAGGGGAAAGGGGGTTATGGTAAAGGATAGAGCGTGAATAGCTGTGTGTGTGTGTGTGTGTGTGCGTGTGTGTGTGTGTGTGTGTGTGTGTGTGTGTGCGTGTGTGCGTGTGTGTGTGTGAGAGAGAGAGAGAGAGAGAGAGAGAGAGAGAGCGAGGGGAGGAGAGGGGCATAGAGAGAGAGACCGGGGCTTTGGGATACAGAGGAGGAGAGAGCGCGAGATGCTGACAGATTCCTGATAAATGTGCAAAATGGCGCAAGCATGTTCGACCCCAGCGAACCACCAATTGTTGTAGCTCCGATCATGAAGATCTAGTTCGATAAATGCATTTTCCCATCTTCTTTTGACTCACGCTGCATTCTTCAAGTATCGGATTCTTTACAAAGTGATTAGCCTAAATGGCGACCAGAAGGTGCTGCCTTGTTCCATGCTTTTTGGGGATACTATTCCTAAATGCTTTAATGGGTGAGTGTTTCCTTTGATTTGAGGCTCCGCTGCTGGGAACACCTTGTAGGAGAGGACGGAGGGCGCATTCACCGTTTCCATTGAGCAGTTGCCAAAATGAGTGTCTGCAACTAGACGCACCATCCAGCTCCCTGCATAGCCATGAAGTTGACCGTCTCATATTCTCCTGCGTCTAAACCACTTTTAGGAGCTCCGTTCTCCGTTAACATGTTTTATGTAGCCTTGTGTATGTCATTGGCATTTGAGACATTTGTACTGTCCAAAATGTGCAGGGGCGCGAATGTGCTGGTCCGCTTTCAGAGGGTTTTGCACGGCATGCGTTGTTGAGAGTAGAGGTTTAAACACTGTGAGCTATGAGCTTAGTGGCATAACAATGTGATATTGTACAGTAGCCACGTGCTGTAGCCTCGTTTATTGTGGTCAGTGTCGACCTTGTTTTGCAGTGCAACTCACTCTTTGCGTAGCCTATCCTTGGCAGCGAAAAGATGTGAAAGATATCAGATAGCCCTACTTCCACGCTTCACTCACAATACTAAAGCCAATAAACAACGCATGCATTCCTCCAGGCCCACATTGTGTGGATTTACTTTTAATCTGCATGATTAGTGTTTTGATGTAAGCGCCTTGCTTTCTCTTTGCGTATGCTACTTCTAATAGGCTACTTTATATCATTTAAATCCTCTTATTTTTTCCATTGCATCTTTAAAAGCAATTAAACGACTATACATTTTTTTTTATCTTAACCATGCAAATTAAGTGACACGTGATATTTGTATAATACCTGCTAAATATTGTTATAAAAGCTTCACGTTTAGCTGCGTGTAGTTCATGTCATTTATGCCCGAATTACCATCAGTCAGTGCCTGAAGCGGACAGTGTGTGTGTGAATGTCTGTATGGTCAGCGTCCTGCTCTGAAGCGGACAGTGTGTGTGTGAATGTCTGTATGGTCAGCGTCCTGCTCTGAAGCGGACAGTGTGTGTGTGAATGTCTGTATGGTCAGCGTCCTGCTCTGAAGCGGACAGTGTGTGTGTGGATGTCTGTATGGTCAGCGTCCTGCTCTGTGAATGGCTGGGATGACAGGGGTTATGGCCTCCAAAATGGAGGAAAAAGACAGCAGTTATTGCCTGCTGAGGGGAATATTTGTCCATATTAAATGTCAAGGCTGTCCCTCTCGTCCTTTTCAAATGTTAGGCGGCCCTTTGTTCTATATGATGGACAGGTCTGTTCCCTGAATGTGAGGCCCCACGTCCATCGCCCAGGGGGCCCAGTCTGGCCAGGGCTGGCCAGGGGCTGGGAGGAGGAGGATGTCCCTGCCTCAGACACCCCTAGGACAGGTTGGGTGAGGGATGTGCCCACCTCAGACACCCCCAGGACAGGGGCTGGGAGGAGGAGGATGTCCCTGCCTCAGACACCCCCAGGACAGGGGCTGGGAGGAGGAGGATGTCCCTGCCTCAGACACCCCCAGGACAGGGGTTGGGTGAGGGATGTGCCCACCTCAGACACCCCTAGGACAGGGGTTGAGTGAGGGATGTCCCTGCCTCAGACACCCCCAGGACAGGGGCTGGGAGGAGGAGGATGTCCCTGCCTCAGACACCCCTAGGACAGGGGTTGAGTGAGGGATGTGCCCACCTCAGACACCCCTAGGACAGGGGTTGAGTGAGGGATGTCCCTGCCTCAGACACCCCCAGGACAGGGGCTGGGAGGAGGAGGATGTCCCTGCCTCAGACACCCCCAGGACAGGGGTTGAGTGAGGGATGTGCCCACCTCAGACACCCCCAGGACAGGGGCTGGGAGGAGGAGGATGTCCCTGCCTCAGACACCCCCAGGACAGGGGTTGAGTGAGGGATGTCCCTGCCTCAGACACCCCCAGATACTGCCCCTGTAGCCCAACACCCATAACAGCACCACTAATATGCAGATTGGATTATGTAGGCTTGATCTGAGTCAAAACATTGCCAAATTGGTAAATGATGCTGATGTTAATGTGTTTTATTCAGTTAGATAGTTGTGTTTATGGTGTGTGACCTGAAGAGCCCTTTCGTTACAGGTCCTACTCCACCATTCATAAAAAGGGAACCCAGAAGCCTTCCACTCATTCACCTCAGTTATACTGATGAGATTAGATCTCTGATTAAGTGACTTTCGCTGGCGGTGAAAGACAGTCCTTTAGAGACAGAGAGAGAGTCTGAGAAAGAGAGGAGAGAGCAAGCAAGACACCATACCTTACATTACTACAATATTGTTCTGCTAGTAGGTTAGGTTAGCTTAGAGGAGAGCGGGGTGAGTTGTGCCGGTTCTTATTTGAGGCGTATTTAAATTGAGGGCATGACAGTAAAGTAAACTAAAATATGTACATATATTTCAGAATGTGGTGCATTTCTGGGAATAATTACTTTGGATCCAAAATAAACAGTTTTCAAAATATGACTTTCCCCAAAAAGTGGTCTCTTGGCACAACTTTTTCTGATGAGGGGTAAGTTGTACCATGGGAGATGATAAGTGCGGGTAAATTGCGCCGTTGCAGTAAAACAGAACATTTTCACCTCATATAAAGCTATATCGAAGCAAGACCAATTCAATACCAAATTACTTAAAGGTTTTATTTTTATTATTAAGACAAATGTAAAGACACATTTCTTCATCAAGGCCTAGCCGAGTCGTCGTCTTCCTCCTCTATGGCGTTATTCTCCTCATCCTCCTCGCTACCGGAAACAGGATCTGGGGGGAGAAGTCTTCGTCTGCTGAGTCGCTTATGTTGGGTTCATCCTCTTCTTCCTCCGCCTCTTCTTCTCTCTCGCTCGGCATTTCTTCCTCTTCCTCGTCGTTCTCAGAGTCGTCGTCTTCCTCCTCTATGGCGTTATTCTCCTCATCCTCCTCGCTACCGGAAACAGGACCTGGGGGGAGAAGGAAAAAACAAAGAGGTTAGGAGACATGGCTCAAATAGTATTTGAAATAATTTCAAGCATTTGAGTCTTGCCGTCCTTAGCGCCATACTGATAGTTGAGAGAGAGAATAGAGTATGTTCGGTCAATGTACATCTGACTGTCTTTCGAATATTGTGAAGACATTGGGCTAAAGAAGACAACAACGCCTCTACTTTGAGATGCCTGCGGAGATGAGGCATGAGCACCCAAACACGTGAGCTTCTACAGCAGCATCACAGTGTCCTGACTGGAGGCATCACAGCCTGGTACAGCGACACCACTGCCCATGACAGGTACGCCATCCAGAGGATGGTGAAGACAGCGCAGAGCATCAGTGTGGAGCTCCCAGCCATCGAGGATCTCTACAACCAACGTGGCTGCAGGAAGGCCATCTCCATCACAAAAGACACCAACCACCCCACCGTCATTACTTTTAGAGGTAGTTTCGAGGATTTCCGACCAGATGGGGCGCTGTCCGCTATGCGGAGTTGTATGGCAGTTGAAGAAGACTACCTCAAAAAATAATGACGATGTCACAAAAACCGGCTAAAAAGATCACTTAACGGTAGCGCCGAGCTTTCAAAACCCATCGTTTGTTAGAATAGGTGTTTCTGCTTTGGTAAGTGGCTTTGAAATGTTTTTTTGACACTTTTAAATATGAGTGACAAGCGCCGCCAACTTGGCGACTATTTAAAAGGTAGAAAGGACTGTGGTAGCAGATGCTAGTTCCTCAGCGCTCTCAGTTCCTGAGAAGGGCCAACTCATTCTGTGCTGTCAGCTCTCTGTAGCCTTCCATGGTCCACTGGGCAAAATCGAAAAAAAAAAAGTACTTATTTGTAAAATTTCCATTAATTCGCGTTAATTTTTGCATAATTAATCTAATCAACACATTAAATTGACAGTCCTTATTTGTATCATTTGTCATATCTTTTAATAATCGTTTCCATTATTTACAAAGCAAGAGTGCAGTCTGTTGCAGTGCAGTATTTGTTTGGGCAAGCTTGACTTGTGTTTCAACTTTTCTTTTCAATTACTGTGTGACTCTCACTGGGTCTTCCACCCTCACTTGTCTCCATTTTTTTTTTTTTTTTTTTTTAAAGATTGTAGGCTCATGCCTATATTGTATTTTATCACTTCCCGTTATTGTATCCGTCCTGTCTTCCTGCACTTAGTGTCAGTGTTTATTGTCATGCACCAACAGACCAAAGCAAATTCCTCACAGGTGTAAGCCTACTTGGCTCAAGGAAAATATGATTCTGATTACCCACACTGGGCTCGAACTTGGGTCCTCTCTGACTTACCAACCCACAAACAAACCTGCTACGCCACTGAAAAGCTAGCAAGTCGACGGCTCAATTGGCCAGTATTACTATTATACTATTATACTGTGGACTTCAGACATGTCCTTATATGGAGCTGGTGGGGCGTTTACCTATGCTAATTCAGGTGAAATGGTATGTGCTTTCATCTTACGAAACAATGGGATAAAAACACAGCTGCGAACAATTCTGCAGTTTAAGAACACATTCATGAATCTGATAGAGGCTTTTCTTAGACGTTCTGACCAAATTTAAGAAGAAACTTAGGAAGATATTGGTGAATGAGGCCCATTGATTGAGGCGTGTGCACCTGAGGTGTAATACCCTATATACCTGTATGAGTGTGTGTGTACCTGGGGTGTAATACCCTATATACCTGTATGAGACAGTGTGTGTACCTGGGGTGTAATACCCTATATACCTGTATGAGACAGTGTGTGTACCTGGGGTGTAATACCCTATATACCTGTATGACATGCGTGTACGTGCATGCGTAGACTCACAGAGACTGTCGATAGCCTCGTTGATTTCGGTGCGTACCACGGACAGAAATTCTTCCATCTTAGCCTTCATGTTGTCCCCCAGAGTGTCGGTGTCCATGCTCGGGTAGTTGGTGGAGAAAATACGCTTTTTCAGCTGACTGCAGTGACTGAGACACACACACACACACCAGGGCTTGAGACACAGACACACCAGGGCTTGAGACACACACACACCAGGGTTTGAGACACACACACACCAGGGCTTGAGACACACACACACCAGGGCTTGAGACACACACACACACCAGGGCTTGAGACACACACACACCAGGGCTTGAGACAAGACACACCAGGGCTTGAGACACAAGACACACCAGGGCTTGAGACACACACACACACCAGGGTTTGAGACACACACACACACCAGGGTTTGAGACACACACACACCAGGGCTTGAGACACACACACACCAGGGCTTGAGACACAGACACACCAGGGCTTGAGACACACACACACACACACACCAGGGCTTGAGACACAAGACACACCAGGGCTTGAGACACAAGACACACCAGGGCTTGAGACACACACACACCAGGGCTTGAGACACACACACACCAGGGCTTGAGACACAGACACACCAGGGCTTGAGACAGACACACCAGGGCTTGAGACACACACACACACCAGGATTTGAGACACAGACACACCAGGGCTTGAGACACACACACACCAGGGCTTGAGACACACACACACCAGGGCTTGAGACACACACACACCAGGGCTTGAGACACAGACACACCAGGGCTTGAGACACACACACACACCAGGATTTGAGACACAGACACACCAGGGCTTGAGACACACACACACACACACACACACACACACACACACACACACACACACACACACACACACACACAACACACAAGGGCTTGAGACACAGACACACCAGGGCTTGACACACACACACACCAGGGCTTGAGACACAAGACACACCAGGGCTTGAGACACACACACACCAGGGCTTGAGACACACACACACACACACACCAGGGCTTGAGACACAGACACACACACCAGGGCTTGAGACACAGACACACACACCAGGGCTTGAGAGACACACACACACACCAGGGCTTGAGAGACACACACACACACACACACACACACACACACACACACACACACACACACACACACACACACACACACACACACCAGGGCTTGACATACAGTTGAATTTGCCTCTGGGCCAGTGGATGTTCAAACTTACTGGCCCCAATGTTGTATCACTAGCCTGGAAGATATAGCCACATTTTTCTAACACTTAAACAGGACATACATGGCAAGCAAGCATTTTATAGAGTCAGATATCAGTGGTTAGTCACAGAGTGAAGAGTGCTTGTAGATAATAGGCTGTGAAACAGGTTGGTCATTTGGAGCCTGAAGCCTTCATCAATGACACCATTTCTGTGCACACATTACATTACAGTCATTTAGCAGACGCTTTTATCCAAAGCGACTAACAATAATTGCATTTAACGTAGGAAAAGCCAAGTACTACTACTTACCAGAACTCGGTGCATCTTCTTTCTAAAACAAGTGACTAAGAGCATGATCTAGTGCTGAAGGCAAAGTGCAAGAGTAGCAATATAAAATACAATAGGTGCTTAAGCACCAGCAAGCATGGGGGGGGTTTGAGGTCTGATGGCTATTCCGCTTTTCACAGAGTGCGCCCTGCACTTTGGGCTTGGGGATCAAACCCTGTACCTTCCCACCACCTGCCATTTGAAGAGTGCTGACTCCCTACAAAAACAAACTCACTAAATGCTGTCTTATTATTTCACTGTGGCAGGGACTCAAACGCCCACTAGAGGGCGGTAGTAACCACATAACTAGCTGTCTAGCCTAATAGCTTGCTAACTTTGGTGCACTTTAACAGGTGATGATGGGATCTAGTCAGCAATTACTACGAACTAAACCTTCAAACATTATCTAGTTACTTCACTTGAGAGCTGTCTAATGTTTTCACTCACTTGTCTGCATACGCTGGCATAGATCGGCAAAGCTTGCAAAATACTTCTCCCTTCTCCTCATCATACCCTAGCAAAGGCCAGCGATCTGGCCAGTGAGGCTGGAATGTGACTGCAGCCGCGGTACCTGCCTATTCTCCGAAAACAATTCGTAGTCGCGAATCTCTCAAAAATGTGTTTACTATAGGAAGACAATTGTAAGCCTCTCTCTCACTCAGCAGGCCATAGAAAAGCATTTTTTACTGGCCCAGAGGTGTTCAAGACAGCACCGGGCCAGCGCTTATGTCAAGCCCCGCACGCACGCACGCACGCACGCACACACACGGAATTATACATCAGATACACACAACATATCAATGTATTACATAACCAGACACTAACCGTTTTGTGGAAGACCTGTGCACCTGAACAGCAAAACAGAAGCAGAGCATTAGACTAACTGATTCAGTGTATAAAGTTTAAATTATTTGAGGTTTGTTTTGGATTAATCTCAAAAGATTAGCAGTTTTCAGACTGGCTCCATTCATTGGTTCGTTGAATCGGCTGAATCAAATCAAATGCACCCCTAAGTTGGGCAGTGGATGCACTTTGGGACACAGCTGGAGAAAAAGGCTCACCTCCAGGAAGCGGAACGGGTCGTTCTCCTGCAGCAGAACCTCGATGCTGCTGCCCAGCTCCCTCAGACGGACCTGGTCCTGGCCCACCTTGGTCAGGTCCACCTGGATGCTGGGCCCCAAGGTGGAGGAGTGGGAGTTGGCACACTCCCTCAGGGAGGCCAGGAAGTCCTGTAACTTCCGGCTCAGCACCTCCCCCAGCACCGTCAGACGCTGCTCGGAGTCATCCTGGAACTTCTGGAGGTGAGAGAGAGAGGGGGGGGGATAGAGAGAGAGAGAGAGGGGGGGGGGGGGGGGGTAGAGAGAGAGAGAGAGAGGGGGGGGGAGAGAGAGAGAGAGAGAGGGGTGGGGGACAGAGAGAGAGAGAGAGAGAAAAAAAGGTTTTACATTATGGACCATACAACAAGATGTTGAGGATGCCTGGTTTCCCAGACCGATGCTCACCTTGATTTGTCTCTCTTCCTCCTTGAGTTCCTGAAGGATCCCATCTGCCTTACTTAGCTTACTCTCCACCCTGTGGAGCTGGGTCTCCATGGAACGCTGAGAGAACGAGGGATTGAGAGAGAAAGAGAAAAGAAAGAATACCCATTGTCAACGATACTTTGCACACAGGAACATTCACCAGGTATACAGAGATCACATGCCCGCCTACACACACACACACACACACACACACACACACACACACAAACACACACACACACACACACAAACACACACACACACACACACACACAAACAGACACACACACACACACACGCTTCACTTCACTACACTGATCTAGACTGCCACAGAATGCCATTGATGGACCTGGAACAAAGGTGAATACAGGTCTTTGCTTTGTTTGGCTTTGGACTCACACCTGTCACTAAATGGGTTACAGCTGTACCTTCAGGTCTTTCATAGTGTTCTTCAGGGTCTTGATGGTGTGGCCTGAGTGATGTCCCTCTATGGTGCAAGCATTGCACAAACACACCTTGTCATCCAGGCAGTAGTATCTGAAATCACACAGATTGGAGTCTGTGAAACTAGATGATTATGGACACTCATTCACTATGGGCACAACAATAACCAATAGAGATTCCATTCTGGTAGTAGCCTCCTCTCTCTCTCTCTCTCTCACCTTTACATCTCATCTCTCCAACCCCATTTTCTGATCAATCTGTACTTCCCTACCTCTACTGCCCTATCTGTACTGCCCTACCTCTACTGCCCTATCTGTACTGCCCTATCTGTACTGCCCTACCTCTACTGCCCTATCTGTACTGCCCTATCTGTACTGCCCTACCTCTACTGCCCTATCTGTACTGCCCTACCTCTACTGCCCTACCTCTACTGCCCTTTCTGTACTGCCCTACCTCTACTGCCCTTTCTGTACTGCCCTACCTCTACTGCCCTATCTGCACTGCCCTACCTCTACTGCCCCATCTACTGCCTTTCTGCACTGCTCTACCTCTACTGCCCTACCTGTACTGCCCCACATCTATTGCCCTATCTGTACTGCCCTACCTCTACTGCCCTATCTGTACATCCTCTCAGTATCTGGTCCCTCCTACCTGTACATCTGGTCCCTCCTACCTGTACATCTTGTCGTGCTCCGGACAGTTCCTCTTCCTCAGGTCAGCCAGGGGCTCGGTCAGCGGGTGCTCCCTGAACGCCAGGAGCTCCAGGTGGCGCTTGATGTGCTCCTGACACAAGGACACCTCACACTTCAGACACGTCTTAACTGCCAACGCCCCTCCTGCCGCGGCGCCCGCCGCCACATTCCCAGGCCAGGGCCCCGGAGCTCCGGCCTCTGCCCCCTCCCCCCCTGCCTGGCCCCCCCAAGGAGGGCAGTAGTCGCAGGGGACAGCGGTGGGGTTCTTGGCCTGGCACTGGCTGTCTGGAGCTGGATCATTGGCCGCCTCCCCGGCCCTCTTGCGGAAGTTGCTAGCAATGTTCGCCAGCTTGAAGTTCTTGAGGGGCTCGGCGCTGCAGCGGTGGCTCTCGCGGCACTCCGGGCAGCGGAAGTGTGCGCTTTCCGTCTGGCGCTTGAGGCGGTGCACGCAGGCCAGGCAGAGGTTGTGGCCACAGGGGAGCAGGTGAGGGTTGTCAAACACATCCAGGCAGACGGGGCAGGTCAGCTCGCCTTCTAGAAAATTGGACTGCTCAGCTGCAGAAGCCATGGTTCCAGGTGTGGGGGGGGGGTGTGTGTAGGAGGGGGGGAGGGGGGTTAGGGGGGAAGGAGGGGAAAGAGAGAGTACTGTATATGGGCTCACGATGAGCTACAGATTGAGAATGGAATAGAAAGAATGGAATAGAAAGATAAGAGGGAAGCATAGATTAATAAATACCCCCTTAGAGAAGCAAAGTCGAGACACTTATTTATCTCATCTTCAATCAACTATTCTCAACTTTTTTTTTAATCCTTTCTCTCCAGTCGGGGCGCTAGATAGGCCTGATCCATTCTCCACAGGCCCGGCATCAAGACAGAACATTGTGAAAAAGGAAAATGAAAGCGTGACACAGCTTAAAAGATAATTGTTTGTAACCCCATGGTAGACAAACTTTAGCCTGGGTAGTAATTGTTAAACTGGCCGCTGACACCCATTATGCCACTACGGATTCAGTTTAGTCAATTAATAAATTAATGAAGCATTCGGCGCAGCTTATTCGTGTTCAGCCCTCAAAACACTTCCCCGTGGTCCATTTTGCAGGACGGCTAATCAAACCCAGAGTACTTCAGTGCTCCAAACAAGCGGAAAGAATAGAACTAGCTGGAATGATCTATGGACTATAACAAATAATTTGCAGCTAATAGGCTACCAGGCTAACCCACATATAATGTTAGCACACAGCCTACTTTGTGGAATTGATTAATTAGCTAGCTAGCTTAGCATCAGCCTACCTGCTGTCTATAAATTCCATCGACCTCTTTTTACCTGTCTCTTACAATCAGACCGACCGTCTCAATTCCTATCCGCTGCTCCCAACTCTGTAGGTTAAACACGATATAATAACTCATCTGAATGACCAATCACAGGTGTTTGCAATCGATGAGCGAGAAGGTCGCGTGACGTTTGTGTTGCGAAGCATTGGAATATGGTGTATACGCCGGGCCAACTTGGGTGAGCGGAGTTATCTTTTAAAGCCTTGAAAAACAAATATTCCACCCCGGCGTGTAAAATGGTGATACAAATCGAGGATCACCGATACACGCTCGGTCGACCCCATAGTGTTTGTTGGAATCTGGATCCCAGAGAAGCTAGAATTTGGACCTAGGTTTTGCGAGATTTCGCAATGGGTGACTGCGAATACGTAAACATTTTCCAAACACAGGTGAAGTTAGTGCTGGACATTCTCCTGAATGTTGCAGTCAAAGAAATAACGCACATTTTCAAAGGCACTGCGGGTAACTTTACTGATCAAAACACTTTGCCGCCTGAGTTGAGAGTGGCAGAGGGCCAGATGGGGCTAGAACGCAGACTGACCAACGCGTTGAGAACATCACTCGGCCCACATGTCAAAGCAAGCGCACACGTGTCACAGGCACAGCATGGAGATACATGTGGTGGGTGTCAACAAATCCATTCGACTGTGATAGCGATATAAACATTGTTTCCGAGGCCATATGGCTCGGTGGATATTTTGGCGAGCAGAATGAGGTGCGGCGCACCTGAGCCAGGTTACAGCTCCTCCATGCAGGGAGGCAGGCAGGCATGAGCAATATATAATATATAATAATAATAATATATAATATATAATAAGTCTGAGCTGTAATACTATAGCTAGCTTGTTATTCGCACTCACTCATGTTGTAAAACTCACAAGAGGTTCTAAAATTTCACATTCAGGCTCTAGAACTCACATCCTAATAATCCCTATCTTTGCCTATGTGTGATTCAGGAAGCGAAGAACCAGTATGCCACTTCCTCCCAGAAGAAATGATATTACCCTCCGAGGACAAGCACACCCAGACGATACACCCAGACAACACATCCTCTGTCCTTGACCAGTGCAAGGACGAACTGACCTTAACCTCGCTTGCTGAACACTTGAGTGAACAAGATACACAGCCTCTTACCTCAGTGACCTCACGTAAACGGAAGCCATTGCAAGGACACAAAATGGCACCAGGTTCCATCAGCACCCTGGAGGAGCTAGTGCAGGAGCAGAAACCAGAGATGGGTTGTGAACCCGGTCACAATATTTTAGTCAATGTTTTTAAAGAGGAAACATCACAGCCCTGGCACGTGACGGATGAGGGAGATATGTTCGCTGACTGTGTTAGTCCCTGCAAGAAGTCACTCCATCTAGGCACTCAGACCACCACAACAACAACAACAACAAGAGCACCAACCCAGGTGAAAACAGACCTGGTGAAGCAGCGGATGAGACCCGCACCGAGGTCAGTCAGAGTTCAGAGGTCACAGGACGTCCCCCTCAGAGCTTCCACCTCCCCCACCCTCTTCTCTCTCACCGTCGCCTCCTCTACTCGTATCCCCCCGTCCTCCGCCGCCCTCATCCCCTCCCCGCCCTCCCCCACGGCCAATCGCCTGCGTCCGTGCTCCGTCCGGCTGGCGGACATACGGCACGTCCTCCGCCGCCGCCGCCGCTGCCTCGTCTGCCGCCTCTGCGGCAAGCTCTTACGCAACAAGCGGACGCTGCGCCGCCACCGCCTCTTCCACATGGGCGAGCGGCCGCACGCCTGCGCCCAGTGCCACCGCGCCTTCGCCCTGAAGAGGAGCCTGAAGCTGCACCTGCAGATCCACAGCGGTGAGAGGCCCTACGCCTGCGCCCAGTGCCACCACGCCTTCGCCCTGAAGAGGAGCCTGAAGCTGCACCTGCAGATCCACAGCGGTGAGAGGCCCCACGCCTGCGCCCAGTGCCACCACGCCTTCGCCCTGAAGAGGAGCCTGAAGCTGCACCTGCAGATCCACAGCGGTGAGAGGCCCCACGGCTGCGAGCGCTGCGGCAAACGGTTCCGCAGCGTCGTCAAGCTGAGGAACCACGACAGGTTCCACACGGGGGAGAAACCGTACCGCTGCGTCCTCTGCGGGAAACGCTACAGGATCCGGAAGAACCTGAAGATACACATGCTGAAGCACTCGAGGGCCAAGCTGGCGCTATGGTCTAGACCGATTTGAGAGACTGTTATTCTGATGGGAAGACTGTTATTCTGATGGGGAGACTGTTATTCTGATGGGAAGACTGTTATTCTGATGGGAAGACTGTTATTCTAATGGGAAGACTGTTATTCTGATGGGAAGACTGTTATTCTGATGGGAAGACTGTTATTCTGATGGGAAGACTGTTATTCTGATGGGAAGACTGTTATTCTGATGGGAAGACTGTTATTCTGATGAAGTTCTCTCCATCAGTCCGCTGTCTGCAGACTGCCTATGCCCCAGTCCGGAACAGTCCGCTAGCTTTCAAGTTTGCAACTTTGCACGAGAGATGGACCGATGCTGGTCACACTTAACCAGTGTGACAGGGCCTCAAATCAGTTTTTATGTGAATGCGGTTGCTTAAAGGTTATAGGGGAGATTTTGAGTTGTCTTCATGTGAAATCCTTTCATATGTGTGTGGACACCAAGGGGGCATAATTCACCTTGGAACCTTTGGGTTCGGGTTCCCCTGATTTTGTTTAGTAATCCTCCCTATTTTTAAGATCTCAAGGTTGGTAAATATGTGCATAACCCCGAACATGGTTTTCAACCAAAACATTTTATTTTATTATTTCATTTTTTGGTTGCGGGGGGGTGGCATATATCATTTTTATTTAGGGCTCCCAAAAAGCTTGGGCTGGCCTTGCTGATTCAGCTAGATGACCTGGTAAATGGTAATACCGTTTCCTGTTCCTGCCCTTCCTGCATGGTACGTTTTGTAAATAAATGCCTGACGGTGAGTCAATCTAAATTATTTGTAGCCTACTTGTTCTAAGATCCTCGGTGTCTTAGATATTATCTAGTTGTTGTTTTTTTGCTGGGCCCGTGGAGGCCAGCCTACATGAGTGAATGTCAGGACTGATTCACTGAGGTCCATGAAGGAATTGTTGAAACACGCATGCTTGAAAATGCCTAGACTCTAGCTTCAGCCCCCAAGCGGGCTAATTTAACCAAAGGGGCTAATTTGACCAAGCGGGCTAATTTGACCAAGGCACCTTTGAGGGTTTAAAAAGGTCACAATTGTTTCAACTCCAAAGAGTGAATAGTGTATTCTGTTCTCCCAGGTGGTATATTCAAGGGTAGCATCCAGGCATCCATGAACTAGACCAGGTCTAGCCTAGCCTTTGGGCTGATGGGTGTACAGACAGCTAGACCAAGTAGCTTATCTGGACATATTGATTGAGTCAGCAGGTAGCATTAAGTGTTGTCAATAAATAAATAGCTGTGTTAATAGGCCTGCCTGTACTATATGATCTTGATATATATTATTAATATGAATATATGATCAGCACAGTTGAGTATTGGCCTTTAGAAGTAAACTGTACCATGGTTCTTAAATAGGCTAAGTGTAGGCAGACCTGAAAGCCAATAATAATATCGTAACGACTAAATGTAGCACTTAACAGTATTAGGTAATACACAATCCATGACTCAAACTTTTTGGAAATGCTTTATTAAATACACAGACACACAATAAAAGGTCTTGACTCAATCAAGTGACCTAATGATCATGTGATGACGCTAGGATGTGATCAAAGCTTAATAATATTTATTGAAGTTATTCTAATCAATTATAAAAAATAATATGAAAACAGTTCAATAATAGATGGAAAAACAAAATGTGTCAATATGAAAACAGTAGAAATGAAACAAATGATGTCATAGATTATCACAGCCTATCCTAAATCCTCTAAGCTTAAACAACACATGGCATCACACCACATCAAAAGAGGATGCTGGATGGTAACCTTACGGGTAGTGTGTTGGAAAGCAATGCGTCCAGAGGCGTTGTTTGGCTTGAAGAAGGGAAGATGGTCGCTCGGTTTGATGCAGGGTGTAGCGCACCTCCGCTCCTGTTGAAACAGTGATGGTAGACTGTTGACGAACGTTGATATTCGCGGAGATTCAGAGTTCAATTTCAGCGCTGCTCGTTGTACAGCGACTGAAATGGTTCTGCCGCGAAACGGTTGTTTTCATCAATCTGTCTTGATGAATCGCTAGTTGTGCTTACATAGAGAGCATAGGCCTGTTGTGGTATTTCACATGCCTCTGTAATATGATCTTTAGAAACGTCTTTAGACACGAAATAGCTTCCTCACTTGCTCCAGCACGCATGCGCACAGCGTGCTGGAGCAATGATTGCGCGCTGTGCGCATTAGTGCTGGAGCAAGTGAGGAAGCTATTTCGTTTCGAAAGACGTTTCGAAAGATCATGGCATGTGAAAACAACTCTATGTAAGCACAACTACCGATTCATCAAGACAGATTGATGAAAACAACCGTTCGCGGCAGAAAATAGATTTTTAGAAACTGCATTCTCAGTGCCCCGACCACCGCCATTACATGGATATACTGGCTCGCGCTGGATTTTAAATTTCTTCTACATGCCTCCGAACTACACCAAAGTGATCTCGGTGAGTCAAACGTCTTATAATATGTCGTAAATAAGGTCCAGGTTGTCAAAAACGAGCATTGTCCTTTAAGTTCTAGTTCAATTTCAAAGATTTAGAGCCAACATTATTTCAAATATACAGCAGATTAAAGACACATGAAAGTTACCTTATGTCCACTATCACGATTAATCACACACCACACAATATCCACAAGACTGAAATTCACAGGTAGTCTTGAGTTTGCATATCCTATCGTGTAGACAGGTCGGGTGCACCCGATAGTTTAAGCAAATTGCCACAAGGGGGAGGTAGAGTCAAACCAAACATAACACATCTGTACCTCACATGTGGCTTTATTTCTGCTTTGGATCTGCCCACCACAGTCACACGTTCTGATCGCCCCCAAAACATGCAGGGATTGGTTTAACCTTTTTATTTTTATAAATACATTGAACATAGACAAAAGGTTTAGGACTATTGCCATGATTGCAGGGTAGGCTAGGCTATTCCCTAGTTGCAACAACGCAATGCCCCCTCTACCGCTAGATGTCCCCCCTGCCCTGTCCTGTAGGCTCGGTCGACCTAGCGTGCTCTGCTGGACGGACCACGGGTGATGTGGAGCGTAGACTTAGGCACATAATTGGTTTAATTAAAAATTTCACAAGGTTTATTGCCCATCGTTTCCCATTTTTCCATATATCATTTGATTTAATTTGTGGTTGTTTCATGAAGCTATTACTATGCCTGACAAACCCTCGGAATAACGAAATATCCAATTAAATGTTATGCTAGAATCCAATGTAATATCTTCCACGGCTAATGATCCGTTTGACCACAATGACACGATACCTATAGAATTTCTAACAGTCTAACTGAGAGGAACCGGCTCCGTGCGACTCGCATGTCTTCTGAGGAGCGCAGCGGTCCAGGCTCTTTTGTTCCCAGAGCAAAGAATCGGCGAATGGGGAGGGGAAAGGGGGTTATGGTAAAGGATAGAGCGTGAATAGCTGTGTGTGTGTGCGTGTGTGTGTGTGTGTGTGTGTGTGTGCGTGTGTGCGTGTGTGTGTGTGAGAGAGAGAGAGAGAGAGAGAGAGAGAGAGAGCGAGGGGAGGAGAGGGGCATAGAGAGAGAGACCGGGGCTTTGGGATACAGAGGAGGAGAGAGCGCGAGATGCTGACAGATTCCTGATAAATGTGCAAAATGGCGCAAGCATGTTCGACCCCAGCGAACCACCAATTGTTGTAGCTCCGATCATGAAGATCTAGTTCGATAAATGCATTTTCCCATCTTCTTTTGACTCACGCTGCATTCTTCAAGTATCGGATTCTTTACAAAGTGATTAGCCTAAATGGCGACCAGAAGGTGCTGCCTTGTTCCATGCTTTTTGGGGATACTATTCCTAAACGCTTTAATGGGTGAGTGTTTCCTTTGATTTGAGGCTCCGCTGCTGGGAACACCTTGTAGGAGAGGACGGAGGGCGCATTCACCGTTTCCATTGAGCAGTTGCCAAAATGAGTGTCTGCAACTAGACGCACCATCCAGCTCCCTGCATAGCCATGAAGTTGACCGTCTCATATTCTCCTGCGTCTAAACCACTTTTAGGAGCTCCGTTCTCCGTTAACATGTTTTATGTAGCCTTGTGTATGTCATTGGCATTTGAGACATTTGTACTGTCCAAAATGTGCAGGGGCGCGAATGTGCTGGTCCGCTTTCAGAGGGTTTTGCACGGCATGCGTTGTTGAGAGTAGAGGTTTAAACACTGTGAGCTATGAGCTTAGTGGCATAACAATGTGATATTGTACAGTAGCCACGTGCTGTAGCCTCGTTTATTGTGGTCAGTGTCGACCTTGTTTTGCAGTGCAACTCACTCTTTGCGTAGCCTATCCTTGGCAGCGAAAAGATGTGAAAGATATCAGATAGCCCTACTTCCACGCTTCACTCACAATACTAAAGCCAATAAACAACGCATGCATTCCTCCAGGCCCACATTGTGTGGATTTACTTTTAATCTGCATGATTAGTGTTTTGATGTAAGCGCCTTGCTTTCTCTTTGCGTATGCTACTTCTAATAGGCTACTTTATATCATTTAAATCCTCTTATTTTTTCCATTGCATCTTTAAAAGCAATTAAACGACTATACATTTTTTTTTATCTTAACCATGCAAATTAAGTGACACGTGATATTTGTATAATACCTGCTAAATATTGTTATAAAAGCTTCACGTTTAGCTGCGTGTAGTTCATGTCATTCATGCCCGAATTACCATCAGTCAGTGCCTGAAGCGGACAGTGTGTGTGTGAATGTCTGTATGGTCAGCGTCCTGCTCTGAAGCGGACAGTGTGTGTGTGAATGTCTGTATGGTCAGCGTCCTGCTCTGAAGCGGACAGTGTGTGTGTGAATGTCTGTATGGTCAGCGTCCTGCTCTGAAGCGGACAGTGTGTGTGTGGATGTCTGTATGGTCAGCGTCCTGCTCTGTGAATGGCTGGGATGACAGGGGTTATGGCCTCCAAAATGGAGGAAAAAGACAGCAGTTATTGCCTGCTGAGGGGAATATTTGTCCATATTAAATGTCAAGGCTGTCCCTCTCGTCCTTTTCAAATGTTAGGCGGCCCTTTGTTCTATATGATGGACAGGTCTGTTCCCTGAATGTGAGCCCCCACGTCCATCGCCCAGGGGGCCCAGTCTGGCCAGGGCTGGCCAGGGGCTGGGAGGAGGAGGATGTCCCTGCCTCAGACACCCCTAGGACGGGTTGGGTGAGGGATGTGCCCACCTCAGACACCCCCAGGACAGGGGCTGGGAGGAGGAGGATGTCCCTGCCTCAGACACCCCCAGGACAGGGGCTGGGTGAGGGATGTCCCTGCCTCAGACACCCCTAGGACAGGGGTTGAGTGAGGGATGTCCCTGCCTCAGACACCCCCAGGACAGGGGCTGGGAGGAGGAGGATGTCCCTGCCTCAGACACCCCCAGGACAGGGGCTGGGAGGAGGAGGATGTCCCTGCCTCAGACACCCCCAGGACAGGGGTTGAGTGAGGGATGTCCCTGCCTCAGACACCCCCAGATACTGCCCCTGTAGCCCAACACCCATAACAGCACCACTAATATGCAGATTGGATTATGTAGGCTTGATCTGAGTCAAAACATTGCCAAATTGGTAAATGATGCTGATGTTAATGTGTTTTATTCAGTTAGATAGTTGTGTTTATGGTGTGTGACCTGAAGAGCCCTTTCGTTACAGGTCCTACTCCACCATTCATAAAAAGGGAACCCAGAAGCCTTCCACTCATTCACCTCAGTTATACTGATGAGATTAGATCTCTGATTAAGTGACTTTCGCTGGCGGTGAAAGACAGTCCTTTAGAGACAGAGAGAGAGTCTGAGAAAGAGAGGAGAGAGCAAGCAAGACACCATACCTTACATTACTACAATATTGTTCTGCTAGTAGGTTAGGTTAGCTTAGAGGAGAGCGGGGTGAGTTGTGCCGGTTCTTATTTGAGGCGTATTTAAATTGAGGGCATGACAGTAAAGTAAACTAAAATATGTACATATATTTCAGAATGTGGTGCATTTCTGGGAATAATTACTTTGGATCCAAAATAAACAGTTTTCAAAATATGACTTTCCCCAAAAAGTGGTCTCTTGGCACAACTTTTTCTGATGAGGGGTAAGTTGTACCATGGGAGATGATAAGTGCGGGTAAATTGCGCCGTTGCAGTAAAACAGAACATTTTCACCTCATATAAAGCTATATCGAAGCAAGACCAATTCAATACCAAATTACTTAAAGGTTTTATTTTTATTATTAAGACAAATGTAAAGACACATTTCTTCATCAAGGCCTAGCCGAGTCGTCGTCTTCCTCCTCTATGGCGTTATTCTCCTCATCCTCCTCGCTACCGGAAACAGGATCTGGGGGGAGAAGTCTTCGTCTGCTGAGTCGCTTTGGTTGGGTTCATCCTCTTCTTCCTCCGCCTCTTCTTCTCTCTCGCTCGGCATTTCTTCCTCTTCCTCGTCGTTCTCAGAGTCGTCGTCTTCCTCCTCTATGGCGTTATTCTCCTCATCCTCCTCGCTACCGGAAACAGGACCTGGGGGGAGAAGGAAAAAACAAAGAGGTTAGGAGACATGGCTCAAATAGTATTTGAAATAATTTCAAGCATTTGAGTCTTGCCGTCCTTAGCGCCATACTGATAGTTGAGAGAGAGAATAGAGTATGTTCGGTCAATGTACATCTGACTGTCTTTCGAATATTGTGAAGACATTGGGCTAAAGAAGACAACAACGCCTCTACTTTGAGATGCCTGCGGAGATGAGGCATGAGCACCCAAACACGTGAGCTTCTACAGCAGCATCACAGTGTCCTGACTGGAGGCATCACAGCCTGGTACAGCGACACCACTGCCCATGACAGGTACGCCATCCAGAGGATGGTGAAGACAGCACAGAGCATCAGTGTGGAGCTCCCAGCCATCGAGGATCTCTACAACCAACGTGGCTGCAGGAAGGCCATCTCCATCACAAAAGACACCAACCACCCCACCGTCATTACTTTTAGAGGTAGTTTCGAGGATTTCCGACCAGATGGGGCGCTGTCCGCTATGCGGAGTTGTATGGCAGTTGAAGAAGACTACCTCAAAAAATAATGACGATGTCACAAAAACCGGCTAAAAAGATCACTTAACGGTAGCGCCGAGCTTTCAAAACCCATCGTTTGTTAGAATAGGTGTTTCTGCTTTGGTAAGTGGCTTTGAAATGTTTTTTTGACACTTTTAAATATGAGTGACAAGCGCCGCCAACTTGGCGACTATTTAAAAGGTAGAAAGGACTGTGGTAGCAGATGCTAGTTCCTCAGCGCTCTCAGTTCCTGAGAAGGGCCAACTCATTCTGTGCTGTCAGCTCTCTGTAGCCTTCCATGGTCCACTGGGCAAAATCGGAAAAAAAAAAGTACTTATTTGTAAAATTTCCATTAATTCGCGTTAATTTTTGCATAATTAATCTAATCAACACATTAAATTGACAGTCCTTATTTGTATCATTTGTCATATCTTTTAATAATCGTTTCCATTATTTACAAAGCAAGAGTGCAGTCTGTTGCAGTGCAGTATTTGTTTGGGCAAGCTTGACTTGTGTTTCAACTTTTCTTTTCAATTACTGTGTGACTCTCACTGGGTCTTCCACCCTCACTTGTCTCCATTTTTTTTTTTTTTTTTTTTTTAAAGATTGTAGGCTCATGCCTATATTGTATTTTATCACTTCCCGTTATTGTATCCGTCCTGTCTTCCTGCACTTAGTGTCAGTGTTTATTGTCATGCACCAACAGACCAAAGCAAATTCCTCACAGGTGTAAGCCTACTTGGCTCAAGGAAAATATGATTCTGATTACCCACACTGGGCTCGAACTTGGGTCCTCTCTGACTTACCAACCCACAAACAAACCTGCTACGCCACTGAAAAGCTAGCAAGTCGACGGCTCAATTGGCCAGTATTACTATTATACTATTATACTGTGGACTTCAGACATGTCCTTATATGGAGCTGGTGGGGCGTTTACCTATGCTAATTCAGGTGAAATGGTATGTGCTTTCATCTTACGAAACAATGGGATAAAAACACAGCTGCGAACAATTCTGCAGTTTAAGAACACATTCATGAATCTGATAGAGGCTTTTCTTAGACGTTCTGACCAAATTTAAGAAGAAACTTAGGAAGATATTGGTGAATGAGGCCCATTGATTGAGGCGTGTGCACCTGAGGTGTAATACCCTATATACCTGTATGAGTGTGTGTGTACCTGGGGTGTAATACCCTATATACCTGTATGAGACAGTGTGTGTACCTGGGGTGTAATACCCTATATACCTGTATGAGACAGTGTGTGTACCTGGGGTGTAATACCCTATATACCTGTATGACATGCGTGTACGTGCATGCGTAGACTCACAGAGACTGTCGATAGCCTCGTTGATTTCGGTGCGTACCACGGACAGAAATTCTTCCATCTTAGCCTTCATGTTGTCCCCCAGAGTGTCGGTGTCCATGCTCGGGTAGTTGGTGGAGAAAATACGCTTTTTCAGCTGACTGCAGTGACTGAGACACACACACACACACCAGGGCTTGAGACACAGACACACCAGGGCTTGAGACACACACACACCAGGGTTTGAGACACACACACACCAGGGCTTGAGACACACACACACCAGGGCTTGAGACACACACACACACCAGGGCTTGAGACACACACACACCAGGGCTTGAGACAAGACACACCAGGGCTTGAGACACAAGACACACCAGGGCTTGAGACACACACACACACCAGGGTTTGAGACACACACACACACCAGGGTTTGAGACACACACACACCAGGGCTTGAGACACACACACACCAGGGCTTGAGACACAGACACACCAGGGCTTGAGACACACACACACACACACCAGGGCTTGAGACACAAGACACACCAGGGCTTGAGACACAAGACACACCAGGGCTTGAGACACACACACACCAGGGCTTGAGACACACACACACCAGGGCTTGAGACACAGACACACCAGGGCTTGAGACAGACACACCAGGGCTTGAGACACACACACACACCAGGATTTGAGACACAGACACACCAGGGCTTGAGACACACACACACCAGGGCTTGAGACACACACACACCAGGGCTTGAGACACACACACACCAGGGCTTGAGACACAGACACACCAGGGCTTGAGACACACACACACACCAGGATTTGAGACACAGACACACCAGGGCTTGAGACACACACACACACACACACACACACACACACACACACACACACACACACACACAACACACAAGGGCTTGAGACACACACACACCAGGGCTTGACACACACACACACCAGGGCTTGAGACACAAGACACACCAGGGCTTGAGACACACACACACCAGGGCTTGAGACACACACACACACACACACACACCAGGGCTTGAGACACAGACACACACACCAGGGCTTGAGACACAGACACACACACCAGGGCTTGAGAGACACACACCAGGGCTTGAGAGACACACACACACACACACACACACACACACACACACACACACACACACACACACACCAGGGCTTGACATACAGTTGAATTTGCCTCTGGGCCAGTGGATGTTCAAACTTACTGGCCCCAATGTTGTATCACTAGCCTGGAAGATATAGCCACATTTTTCTAACACTTAAACAGGACATACATGGCAAGCAAGCATTTTATAGAGTCAGATATCAGTGGTTAGTCACAGAGTGAAGAGTGCTTGTAGATAATAGGCTGTGAAACAGGTTGGTCATTTGGAGCCTGAAGCCTTCATCAATGACACCATTTCTGTGCACACATTACATTACAGTCATTTAGCAGACGCTTTTATCCAAAGCGACTAACAATAATTGCATTTAACGTAGGAAAAGCCAAGTACTACTACTTACCAGAACTCGGTGCATCTTCTTTCTAAAACAAGTGACTAAGAGCATGATCTAGTGCTGAAGGCAAAGTGCAAGAGTAGCAATATAAAATACAATAGGTGCTTAAGCACCAGCAAGCATGGGGGGGGTTTGAGGTCTGATGGCTATTCCGCTTTTCACAGAGTGCGCCCTGCACTTTGGGCTTGGGGATCAAACCCTGTACCTTCCCACCACCTGCCATTTGAAGAGTGCTGACTCCCTACAAAAACAAACTCACTAAATGCTGTCTTATTATTTCACTGTGGCAGGGACTCAAACGCCCACTAGAGGGCGGTAGTAACCACATAACTAGCTGTCTAGCCTAATAGCTTGCTAACTTTGGTGCACTTTAACAGGTGATGATGGGATCTAGTCAGCAATTACTACGAACTAAACCTTCAAACATTATCTAGTTACTTCACTTGAGAGCTGTCTAATGTTTTCACTCACTTGTCTGCATACGCTGGCATAGATCGGCAAAGCTTGCAAAATACTTCTCCCTTCTCCTCATCATACCCTAGCAAAGGCCAGCGATCTGGCCAGTGAGGCTGGAATGTGACTGCAGCCGCGGTACCTGCCTATTCTCCGAAAACAATTCGTAGTCGCGAATCTCTCAAAAATGTGTTTACTATAGGAAGACAATTGTAAGCCTCTCTCTCACTCAGCAGGCCATAGAAAAGCATTTTTTACTGGCCCAGAGGTGTTCAAGACAGCACCGGGCCAGCGCTTATGTCAAGCCCCGCACGCACGCACGCACGCACGCACACACACGGAATTATACATCAGATACACACAACATATCAATGTATTACATAACCAGACACTAACCGTTTTGTGGAAGACCTGTGCACCTGAACAGCAAAACAGAAGCAGAGCATTAGACTAACTGATTCAGTGTATAAAGTTTAAATTATTTGAGGTTTGTTTTGGATTAATCTCAAAAGATTAGCAGTTTTCAGACTGGCTCCATTCATTGGTTCGTTGAATCGGCTGAATCAAATCAAATGCACCCCTAAGTTGGGCAGTGGATGCACTTTGGGACACAGCTGGAGAAAAAGGCTCACCTCCAGGAAGCGGAACGGGTCGTTCTCCTGCAGCAGAACCTCGATGCTGCTGCCCAGCTCCCTCAGACGGACCTGGTCCTGGCCCACCTTGGTCAGGTCCACCTGGATGCTGGGCCCCAAGGTGGAGGAGTGGGAGTTGGCACACTCCCTCAGGGAGGCCAGGAAGTCCTGTAACTTCCGGCTCAGCACCTCCCCCAGCACCGTCAGACGCTGCTCGGAGTCATCCTGGAACTTCTGGAGGTGAGAGAGAGAGGGGGGGGGATAGAGAGAGAGAGAGAGGGGGGGGGGGGGGGTAGAGAGAGAGAGAGAGAGGGGGGGGGGAGAGAGAGAGAGAGAGAGGGGTGGGGGACAGAGAGAGAGAGAGAGAGAAAAAAAGGTTTTACATTATGGACCATACAACAAGATGTTGAGGATGCCTGGTTTCCCAGACCGATGCTCACCTTGATTTGTCTCTCTTCCTCCTTGAGTTCCTGAAGGATCCCATCTGCCTTACTTAGCTTACTCTCCACCCTGTGGAGCTGGGTCTCCATGGAACGCTGAGAGAACGAGGGATTGAGAGAGAAAGAGAAAAGAAAGAATACCCATTGTCAACGATACTTTGCACACAGGAACATTCACCAGGTATACAGAGATCACATGCCCGCCTACACACACACACACACACACACACACACACACACACACACACACACACACACACAACACACACACACACACACACAAACACACACACACACACACACACACACACAAACAGACACACACACACACACACGCTTCACTTCACTACACTGATCTAGACTGCCACAGAATGCCATTGATGGACCTGGAACAAAGGTGAATACAGGTCTTTGCTTTGTTTGGCTTTGGACTCACACCTGTCACTAAATGGGTTACAGCTGTACCTTCAGGTCTTTCATAGTGTTCTTCAGGGTCTTGATGGTGTGGCCTGAGTGATGTCCCTCTATGGTGCAAGCATTGCACAAACACACCTTGTCATCCAGGCAGTAGTATCTGAAATCACACAGATTGGAGTCTGTGAAACTAGATGATTATGGACACTCATTCACTATGGGCACAACAATAACCAATAGAGATTCCATTCTGGTAGTAGCCTCCTCTCTCTCTCTCTCTCTCTCTCACCTTTACATCTCATCTCTCCAACCCCATTTTCTGATCAATCTGTACTTCCCTACCTCTACTGCCCTATCTGTACTGCCCTACCTCTACTGCCCTATCTGTACTGCCCTATCTGTACTGCCCTACCTCTACTGCCCTATCTGTACTGCCCTATCTGTACTGCCCTACCTCTACTGCCCTATCTGTACTGCCCTACCTCTACTGCCCTACCTCTACTGCCCTTTCTGTACTGCCCTACCTCTACTGCCCTTTCTGTACTGCCCTACCTCTACTGCCCTATCTGCACTGCCCTACCTCTACTGCCCCATCTACTGCCTTTCTGCACTGCTCTACCTCTACTGCCCTACCTGTACTGCCCCACATCTATTGCCCTATCTGTACTGCCCTACCTCTACTGCCCTATCTGTACATCCTCTCAGTATCTGGTCCCTCCTACCTGTACATCTGGTCCCTCCTACCTGTACATCTTGTCGTGCTCCGGACAGTTCCTCTTCCTCAGGTCAGCCAGGGGCTCGGTCAGCGGGTGCTCCCTGAACGCCAGGAGCTCCAGGTGGCGCTTGATGTGCTCCTGACACAAGGACACCTCACACTTCAGACACGTCTTAACTGCCAACGCCCCTCCTGCCGCGGCGCCCGCCGCCACATTCCCAGGCCAGGGCCCCGGAGCTCCGGCCTCTGCCCCCTCCCCCCCTGCCTGGCCCCCCCAAGGAGGGCAGTAGTCGCAGGGGACAGCGGTGGGGTTCTTGGCCTGGCACTGGCTGTCTGGAGCTGGATCATTGGCCGCCTCCCCGGCCCTCTTGCGGAAGTTGCTAGCAATGTTCGCCAGCTTGAAGTTCTTGAGGGGCTCGGCGCTGCAGCGGTGGCTCTCGCGGCACTCCGGGCAGCGGAAGTGTGCGCTTTCCGTCTGGCGCTTGAGGCGGTGCACGCAGGCCAGGCAGAGGTTGTGGCCACAGGGGAGCAGGTGAGGGTTGTCAAACACATCCAGGCAGACGGGGCAGGTCAGCTCGCCTTCTAGAAAATTGGACTGCTCAGCTGCAGAAGCCATGGTTCCAGGTGTGGGGGGGGGGTGTGTGTAGGAGGGGGGGAGGGGGGTTAGGGGGGAAGGAGGGGAAAGAGAGAGTACTGTATATGGGCTCACGATGAGCTACAGATTGAGAATGGAATAGAAAGAATGGAATAGAAAGATAAGAGGGAAGCATAGATTAATAAATACCCCCTTAGAGAAGCAAAGTCGAGACACTTATTTATCTCATCTTCAATCAACTATTCTCAACTTTTTTTTTAATCCTTTCTCTCCAGTCGGGGCGCTAGATAGGCCTGATCCATTCTCCACAGGCCCGGCATCAAGACAGAACATTGTGAAAAAGGAAAATGAAAGCGTGACACAGCTTAAAAGATAATTGTTTGTAACCCCATGGTAGACAAACTTTAGCCTGGGTAGTAATTGTTAAACTGGCCGCTGACACCCATTATGCCACTACGGATTCAGTTTAGTCAATTAATAAATTAATGAAGCATTCGGCGCAGCTTATTCGTGTTCAGCCCTCAAAACACTTCCCCGTGGTCCATTTTGCAGGACGGCTAATCAAACCCAGAGTACTTCAGTGCTCCAAACAAGCGGAAAGAATAGAACTAGCTGGAATGATCTATGGACTATAACAAATAATTTGCAGCTAATAGGCTACCAGGCTAACCCACATATAATGTTAGCTCACAGCCTACTTTGTGGAATTGATTAATTAGCTAGCTAGCTTAGCATCAGCCTACCTGCTGTCTATAAATTCCATCGACCTCTTTTTACCTGTCTCTTACAATCAGACCGACCGTCTCAATTCCTATCCGCTGCTCCCAACTCTGTAGGTTAAACACGATATAATAACTCATCTGAATGACCAATCACAGGTGTTTGCAATCGATGAGCGAGAAGGTCGCGTGACGTTTGTGTTGCGAAGCATTGGAATATGGTGTATACGCCGGGCCAACTTGGGTGAGCGGAGTTATCTTTAAAAGCCTTGAAAAACAAATATTCCACCCCGGCGTGTAAAATGGTGATACAAATCGAGGATCACCGATACACGCTCGGTCGACCCCATAGTGTTTGTTGGAATCTGGATCCCAGAGAAGCTAGAATTTGGACCTAGGTTTTGCGAGATTTCGCAATGGGTGACTGCGAATACGTAAACATTTTCCAAACACAGGTGAAGTTAGTGCTGGACATTCTCCTGAATGTTGCAGTCAAAGAAATAACGCACATTTTCAAAGGCACTGCGGGTAACTTTACTGATCAAAACACTTTGCCGCCTGAGTTGAGAGTGGCAGAGGGCCAGATGGGGCTAGAACGCAGACTGACCAACGCGTTGAGAACATCACTCGGCCCACATGTCAAAGCAAGCGCACACGTGTCACAGGCACAGCATGGAGATACATGTGGTGGGTGTCAACAAATCCATTCGACTGTGATAGC
The DNA here is from genome assembly GCF_949987555.1 of Borostomias antarcticus. NCBI lineage: Eukaryota > Metazoa > Chordata > Actinopteri > Stomiiformes > Stomiidae > Borostomias > Borostomias antarcticus. The sequence goes on along the minus strand of NW_028176558.1, from coordinate 406,382 downwards.
GATATAAACATTGTTTCCGAGGCCATATGGCTCGGTGGATATTTTGGCGAGCAGAATGAGGTGCGGCGCACCTGAGCCAGGTTACAGCTCCTCCATGCAGGGAGGCAGGCAGGCATGAGCAATATATAATATATAATAATAATAATATATAATATATAATAAGTCTGAGCTGTAATACTATAGCTAGCTTGTTATTCGCACTCACTCATGTTGTAAAACTCACAAGAGGTTCTAAAATTTCACATTCAGGCTCTAGAACTCACATCCTAATAATCCCTATCTTTGCCTATGTGTGATTCAGGAAGCGAAGAACCAGTATGCCACTTCCTCCCAGAAGAAATGATATTACCCTCCGAGGACAAGCACACCCAGACGATACACCCAGACAACACATCCTCTGTCCTTGACCAGTGCAAGGACGAACTGACCTTAACCTCGCTTGCTGAACACTTGAGTGAACAAGATACACAGCCTCTTACCTCAGTGACCTCACGTAAACGGAAGCCATTGCAAGGACACAAAATGGCACCAGGTTCCATCAGCACCCTGGAGGAGCTAGTGCAGGAGCAGAAACCAGAGATGGGTTGTGAACCCGGTCACAATATTTTAGTCAATGTTTTTAAAGAGGAAACATCACAGCCCTGGCACGTGACGGATGAGGGAGATATGTTCGCTGACTGTGTTAGTCCCTGCAAGAAGTCACTCCATCTAGGCACTCAGACCACCACAACAACAACAACAACAAGAGCACCAACCCAGGTGAAAACAGACCTGGGGCCTCATTTATCATTGAGGTACGCCTTCTTTTACACGGTCTTTTTCGCGAGTTCAGGCGTACGCCATTTGCCCCCCCCACATTGCGATTTATCAAGCCGTAATGGCGAAAATTTAGTCGCCTTTCTCCGCGCTTTTGTAGGACACCTCTCCAGTTGGCGTACCGATTTACACGGTGTTCTACGCCCTTCTTGAACACAGGGGGAACTGGCGACGCAGGTGGTGCGTCGGTGAATTACTATGTTTGACGGAGAGAATAAGAGCGACAGTTCATGAACGCACAATCATGTAGGCTACTAGGCCAATTCAGCACAAACATATATCGCAATGCAAGATTAGACGTGTCCTCTAACCGGCTCATTCATGGTTCGATATGGATTTGTTCCCCAAACTGTACCTATGCGCTGTCCCAAACCCTTCCGCGCTATATGTCACACACCTAATGCAGGCACTCCATCAAACGCCAATCATTGACCAATTAGATTGTCATTAATATGTGATCATGTGGACCTGTTTGCTGTTTGGTAAGCATATAAATGACAGTCCTCCTGTGCGTAATGCGAGCCTAAATGAATCCGGCGCTACTCGGCCTACTGGCCGAGATAGAACTCCAAAGAGGTGACGGCGATGGCGACTGCACCCACATAAGGGCACCATCAGTGAATGAATACGTCTATGTGAATCGCAAAAATGTGCACACTATAAATACCCAAATCATATGTGACGCCGACATGCTCATCACAAGTGTAGTGGCACGGTGGCCTGGCTCCACGCATGACTCATTCATCCTGGCGCACAGCAGGGTAGGGCTAGACTGGAGGCAGGCGCTGCGCGTGACGGCTGGCTTGGTGTGTGCATAGCCAAGATACATATTCTTTGTCTTTTTTACTTTAATCTTTATTAGCATTTTCCATCCATACAACGACAATACCATAAAACATAAAAACTTACAATAACAGCTTATGGGTACTTCCATCCATGCAGCTTTTTTTTCTTACTCAAATATGACAATTTTAATACTAGTGGTATCATCACACTTCCTTCTATAATCCATCCATTTTTCCCATCTCCCTTCAAACTTTCCTTCCTGCATCCTCAATGCATAAATAAATCTCATAAATCTCCTCCACAACACCCACCACTGCTCCTTGGTTGGGGGTTCCACCTTATACCAAGCCCTCATTATTGTCTTTTTACTAGCAACCAATAGTAATTTCACTAGGTATCTGTCCCCTCCTTGTACATCATTCTGTTATGTTTGCCAAGATGTATATTCAAAGCTGATAAGAATGAGAACCAGTCAAGACCCCACCACAAAATGAGGACCCAAGCCCTCAGCCCCCTCCCCGTCATGAGGTTTACCAGCGGGGCCAAAGGGCCCACACTGAGGTCATGCGCCAGCTATGAAGACACAAACAAGTAAGGTTCACATTTCTACCATTTTATTGTCTGTTGGTGGGTGACTGTGTGAGTGCGTTTGTGAGTGAATGTGTGAGGTCCGTGAGTGTGGTAGTGAGTGACAGTGTGAGGTCCGTGACAGCATGTGTGAGGGAATGAAGTGCAGTGAGGATGTCCTGTTGGCTCTGGTGGTGTAGTGTGGTGACCTCCACCAACTGCTGCACAACTGCCCCACAACTGCCCCAATCCCTTCTGCCATTTCCCTCTGGGCCTCTAGGGTCATGAGCCTCCAGCACAGCGTCTGATAGGAAGCCCAGCCCTCAGGGAACCTTGAGGCAGGGACGCTGGCAGCCGGAGGTGGAGGCGTGGGCGGTGGAGACGGAGACGGAGGCGCTGGAGATGGCACTGGAGGTGGAGGCTGGTGCGCTGGATGTAGAGGCTGCAACCGGCGGGGGCACGACCGTCAGGTCAAGGACCACTGCAGACTCCCCCTCCTCTGAGTCCCACCCCACGTCAGAGTCTGGAGAAACAATTTCAGTCATTTTCTTTGAGTTTGTCTGTTAACTTGATTATGCATTAAACATTTTATTGTGTAGCCATATTCAATTGATATGTTTTTCTGTTGGCAGCCAAATAAATGCTTAAGTGTGATTTCCCGGGTGATTTAGATGAGAGTCTAAATTTCCCAGAGGGGAAAATGTTTCATGTGGTCTAACATTATGAAGTGGTCATCTGTGTTATCGTTCCCTGTTTTTGGTCCTAAATCATTCATAGCCTACCACAGAATGTGTGGAATGTTTGCTTTCCTCACACATAATACAGCATGTCCGTGTAGCCTACGCCAAATACAGGAAGCTCCAAACATACAGTAGGCTACCTAAACTAGGAGCAATCAGACAAATGTAGGCTCGTACAAATAGCTTACCTTCCGAAGATGATTTTCTTTCCTCGCGTGGACCTCACCAACAAGCACATGCACCTCCGTCTCCGAAAGGTTTCTCTTCTTTCCGCGTTTTTCCATAAACGTATTTATCTGTCCCTATGCTCCACGCTATATTATGTCGGTTCCTTCCGGGGTATCCCCGTTGTGCCGTCATAGTTTTGACCATATATGGTTGGATTTGGGCGTGGAGAGGGCGGAACACGGGGCGCGTGCGCGTACGCTCTCTTCCCCGCCCGTCTCGGATTTCTCGTGCAGAAAAGGGCATACGACTTTTTTGATAGATCCGAAAAGCGTGTAAATATTCTCGTCGTACGCTACATTGTGCATTTTCCGCGTTTTCGTCGTACGCCCTCTTTTACACCGGAATTTACACGCTCTTTGATAAATGAGGCCCCTGGTGAAGCAGCGGATGAGACCCGCACCGAGGTCAGTCAGAGTTCAGAGGTCACAGGACGTCCCCCTCAGAGCTTCCACCTCCCCCACCCTCTTCTCTCTCACCGTCGCCTCCTCTACTCGTATCCCCCCGTCCTCCGCCGCCCTCATCCCCTCCCCGCCCTCCCCCACGGCCAATCGCCTGCGTCCGTGCTCCGTCCGGCTGGCGGACATACGGCACGTCCTCCGCCGCCGCCGCCGCTGCCTCGTCTGCCGCCTCTGCGGCAAGCTCTTACGCAACAAGCGGACGCTGCGCCGCCACCGCCTCTTCCACATGGGCGAGCGGCCGCACGCCTGCGCCCAGTGCCACCGCGCCTTCGCCCTGAAGAGGAGCCTGAAGCTGCACCTGCAGATCCACAGCGGTGAGAGGCCCTACGCCTGCGCCCAGTGCCACCACGCCTTCGCCCTGAAGAGGAGCCTGAAGCTGCACCTGCAGATCCACAGCGGTGAGAGGCCCCACGCCTGCGCCCAGTGCCACCACGCCTTCGCCCTGAAGAGGAGCCTGAAGCTGCACCTGCAGATCCACAGCGGTGAGAGGCCCCACGGCTGCGAGCGCTGCGGCAAACGGTTCCGCAGCGTCGTCAAGCTGAGGAACCACGACAGGTTCCACACGGGGGAGAAACCGTACCGCTGCGTCCTCTGCGGGAAACGCTACAGGATCCGGAAGAACCTGAAGATACACATGCTGAAGCACTCGAGGGCCAAGCTGGCGCTATGGTCTAGACCGATTTGAGAGACTGTTATTCTGATGGGAAGACTGTTATTCTGATGGGGAGACTGTTATTCTGATGGGAAGACTGTTATTCTGATGGGAAGACTGTTATTCTAATGGGAAGACTGTTATTCTGATGGGAAGACTGTTATTCTGATGGGAAGACTGTTATTCTGATGGGAAGACTGTTATTCTGATGGGAAGACTGTTATTCTGATGGGAAGACTGTTATTCTGATGAAGTTCTCTCCATCAGTCCGCTGTCTGCAGACTGCCTATGCCCCAGTCCTGAACAGTCCGCTAGCTTTCAAGTTTGCAACTTTGCACGAGAGATGGACCGATGCTGGTCACACTTAACCAGTGTGACAGGGCCTCAAATCAGTTTTTATGTGAATGCGGTTGCTTAAAGGTTATAGGGGAGATTTTGAGTTGTCTTCATGTGAAATCCTTTCATATGTGTGTGGACACCAAGGGGGCATAATTCACCTTGGAACCTTTGGGTTCGGGTTCCCCTGATTTTGTTTAGTAATCCTCCCTATTTTTAAGATCTCAAGGTTGGTAAATATGTGCATAACCCCGAACATGGTTTTCAACCAAAACATTTTATTTTATTATTTCATTTTTTGGTTGCGGGGGGGTGGCATATATCATTTTTATTTAGGGCTCCCAAAAAGCTTGGGCTGGCCTTGCTGATTCAGCTAGATGACCTGGTAAATGGTAATACCGTTTCCTGTTCCTGCCCTTCCTGCATGGTACGTTTTGTAAATAAATGCCTGACGGTGAGTCAATCTAAATTATTTGTAGCCTACTTGTTCTAAGATCCTCGGTGTCTTAGATATTATCTAGTTGTTGTTTTTTTGCTGGGCCCGTGGAGGCCAGCCTACATGAGTGAATGTCAGGACTGATTCACTGAGGTCCATGAAGGAATTGTTGAAACACGCATGCTTGAAAATGCCTAGACTCTAGCTTCAGCCCCCAAGCGGGCTAATTTAACCAAAGGGGCTAATTTGACCAAGCGGGCTAATTTGACCAAGGCACCTTTGAGGGTTTAAAAAGGTCACAATTGTTTCAACTCCAAAGAGTGAATAGTGTATTCTGTTCTCCCAGGTGGTATATTCAAGGGTAGCATCCAGGCATCCATGAACTAGACCAGGTCTAGCCTAGCCTTTGGGCTGATGGGTGTACAGACAGCTAGACCAAGTAGCTTATCTGGACATATTGATTGAGTCAGCAGGTAGCATTAAGTGTTGTCAATAAATAAATAGCTGTGTTAATAGGCCTGCCTGTACTATATGATCTTGATATATATTATTAATATGAATATATGATCAGCACAGTTGAGTATTGGCCTTTAGAAGTAAACTGTACCATGGTTCTTAAATAGGCTAAGTGTAGGCAGACCTGAAAGCCAATAATAATATCGTAACGACTAAATGTAGCACTTAACAGTATTAGGTAATACACAATCCATGACTCAAACTTTTTGGAAATGCTTTATTAAATACACAGACACACAATAAAAGGTCTTGACTCAATCAAGTGACCTAATGATCATGTGATGACGCTAGGATGTGATCAAAGCTTAATAATATTTATTGAAGTTATTCTAATCAATTATAAAAAATAATATGAAAACAGTTCAATAATAGATGGAAAAACAAAATGTGTCAATATGAAAACAGTAGAAATGGATCAAATGATGTCATAGATTATCACAGCCTATCCTAAATCCTCTAAGCTTAAACAACACATGGCATCACACCACATCAAAAGAGGATGCTGGATGGTAACCTTACGGGTAGTGTGTTGGAAAGCAATGCGTCCAGAGGCGTTGTTTGGCTTGAAGAAGGGAAGATGGTCGCTCGGTTTGATGCAGGGTGTAGCGCACCTCCGCTCCTGTTGAAACAGTGATGGTAGACTGTTGACGAACGTTGATATTCGCGGAGATTCAGAGTTCAATTTCAGCGCTGCTCGTTGTACAGCGACTGAAATGGTTCTGCCGCGAAACGGTTGTTTTCATCAATCTGTCTTGATGAATCGCTAGTTGTGCTTACATAGAGAGCATAGGCCTGTTGTGGTATTTCACATGCCTCTGTAATATGATCTTTAGAAACGTCTTTAGACACGAAATAGCTTCCTCACTTGCTCCAGCACGCATGCGCACAGCGTGCTGGAGCAATGATTGCGCGCTGTGCGCATTAGTGCTGGAGCAAGTGAGGAAGCTATTTCGTTTCGAAAGACGTTTCGAAAGATCATGGCATGTGAAAACAACTCTATGTAAGCACAACTACCGATTCATCAAGACAGATTGATGAAAACAACCGTTCGCGGCAGAAAATAGATTTTTAGAAACTGCATTCTCAGTGCCCCGACCACCGCCATTACATGGATATACTGGCTCGCGCTGGATTTTAAATTTCTTCTACATGCCTCCGAACTACACCAAAGTGATCTCGGTGAGTCAAACGTCTTATAATATGTCGTAAATAAGGTCCAGGTTGTCAAAAACGAGCATTGTCCTTTAAGTTCTAGTTCAATTTCAAAGATTTAGAGCCAACATTATTTCAAATATACAGCAGATTAAAGACACATGAAAGTTACCTTATGTCCACTATCACGATTAATCACACACCACACAATATCCACAAGACTGAAATTCACAGGTAGTCTTGAGTTTGCATATCCTATCGTGTAGACAGGTCGGGTGCACCCGATAGTTTAAGCAAATTGCCACAAGGGGGAGGTAGAGTCAAACCAAACATAACACATCTGTACCTCACATGTGGCTTTATTTCTGCTTTGGATCTGCCCACCACAGTCACACGTTCTGATCGCCCCCAAAACATGCAGGCATTGGTTTAACCTTTTTATTTTTATAAATACATTGAACATAGACAAAAGGTTTAGGACTATTGCCATGATTGCAGGGTAGGCTAGGCTATTCCCTAGTTGCAACAACGCAATGCCCCCTCTACCGCTAGATGTCCCCCCTGCCCTGTCCTGTAGGCTCGGTCGACCTAGCGTGCTCTGCTGGACGGACCACGGGTGATGTGGAGCGTAGACTTAGGCACATAATTGGTTTAATTAAAAATTTCACAAGGTTTATTGCCCATCGTTTCCCATTTTTCCATATATCATTTGATTTAATTTGTGGTTGTTTCATGAAGCTATTACTATGCCTGACAAACCCTCGGAATAACGAAATATCCAATTAAATGTTATGCTAGAATCCAATGTAATATCTTCCACGGCTAATGATCCGTTTGACCACAATGACACGATACCTATAGAATTTCTAACAGTCTAACTGAGAGGAACCGGCTCCGTGCGACTCGCATGTCTTCTGAGGAGCGCAGCGGTCCAGGCTCTTTTGTTCCCAGAGCAAAGAATCGGCGAATGGGGAGGGGAAAGGGGGTTATGGTAAAGGATAGAGCGTGAATAGCTGTGTGTGTGTGTGTGTGTGTGTGTGTGTGCGTGTGTGTGTGTGTGTGTGTGTGTGTGCGTGTGTGCGTGTGTGTGTGTGAGAGAGAGAGAGAGAGAGAGAGAGAGAGAGAGCGAGGGGAGGAGAGGGGCATAGAGAGAGAGACCGGGGCTTTGGGATACAGAGGAGGAGAGAGCGCGAGATGCTGACAGATTCCTGATAAATGTGCAAAATGGCGCAAGCATGTTCGACCCCAGCGAACCACCAATTGTTGTAGCTCCGATCATGAAGATCTAGTTCGATAAATGCATTTTCCCATCTTCTTTTGACTCACGCTGCATTCTTCAAGTATCGGATTCTTTACAAAGTGATTAGCCTAAATGGCGACCAGAAGGTGCTGCCTTGTTCCATGCTTTTTGGGGATACTATTCCTAAACGCTTTAATGGGTGAGTGTTTCCTTTGATTTGAGGCTCCGCTGCTGGGAACACCTTGTAGGAGAGGACGGAGGGCGCATTCACCGTTTCCATTGAGCAGTTGCCAAAATGAGTGTCTGCAACTAGACGCACCATCCAGCTCCCTGCATAGCCATGAAGTTGACCGTCTCATATTCTCCTGCGTCTAAACCACTTTTAGGAGCTCCGTTCTCCGTTAACATGTTTTATGTAGCCTTGTGTATGTCATTGGCATTTGAGACATTTGTACTGTCCAAAATGTGCAGGGGCGCGAATGTGCTGGTCCGCTTTCAGAGGGTTTTGCACGGCATGCGTTGTTGAGAGTAGAGGTTTAAACACTGTGAGCTATGAGCTTAGTGGCATAACAATGTGATATTGTACAGTAGCCACGTGCTGTAGCCTCGTTTATTGTGGTCAGTGTCGACCTTGTTTTGCAGTGCAACTCACTCTTTGCGTAGCCTATCCTTGGCAGCGAAAAGATGTGAAAGATATCAGATAGCCCTACTTCCACGCTTCACTCACAATACTAAAGCCAATAAACAACGCATGCATTCCTCCAGGCCCACATTGTGTGGATTTACTTTTAATCTGCATGATTAGTGTTTTGATGTAAGCGCCTTGCTTTCTCTTTGCGTATGCTACTTCTAATAGGCTACTTTATATCATTTAAATCCTCTTATTTTTTCCATTGCATCTTTAAAAGCAATTAAACGACTATACATTTTTTTTTATCTTAACCATGCAAATTAAGTGACACGTGATATTTGTATAATACCTGCTAAATATTGTTATAAAAGCTTCACGTTTAGCTGCGTGTAGTTCATGTCATTCATGCCCGAATTACCATCAGTCAGTGCCTGAAGCGGACAGTGTGTGTGTGAATGTCTGTATGGTCAGCGTCCTGCTCTGAAGCGGACAGTGTGTGTGTGAATGTCTGTATGGTCAGCGTCCTGCTCTGAAGCGGACAGTGTGTGTGTGAATGTCTGTATGGTCAGCGTCCTGCTCTGAAGCGGACAGTGTGTGTGTGGATGTCTGTATGGTCAGCGTCCTGCTCTGTGAATGGCTGGGATGACAGGGGTTATGGCCTCCAAAATGGAGGAAAAAGACAGCAGTTATTGCCTGCTGAGGGGAATATTTGTCCATATTAAATGTCAAGGCTGTCCCTCTCGTCCTTTTCAAATGTTAGGCGGCCCTTTGTTCTATATGATGGACAGGTCTGTTCCCTGAATGTGAGCCCCCACGTCCATCGCCCAGGGGGCCCAGTCTGGCCAGGGCTGGCCAGGGGCTGGGAGGAGGAGGATGTCCCTGCCTCAGACACCCCTAGGACGGGTTGGGTGAGGGATGTGCCCACCTCAGACACCCCCAGGACAGGGGCTGGGAGGAGGAGGATGTCCCTGCCTCAGACACCCCCAGGACAGGGGCTGGGAGGAGGAGGATGTCCCTGCCTCAGACACCCCCAGGACAGGGGCTGGGAGGAGGAGGATGTCCCTGCCTCAGACACCCCTAGGACAGGGGTTGAGTGAGGGATGTCCCTGCCTCAGACACCCCCAGGACAGGGGCTGGGAGGAGGAGGATGTCCCTGCCTCAGACACCCCCAGGACAGGGGTTGGGTGAGGGATGTCCCTGCCTCAGACACCCCCAGGACAGGGGTTGGGTGAGGGATGTCCCTGCCTCAGACACCCCTAGGACAGGGGTTGAGTGAGGGATGTCCCTGCCTCAGACACCCCCAGATACTGCCCCTGTAGCCCAACACCCATAACAGCACCACTAATATGCAGATTGGATTATGTAGGCTTGATCTGAGTCAAAACATTGCCAAATTGGTAAATGATGCTGATGTTAATGTGTTTTATTCAGTTAGATAGTTGTGTTTATGGTGTGTGACCTGAAGAGCCCTTTCGTTACAGGTCCTACTCCACCATTCATAAAAAGGGAACCCAGAAGCCTTCCACTCATTCACCTCAGTTATACTGATGAGATTAGATCTCTGATTAAGTGACTTTCGCTGGCGGTGAAAGACAGTCCTTTAGAGACAGAGAGAGAGTCTGAGAAAGAGAGGAGAGAGCAAGCAAGACACCATACCTTACATTACTACAATATTGTTCTGCTAGTAGGTTAGGTTAGCTTAGAGGAGAGCGGGGTGAGTTGTGCCGGTTCTTATTTGAGGCGTATTTAAATTGAGGGCATGACAGTAAAGTAAACTAAAATATGTACATATATTTCAGAATGTGGTGCATTTCTGGGAATAATTACTTTGGATCCAAAATAAACAGTTTTCAAAATATGACTTTCCCCAAAAAGTGGTCTCTTGGCACAACTTTTTCTGATGAGGGGTAAGTTGTACCATGGGAGATGATAAGTGCGGGTAAATTGCGCCGTTGCAGTAAAACAGAACATTTTCACCTCATATAAAGCTATATCGAAGCAAGACCAATTCAATACCAAATTACTTAAAGGTTTTATTTTTATTATTAAGACAAATGTAAAGACACATTTCTTCATCAAGGCCTAGCCGAGTCGTCGTCTTCCTCCTCTATGGCGTTATTCTCCTCATCCTCCTCGCTACCGGAAACAGGATCTGGGGGGAGAAGTCTTCGTCTGCTGAGTCGCTTTGGTTGGGTTCATCCTCTTCTTCCTCCGCCTCTTCTTCTCTCTCGCTCGGCATTTCTTCCTCTTCCTCGTCGTTCTCAGAGTCGTCGTCTTCCTCCTCTATGGCGTTATTCTCCTCATCCTCCTCGCTACCGGAAACAGGACCTGGGGGGAGAAGGAAAAAACAAAGAGGTTAGGAGACATGGCTCAAATAGTATTTGAAATAATTTCAAGCATTTGAGTCTTGCCGTCCTTAGCGCCATACTGATAGTTGAGAGAGAGAATAGAGTATGTTCGGTCAATGTACATCTGACTGTCTTTCGAATATTGTGAAGACATTGGGCTAAAGAAGACAACAACGCCTCTACTTTGAGATGCCTGCGGAGATGAGGCATGAGCACCCAAACACGTGAGCTTCTACAGCAGCATCACAGTGTCCTGACTGGAGGCATCACAGCCTGGTACAGCGACACCACTGCCCATGACAGGTACGCCATCCAGAGGATGGTGAAGACAGCGCAGAGCATCAGTGTGGAGCTCCCAGCCATCGAGGATCTCTACAACCAACGTGGCTGCAGGAAGGCCATCTCCATCACAAAAGACACCAACCACCCCACCGTCATTACTTTTAGAGGTAGTTTCGAGGATTTCCGACCAGATGGGGCGCTGTCCGCTATGCGGAGTTGTATGGCAGTTGAAGAAGACTACCTCAAAAAATAATGACGATGTCACAAAAACCGGCTAAAAAGATCACTTAACGGTAGCGCCGAGCTTTCAAAACCCATCGTTTGTTAGAATAGGTGTTTCTGCTTTGGTAAGTGGCTTTGAAATGTTTTTTTGACACTTTTAAATATGAGTGACAAGCGCCGCCAACTTGGCGACTATTTAAAAGGTAGAAAGGACTGTGGTAGCAGATGCTAGTTCCTCAGCGCTCTCAGTTCCTGAGAAGGGCCAACTCATTCTGTGCTGTCAGCTCTCTGTAGCCTTCCATGGTCCACTGGGCAAAATCGGAAAAAAAAAAGTACTTATTTGTAAAATTTCCATTAATTCGCGTTAATTTTTGCATAATTAATCTAATCAACACATTAAATTGACAGTCCTTATTTGTATCATTTGTCATATCTTTTAATAATCGTTTCCATTATTTACAAAGCAAGAGTGCAGTCTGTTGCAGTGCAGTATTTGTTTGGGCAAGCTTGACTTGTGTTTCAACTTTTCTTTTCAATTACTGTGTGACTCTCACTGGGTCTTCCACCCTCACTTGTCTCCATTTTTTTTTTTTTTTTTTTTTTAAAGATTGTAGGCTCATGCCTATATTGTATTTTATCACTTCCCGTTATTGTATCCGTCCTGTCTTCCTGCACTTAGTGTCAGTGTTTATTGTCATGCACCAACAGACCAAAGCAAATTCCTCACAGGTGTAAGCCTACTTGGCTCAAGGAAAATATGATTCTGATTACCCACACTGGGCTCGAACTTGGGTCCTCTCTGACTTACCAACCCACAAACAAACCTGCTACGCCACTGAAAAGCTAGCAAGTCGACGGCTCAATTGGCCAGTATTACTATTATACTATTATACTGTGGACTTCAGACATGTCCTTATATGGAGCTGGTGGGGCGTTTACCTATGCTAATTCAGGTGAAATGGTATGTGCTTTCATCTTACGAAACAATGGGATAAAAACACAGCTGCGAACAATTCTGCAGTTTAAGAACACATTCATGAATCTGATAGAGGCTTTTCTTAGACGTTCTGACCAAATTTAAGAAGAAACTTAGGAAGATATTGGTGAATGAGGCCCATTGATTGAGGCGTGTGCACCTGAGGTGTAATACCCTATATACCTGTATGAGTGTGTGTGTACCTGGGGTGTAATACCCTATATACCTGTATGAGACAGTGTGTGTACCTGGGGTGTAATACCCTATATACCTGTATGAGACAGTGTGTGTACCTGGGGTGTAATACCCTATATACCTGTATGACATGCGTGTACGTGCATGCGTAGACTCACAGAGACTGTCGATAGCCTCGTTGATTTCGGTGCGTACCACGGACAGAAATTCTTCCATCTTAGCCTTCATGTTGTCCCCCAGAGTGTCGGTGTCCATGCTCGGGTAGTTGGTGGAGAAAATACGCTTTTTCAGCTGACTGCAGTGACTGAGACACACACACACACACCAGGGCTTGAGACACAGACACACCAGGGCTTGAGACACACACACACCAGGGTTTGAGACACACACACACCAGGGCTTGAGACACACACACACCAGGGCTTGAGACACACACACACACCAGGGCTTGAGACACACACACACCAGGGCTTGAGACAAGACACACCAGGGCTTGAGACACAAGACACACCAGGGCTTGAGACACACACACACACCAGGGTTTGAGACACACACACACACCAGGGTTTGAGACACACACACACCAGGGCTTGAGACACACACACACCAGGGCTTGAGACACAGACACACCAGGGCTTGAGACACACACACACACACACCAGGGCTTGAGACACAAGACACACCAGGGCTTGAGACACAAGACACACCAGGGCTTGAGACACACACACACCAGGGCTTGAGACACACACACACCAGGGCTTGAGACACAGACACACCAGGGCTTGAGACAGACACACCAGGGCTTGAGACACACACACACACCAGGATTTGAGACACAGACACACCAGGGCTTGAGACACACACACACCAGGGCTTGAGACACACACACACCAGGGCTTGAGACACACACACACCAGGGCTTGAGACACAGACACACCAGGGCTTGAGACACACACACACACCAGGATTTGAGACACAGACACACCAGGGCTTGAGACACACACACACACACACACACACACACACACACACACACACACACACACACACACACACACAACACACAAGGGCTTGAGACACACACACACCAGGGCTTGACACACACACACACCAGGGCTTGAGACACAAGACACACCAGGGCTTGAGACACACACACACCAGGGCTTGAGACACACACACACACACACACCAGGGCTTGAGACACAGACACACACACCAGGGCTTGAGACACAGACACACACACCAGGGCTTGAGAGACACACACACACACCAGGGCTTGAGAGACACACACACACACACACACACACACACACACACACACACACACACACACACACACACACACACACACACACACACACACACACCAGGGCTTGACATACAGTTGAATTTGCCTCTGGGCCAGTGGATGTTCAAACTTACTGGCCCCAATGTTGTATCACTAGCCTGGAAGATATAGCCACATTTTTCTAACACTTAAACAGGACATACATGGCAAGCAAGCATTTTATAGAGTCAGATATCAGTGGTTAGTCACAGAGTGAAGAGTGCTTGTAGATAATAGGCTGTGAAACAGGTTGGTCATTTGGAGCCTGAAGCCTTCATCAATGACACCATTTCTGTGCACACATTACATTACAGTCATTTAGCAGACGCTTTTATCCAAAGCGACTAACAATAATTGCATTTAACGTAGGAAAAGCCAAGTACTACTACTTACCAGAACTCGGTGCATCTTCTTTCTAAAACAAGTGACTAAGAGCATGATCTAGTGCTGAAGGCAAAGTGCAAGAGTAGCAATATAAAATACAATAGGTGCTTAAGCACCAGCAAGCATGGGGGGGGTTTGAGGTCTGATGGCTATTCCGCTTTTCACAGAGTGCGCCCTGCACTTTGGGCTTGGGGATCAAACCCTGTACCTTCCCACCACCTGCCATTTGAAGAGTGCTGACTCCCTACAAAAACAAACTCACTAAATGCTGTCTTATTATTTCACTGTGGCAGGGACTCAAACGCCCACTAGAGGGCGGTAGTAACCACATAACTAGCTGTCTAGCCTAATAGCTTGCTAACTTTGGTGCACTTTAACAGGTGATGATGGGATCTAGTCAGCAATTACTACGAACTAAACCTTCAAACATTATCTAGTTACTTCACTTGAGAGCTGTCTAATGTTTTCACTCACTTGTCTGCATACGCTGGCATAGATCGGCAAAGCTTGCAAAATACTTCTCCCTTCTCCTCATCATACCCTAGCAAAGGCCAGCGATCTGGCCAGTGAGGCTGGAATGTGACTGCAGCCGCGGTACCTGCCTATTCTCCGAAAACAATTCGTAGTCGCGAATCTCTCAAAAATGTGTTTACTATAGGAAGACAATTGTAAGCCTCTCTCTCACTCAGCAGGCCATAGAAAAGCATTTTTTACTGGCCCAGAGGTGTTCAAGACAGCACCGGGCCAGCGCTTATGTCAAGCCCCGCACGCACGCACGCACGCACGCACACACACGGAATTATACATCAGATACACACAACATATCAATGTATTACATAACCAGACACTAACCGTTTTGTGGAAGACCTGTGCACCTGAACAGCAAAACAGAAGCAGAGCATTAGACTAACTGATTCAGTGTATAAAGTTTAAATTATTTGAGGTTTGTTTTGGATTAATCTCAAAAGATTAGCAGTTTTCAGACTGGCTCCATTCATTGGTTCGTTGAATCGGCTGAATCAAATCAAATGCACCCCTAAGTTGGGCAGTGGATGCACTTTGGGACACAGCTGGAGAAAAAGGCTCACCTCCAGGAAGCGGAACGGGTCGTTCTCCTGCAGCAGAACCTCGATGCTGCTGCCCAGCTCCCTCAGACGGACCTGGTCCTGGCCCACCTTGGTCAGGTCCACCTGGATGCTGGGCCCCAAGGTGGAGGAGTGGGAGTTGGCACACTCCCTCAGGGAGGCCAGGAAGTCCTGTAACTTCCGGCTCAGCACCTCCCCCAGCACCGTCAGACGCTGCTCGGAGTCATCCTGGAACTTCTGGAGGTGAGAGAGAGAGGGGGGGGGATAGAGAGAGAGAGAGAGGGGGGGGGGGGGGTAGAGAGAGAGAGAGAGAGGGGGGGGGAGAGAGAGAGAGAGAGAGGGGTGGGGGACAGAGAGAGAGAGAGAGAGAAAAAAAGGTTTTACATTATGGACCATACAACAAGATGTTGAGGATGCCTGGTTTCCCAGACCGATGCTCACCTTGATTTGTCTCTCTTCCTCCTTGAGTTCCTGAAGGATCCCATCTGCCTTACTTAGCTTACTCTCCACCCTGTGGAGCTGGGTCTCCATGGAACGCTGAGAGAACGAGGGATTGAGAGAGAAAGAGAAAAGAAAGAATACCCATTGTCAACGATACTTTGCACACAGGAACATTCACCAGGTATACAGAGATCACATGCCCGCCTACACACACACACACACACACACACACACACACACACACACACACACAAACACACACACACACACACACAAACACACACACACACACACACACACACACACAAACAGACACACACACACACACACGCTTCACTTCACTACACTGATCTAGACTGCCACAGAATGCCATTGATGGACCTGGAACAAAGGTGAATACAGGTCTTTGCTTTGTTTGGCTTTGGACTCACACCTGTCACTAAATGGGTTACAGCTGTACCTTCAGGTCTTTCATAGTGTTCTTCAGGGTCTTGATGGTGTGGCCTGAGTGATGTCCCTCTATGGTGCAAGCATTGCACAAACACACCTTGTCATCCAGGCAGTAGTATCTGAAATCACACAGATTGGAGTCTGTGAAACTAGATGATTATGGACACTCATTCACTATGGGCACAACAATAACCAATAGAGATTCCATTCTGGTAGTAGCCTCCTCTCTCTCTCTCTCTCTCTCTCACCTTTACATCTCATCTCTCCAACCCCATTTTCTGATCAATCTGTACTTCCCTACCTCTACTGCCCTATCTGTACTGCCCTACCTCTACTGCCCTATCTGTACTGCCCTATCTGTACTGCCCTACCTCTACTGCCCTATCTGTACTGCCCTATCTGTACTGCCCTACCTCTACTGCCCTATCTGTACTGCCCTACCTCTACTGCCCTACCTCTACTGCCCTTTCTGTACTGCCCTACCTCTACTGCCCTTTCTGTACTGCCCTACCTCTACTGCCCTATCTGCACTGCCCTACCTCTACTGCCCCATCTACTGCCTTTCTGCACTGCTCTACCTCTACTGCCCTACCTGTACTGCCCCACATCTATTGCCCTATCTGTACTGCCCTACCTCTACTGCCCTATCTGTACATCCTCTCAGTATCTGGTCCCTCCTACCTGTACATCTGGTCCCTCCTACCTGTACATCTTGTCGTGCTCCGGACAGTTCCTCTTCCTCAGGTCAGCCAGGGGCTCGGTCAGCGGGTGCTCCCTGAACGCCAGGAGCTCCAGGTGGCGCTTGATGTGCTCCTGACACAAGGACACCTCACACTTCAGACACGTCTTAACTGCCAACGCCCCTCCTGCCGCGGCGCCCGCCGCCACATTCCCAGGCCAGGGCCCCGGAGCTCCGGCCTCTGCCCCCTCCCCCCCTGCCTGGCCCCCCCAAGGAGGGCAGTAGTCGCAGGGGACAGCGGTGGGGTTCTTGGCCTGGCACTGGCTGTCTGGAGCTGGATCATTGGCCGCCTCCCCGGCCCTCTTGCGGAAGTTGCTAGCAATGTTCGCCAGCTTGAAGTTCTTGAGGGGCTCGGCGCTGCAGCGGTGGCTCTCGCGGCACTCCGGGCAGCGGAAGTGTGCGCTTTCCGTCTGGCGCTTGAGGCGGTGCACGCAGGCCAGGCAGAGGTTGTGGCCACAGGGGAGCAGGTGAGGGTTGTCAAACACATCCAGGCAGACGGGGCAGGTCAGCTCGCCTTCTAGAAAATTGGACTGCTCAGCTGCAGAAGCCATGGTTCCAGGTGTGGGGGGGGGGTGTGTGTAGGAGGGGGGGAGGGGGGTTAGGGGGGAAGGAGGGGAAAGAGAGAGTACTGTATATGGGCTCACGATGAGCTACAGATTGAGAATGGAATAGAAAGAATGGAATAGAAAGATAAGAGGGAAGCATATATTAATAAATACCCCCTTAGAGAAGCAAAGTCGAGACACTTATTTATCTCATCTTCAATCAACTATTCTCAACTTTTTTTTTAATCCTTTCTCTCCAGTCGGGGCGCTAGATAGGCCTGATCCATTCTCCACAGGCCCGGCATCAAGACAGAACATTGTGAAAAAGGAAAATGAAAGCGTGACACAGCTTAAAAGATAATTGTTTGTAACCCCATGGTAGACAAACTTTAGCCTGGGTAGTAATTGTTAAACTGGCCGCTGACACCCATTATGCCACTACGGATTCAGTTTAGTCAATTAATAAATTAATGAAGCATTCGGCGCATATTGTTATTCTGATGAAGTTCTCTCCATCAGTCCGCTGTCTGCAGACTGCCTATGCCCCAGTCCGGAACAGTCCGCTAGCTTTCAAGTTTGCAACTTTGCACGAGAGATGGACCGATGCTGGTCACACTTAACCAGTGTGACAGGGCCTCAAATCAGTTTTTATGTGAATGCGGTTGCTTAAAGGTTATAGGGGAGATTTTGAGTTGTCTTCATGTGAAATCCTTTCATATGTGTGTGGACACCAAGGGGGCATAATTCACCTTGGAACCTTTGGGTTCGGGTTCCCCTGATTTTGTTTAGTAATCCTCCCTATTTTTAAGATCTCAAGGTTGGTAAATATGTGCATAACCCCGAACATGGTTTTCAACCAAAACATTTTATTTTATTATTTCATTTTTTGGTTGCGGGGGGGTGGCATATATCATTTTTATTTAGGGCTCCCAAAAAGCTTGGGCTGGCCTTGCTGATTCAGCTAGATGACCTGGTAAATGGTAATACCGTTTCCTGTTCCTGCCCTTCCTGCATGGTACGTTTTGTAAATAAATGCCTGACGGTGAGTCAATCTAAATTATTTGTAGCCTACTTGTTCTAAGATCCTCGGTGTCTTAGATATTATCTAGTTGTTGTTTTTTTGCTGGGCCCGTGGAGGCCAGCCTACATGAGTGAATGTCAGGACTGATTCACTGAGGTCCATGAAGGAATTGTTGAAACACGCATGCTTGAAAATGCCTAGACTCTAGCTTCAGCCCCCAAGCGGGCTAATTTAACCAAAGGGGCTAATTTGACCAAGCGGGCTAATTTGACCAAGGCACCTTTGAGGGTTTAAAAAGGTCACAATTGTTTCAACTCCAAAGAGTGAATAGTGTATTCTGTTCTCCCAGGTGGTATATTCAAGGGTAGCATCCAGGCATCCATGAACTAGACCAGGTCTAGCCTAGCCTTTGGGCTGATGGGTGTACAGACAGCTAGACCAAGTAGCTTATCTGGACATATTGATTGAGTCAGCAGGTAGCATTAAGTGTTGTCAATAAATAAATAGCTGTGTTAATAGGCCTGCCTGTACTATATGATCTTGATATATATTATTAATATGAATATATGATCAGCACAGTTGAGTATTGGCCTTTAGAAGTAAACTGTACCATGGTTCTTAAATAGGCTAAGTGTAGGCAGACCTGAACGCCAATAATAATATCGTAACGACTAAATGTAGCACTTAACAGTATTAGGTAATACACAATCCATGACTCAAACTTTTTGGAAATGCTTTATTAAATACACAGACACACAATAAAAGGTCTTGACTCAATCAAGTGACCTAATGATCATGTGATGACGCTAGGATGTGATCAAAGCTTAATAATATTTATTGAAGTTATTCTAATCAATTATAAAAAATAATATGAAAACAGTTCAATAATAGATGGAAAAACAAAATGTGTCAATATGAAAACAGTAGAAATGAAACAAATGATGTCATAGATTATCACAGCCTATCCTAAATCCTCTAAGCTTAAACAACACATGGCATCACACCACATCAAAAGAGGATGCTGGATGGTAACCTTACGGGTAGTGTGTTGGAAAGCAATGCGTCCAGAGGCGTTGTTTGGCTTGAAGAAGGGAAGATGGTCGCTCGGTTTGATGCAGGGTGTAGCGCACCTCCGCTCCTGTTGAAACAGTGATGGTAGACTGTTGACGAACATTGATATTCGCGGAGATTCAGAGTTCAATTTCAGCGCTGCTCGTTGTACAGCGACTGAAATGGTTCTGCCGCGAAACGGTTGTTTTCATCAATCTGTCTTGATGAATCGCTAGTTGTGCTTACATAGAGAGCATAGGCCTGTTGTGGTATTTCACATGCCTCTGTAATATGATCTTTAGAAACGTCTTTAGACACGAAATAGCTTCCTCACTTGCTCCAGCACGCATGCGCACAGCGTGCTGGAGCAATGATTGCGCGCTGTGCGCATTAGTGCTGGAGCAAGTGAGGAAGCTATTTCGTTTCGAAAGACGTTTCGAAAGATCATGGCATGTGAAAACAACTCTATGTAAGCACAACTACCGATTCATCAAGACAGATTGATGAAAACAACCGTTCGCGGCAGAAAATAGATTTTTAGAAACTGCATTCTCAGTGCCCCGACCACCGCCATTACATGGATATACTGGCTCGCGCTGGATTTTAAATTTCTTCTACATGCCTCCGAACTACACCAAAGTGATCTCGGTGAGTCAAACGTCTTATAATATGTCGTAAATAAGGTCCAGGTTGTCAAAAACGAGCATTGTCCTTTAAGTTCTAGTTCAATTTCAAAGATTTAGAGCCAACATTATTTCAAATATACAGCAGATTAAAGACACATGAAAGTTACCTTATGTCCACTATCACGATTAATCACACACCACACAATATCCACAAGACTGAAATTCACAGGTAGTCTTGAGTTTGCATATCCTATCGTGTAGACAGGTCGGGTGCACCCGATAGTTTAAGCAAATTGCCACAAGGGGGAGGTAGAGTCAAACCAAACATAACACATCTGTACCTCACATGTGGCTTTATTTCTGCTTTGGATCTGCCCACCACAGTCACACGTTCTGATCGCCCCCAAAACATGCAGGCATTGGTTTAACCTTTTTATTTTTATAAATACATTGAACATAGACAAAAGGTTTAGGACTATTGCCATGATTGCAGGGTAGGCTAGGCTATTCCCTAGTTGCAACAACGCAATGCCCCCTCTACCGCTAGATGTCCCCCCTGCCCTGTCCTGTAGGCTCGGTCGACCTAGCGTGCTCTGCTGGACGGACCACGGGTGATGTGGAGCGTAGACTTAGGCACATAATTGGTTTAATTAAAAATTTCACAAGGTTTATTGCCCATCGTTTCCCATTTTTCCATATATCATTTGATTTAATTTGTGGTTGTTTCATGAAGCTATTACTATGCCTGACAAACCCTCGGAATAACGAAATATCCAATTAAATGTTATGCTAGAATCCAATGTAATATCTTCCACGGCTAATGATCCGTTTGACCACAATGACACGATACCTATAGAATTTCTAACAGTCTAACTGAGAGGAACCGGCTCCGTGCGACTCGCATGTCTTCTGAGGAGCGCAGCGGTCCAGGCTCTTTTGTTCCCAGAGCAAAGAATCGGCGAATGGGGAGGGGAAAGGGGGTTATGGTAAAGGATAGAGCGTGAATAGCTGTGTGTGTGTGTGTGTGTGTGTGTGTGCGTGTGTGTGTGTGTGTGTGTGTGTGTGCGTGTGTGCGTGTGTGTGTGTGAGAGAGAGAGAGAGAGAGAGAGAGAGAGAGAGAGAGCGAGGGGAGGAGAGGGGCATAGAGAGAGAGACCGGGGCTTTGGGATACAGAGGAGGAGAGAGCGCGAGATGCTGACAGATTCCTGATAAATGTGCAAAATGGCGCAAGCATGTTCGACCCCAGCGAACCACCAATTGTTGTAGCTCCGATCATGAAGATCTAGTTCGATAAATGCATTTTCCCATCTTCTTTTGACTCACGCTGCATTCTTCAAGTATCGGATTCTTTACAAAGTGATTAGCCTAAATGGCGACCAGAAGGTGCTGCCTTGTTCCATGCTTTTTGGGGATACTATTCCTAAACGCTTTAATGGGTGAGTGTTTCCTTTGATTTGAGGCTCCGCTGCTGGGAACACCTTGTAGGAGAGGACGGAGGGCGCATTCACCGTTTCCATTGAGCAGTTGCCAAAATGAGTGTCTGCAACTAGACGCACCATCCAGCTCCCTGCATAGCCATGAAGTTGACCGTCTCATATTCTCCTGCGTCTAAACCACTTTTAGGAGCTCCGTTCTCCGTTAACATGTTTTATGTAGCCTTGTGTATGTCATTGGCATTTGAGACATTTGTACTGTCCAAAATGTGCAGGGGCGCGAATGTGCTGGTCCGCTTTCAGAGGGTTTTGCACGGCATGCGTTGTTGAGAGTAGAGGTTTAAACACTGTGAGCTATGAGCTTAGTGGCATAACAATGTGATATTGTACAGTAGCCACGTGCTGTAGCCTCGTTTATTGTGGTCAGTGTCGACCTTGTTTTGCAGTGCAACTCACTCTTTGCGTAGCCTATCCTTGGCAGCGAAAAGATGTGAAAGATATCAGATAGCCCTACTTCCACGCTTCACTCACAATACTAAAGCCAATAAACAACGCATGCATTCCTCCAGGCCCACATTGTGTGGATTTACTTTTAATCTGCATGATTAGTGTTTTGATGTAAGCGCCTTGCTTTCTCTTTGCGTATGCTACTTCTAATAGGCTACTTTATATCATTTAAATCCTCTTATTTTTTCCATTGCATCTTTAAAAGCAATTAAACGACTATACATTTTTTTTTATCTTAACCATGCAAATTAAGTGACACGTGATATTTGTATAATACCTGCTAAATATTGTTATAAAAGCTTCACGTTTAGCTGCGTGTAGTTCATGTCATTCATGCCCGAATTACCATCAGTCAGTGCCTGAAGCGGACAGTGTGTGTGTGAATGTCTGTATGGTCAGCGTCCTGCTCTGAAGCGGACAGTGTGTGTGTGAATGTCTGTATGGTCAGCGTCCTGCTCTGAAGCGGACAGTGTGTGTGTGAATGTCTGTATGGTCAGCGTCCTGCTCTGAAGCGGACAGTGTGTGTGTGGATGTCTGTATGGTCAGCGTCCTGCTCTGTGAATGGCTGGGATGACAGGGGTTATGGCCTCCAAAATGGAGGAAAAAGACAGCAGTTATTGCCTGCTGAGGGGAATATTTGTCCATATTAAATGTCAAGGCTGTCCCTCTCGTCCTTTTCAAATGTTAGGCGGCCCTTTGTTCTATATGATGGACAGGTCTGTTCCCTGAATGTGAGCCCCCACGTCCATCGCCCAGGGGGCCCAGTCTGGCCAGGGCTGGCCAGGGGCTGGGAGGAGGAGGATGTCCCTGCCTCAGACACCCCTAGGACGGGTTGGGTGAGGGATGTGCCCACCTCAGACACCCCCAGGACAGGGGCTGGGAGGAGGAGGATGTCCCTGCCTCAGACACCCCCAGGACAGGGGCTGGGAGGAGGAGGATGTCCCTGCCTCAGACACCCCCAGGACAGGGGTTGAGTGAGGGATGTCCCTGCCTCAGACACCCCCAGATACTGCCCCTGTAGCCCAACACCCATAACAGCACCACTAATATGCAGATTGGATTATGTAGGCTTGATCTGAGTCAAAACATTGCCAAATTGGTAAATGATGCTGATGTTAATGTGTTTTATTCAGTTAGATAGTTGTGTTTATGGTGTGTGACCTGAAGAGCCCTTTCGTTACAGGTCCTACTCCACCATTCATAAAAAGGGAACCCAGAAGCCTTCCACTCATTCACCTCAGTTATACTGATGAGATTAGATCTCTGATTAAGTGACTTTCGCTGGCGGTGAAAGACAGTCCTTTAGAGACAGAGAGAGAGTCTGAGAAAGAGAGGAGAGAGCAAGCAAGACACCATACCTTACATTACTACAATATTGTTCTGCTAGTAGGTTAGGTTAGCTTAGAGGAGAGCGGGGTGAGTTGTGCCGGTTCTTATTTGAGGCGTATTTAAATTGAGGGCATGACAGTAAAGTAAACTAAAATATGTACATATATTTCAGAATGTGGTGCATTTCTGGGAATAATTACTTTGGATCCAAAATAAACAGTTTTCAAAATATGACTTTCCCCAAAAAGTGGTCTCTTGGCACAACTTTTTCTGATGAGGGGTAAGTTGTACCATGGGAGATGATAAGTGCGGGTAAATTGCGCCGTTGCAGTAAAACAGAACATTTTCACCTCATATAAAGCTATATCGAAGCAAGACCAATTCAATACCAAATTACTTAAAGGTTTTATTTTTATTATTAAGACAAATGTAAAGACACATTTCTTCATCAAGGCCTAGCCGAGTCGTCGTCTTCCTCCTCTATGGCGTTATTCTCCTCATCCTCCTCGCTACCGGAAACAGGATCTGGGGGGAGAAGTCTTCGTCTGCTGAGTCGCTTTGGTTGGGTTCATCCTCTTCTTCCTCCGCCTCTTCTTCTCTCTCGCTCGGCATTTCTTCCTCTTCCTCGTCGTTCTCAGAGTCGTCGTCTTCCTCCTCTATGGCGTTATTCTCCTCATCCTCCTCGCTACCGGAAACAGGACCTGGGGGGAGAAGGAAAAAACAAAGAGGTTAGGAGACATGGCTCAAATAGTATTTGAAATAATTTCAAGCATTTGAGTCTTGCCGTCCTTAGCGCCATACTGATAGTTGAGAGAGAGAATAGAGTATGTTCGGTCAATGTACATCTGACTGTCTTTCGAATATTGTGAAGACATTGGGCTAAAGAAGACAACAACGCCTCTACTTTGAGATGCCTGCGGAGATGAGGCATGAGCACCCAAACACGTGAGCTTCTACAGCAGCATCACAGTGTCCTGACTGGAGGCATCACAGCCTGGTACAGCGACACCACTGCCCATGACAGGTACGCCATCCAGAGGATGGTGAAGACAGCGCAGAGCATCAGTGTGGAGCTCCCAGCCATCGAGGATCTCTACAACCAACGTGGCTGCAGGAAGGCCATCTCCATCACAAAAGACACCAACCACCCCACCGTCATTACTTTTAGAGGTAGTTTCGAGGATTTCCGACCAGATGGGGCGCTGTCCGCTATGCGGAGTTGTATGGCAGTTGAAGAAGACTACCTCAAAAAATAATGACGATGTCACAAAAACCGGCTAAAAAGATCACTTAACGGTAGCGCCGAGCTTTCAAAACCCATCGTTTGTTAGAATAGGTGTTTCTGCTTTGGTAAGTGGCTTTGAAATGTTTTTTTGACACTTTTAAATATGAGTGACAAGCGCCGCCAACTTGGCGACTATTTAAAAGGTAGAAAGGACTGTGGTAGCAGATGCTAGTTCCTCAGCGCTCTCAGTTCCTGAGAAGGGCCAACTCATTCTGTGCTGTCAGCTCTCTGTAGCCTTCCATGGTCCACTGGGCAAAATCGGAAAAAAAAAAGTACTTATTTGTAAAATTTCCATTAATTCGCGTTAATTTTTGCATAATTAATCTAATCAACACATTAAATTGACAGTCCTTATTTGTATCATTTGTCATATCTTTTAATAATCGTTTCCATTATTTACAAAGCAAGAGTGCAGTCTGTTGCAGTGCAGTATTTGTTTGGGCAAGCTTGACTTGTGTTTCAACTTTTCTTTTCAATTACTGTGTGACTCTCACTGGGTCTTCCACCCTCACTTGTCTCCATTTTTTTTTTTTTTTTTTTTTTAAAGATTGTAGGCTCATGCCTATATTGTATTTTATCACTTCCCGTTATTGTATCCGTCCTGTCTTCCTGCACTTAGTGTCAGTGTTTATTGTCATGCACCAACAGACCAAAGCAAATTCCTCACAGGTGTAAGCCTACTTGGCTCAAGGAAAATATGATTCTGATTACCCACACTGGGCTCGAACTTGGGTCCTCTCTGACTTACCAACCCACAAACAAACCTGCTACGCCACTGAAAAGCTAGCAAGTCGACGGCTCAATTGGCCAGTATTACTATTATACTATTATACTGTGGACTTCAGACATGTCCTTATATGGAGCTGGTGGGGCGTTTACCTATGCTAATTCAGGTGAAATGGTATGTGCTTTCATCTTACGAAACAATGGGATAAAAACACAGCTGCGAACAATTCTGCAGTTTAAGAACACATTCATGAATCTGATAGAGGCTTTTCTTAGACGTTCTGACCAAATTTAAGAAGAAACTTAGGAAGATATTGGTGAATGAGGCCCATTGATTGAGGCGTGTGCACCTGAGGTGTAATACCCTATATACCTGTATGAGTGTGTGTGTACCTGGGGTGTAATACCCTATATACCTGTATGAGACAGTGTGTGTACCTGGGGTGTAATACCCTATATACCTGTATGAGACAGTGTGTGTACCTGGGGTGTAATACCCTATATACCTGTATGACATGCGTGTACGTGCATGCGTAGACTCACAGAGACTGTCGATAGCCTCGTTGATTTCGGTGCGTACCACGGACAGAAATTCTTCCATCTTAGCCTTCATGTTGTCCCCCAGAGTGTCGGTGTCCATGCTCGGGTAGTTGGTGGAGAAAATACGCTTTTTCAGCTGACTGCAGTGACTGAGACACACACACACACACCAGGGCTTGAGACACAGACACACCAGGGCTTGAGACACACACACACCAGGGTTTGAGACACACACACACCAGGGCTTGAGACACACACACACCAGGGCTTGAGACACACACACACACCAGGGCTTGAGACACACACACACCAGGGCTTGAGACAAGACACACCAGGGCTTGAGACACAAGACACACCAGGGCTTGAGACACACACACACACCAGGGTTTGAGACACACACACACACCAGGGTTTGAGACACACACACACCAGGGCTTGAGACACACACACACCAGGGCTTGAGACACAGACACACCAGGGCTTGAGACACACACACACACACACCAGGGCTTGAGACACAAGACACACCAGGGCTTGAGACACAAGACACACCAGGGCTTGAGACACACACACACCAGGGCTTGAGACACACACACACCAGGGCTTGAGACACAGACACACCAGGGCTTGAGACAGACACACCAGGGCTTGAGACACACACACACACACACACCAGGGCTTGAGACACACACACACCAGGATTTGAGACACAGACACACCAGGGCTTGAGACACACACACACCAGGGCTTGAGACACACACACACCAGGGCTTGAGACACACACACACCAGGGCTTGAGACACAGACACACCAGGGCTTGAGACACACACACACACCAGGATTTGAGACACAGACACACCAGGGCTTGAGACACACACACACACACACACACACACACACACACACACACACACACACACACACACACACACACACACACACACACACACACAACACACAAGAGCTTGAGACACACACACACCAGGGCTTGACACACACACACACCAGGGCTTGAGACACAAGACACACCAGGGCTTGAGACACACACACACCAGGGCTTGAGACACACACACACACACACACACCAGGGCTTGAGACACAGACACACACACCAGGGCTTGAGACACAGACACACACACCAGGGCTTGAGAGACACACACACACACCAGGGCTTGAGAGACACACACACACACACACACACACACACACACACACACACACACACACACACACACACCAGGGCTTGACATACAGTTGAATTTGCCTCTGGGCCAGTGGATGTTCAAACTTACTGGCCCCAATGTTGTATCACTAGCCTGGAAGATATAGCCACATTTTTCTAACACTTAAACAGGACATACATGGCAAGCAAGCATTTTATAGAGTCAGATATCAGTGGTTAGTCACAGAGTGAAGAGTGCTTGTAGATAATAGGCTGTGAAACAGGTTGGTCATTTGGAGCCTGAAGCCTTCATCAATGACACCATTTCTGTGCACACATTACATTACAGTCATTTAGCAGACGCTTTTATCCAAAGCGACTAACAATAATTGCATTTAACGTAGGAAAAGCCAAGTACTACTACTTACCAGAACTCGGTGCATCTTCTTTCTAAAACAAGTGACTAAGAGCATGATCTAGTGCTGAAGGCAAAGTGCAAGAGTAGCAATATAAAATACAATAGGTGCTTAAGCACCAGCAAGCATGGGGGGGGTTTGAGGTCTGATGGCTATTCCGCTTTTCACAGAGTGCGCCCTGCACTTTGGGCTTGGGGATTAAACCCAGTACCTTCCCACCACCTGCCATTTGAAGAGTGCTGACTCCCTACAAAAACAAACTCACTAAATGCTGTCTTATTATTTCACTGTGGCAGGGACTCAAACGCCCACTAGAGGGCGGTAGTAACCACATAACTAGCTGTCTAGCCTAATAGCTTGCTAACTTTGGTGCACTTTAACAGGTGATGATGGGATCTAGTCAGCAATTACTACGAACTAAACCTTCAAACATTATCTAGTTACTTCACTTGAGAGCTGTCTAATGTTTTCACTCACTTGTCTGCATACGCTGGCATAGATCGGCAAAGCTTGCAAAATACTTCTCCCTTCTCCTCATCATACCCTAGCAAAGGCCAGCGATCTGGCCAGTGAGGCTGGAATGTGACTGCAGCCGCGGTACCTGCCTATTCTCCGAAAACAATTCGTAGTCGCGAATCTCTCAAAAATGTGTTTACTATAGGAAGACAATTGTAAGCCTCTCTCTCACTCAGCAGGCCATAGAAAAGCATTTTTTACTGGCCCAGAGGTGTTCAAGACAGCACCGGGCCAGCGCTTATGTCAAGCCCCGCACGCACGCACGCACGCACACACACACACGGAATTATACATCAGATACACACAACATATCAATGTATTACATAACCAGACACTAACCGTTTTGTGGAAGACCTGTGCACCTGAACAGCAAAACAGAAGCAGAGCATTAGACTAACTGATTCAGTGTATAAAGTTTAAATTATTTGAGGTTTGTTTTGGATTAATCTCAAAAGATTAGCAGTTTTCAGACTGGCTCCATTCATTGGTTCGTTGAATCGGCTGAATCAAATCAAATGCACCCCTAAGTTGGGCAGTGGATGCACTTTGGGACACAGCTGGAGAAAAAGGCTCACCTCCAGGAAGCGGAACGGGTCGTTCTCCTGCAGCAGAACCTCGATGCTGCTGCCCAGCTCCCTCAGACGGACCTGGTCCTGGCCCACCTTGGTCAGGTCCACCTGGATGCTGGGCCCCAAGGTGGAGGAGTGGGAGTTGGCACACTCCCTCAGGGAGGCCAGGAAGTCCTGTAACTTCCGGCTCAGCACCTCCCCCAGCACCGTCAGACGCTGCTCGGAGTCATCCTGGAACTTCTGGAGGTGAGAGAGAGAGAGGGGGGGGGGGGGGGGTAGAGAGAGAGAGAGAGGGGGGGGGGGGAGAGAGAGAGAGAGAGAGGGGGGGGGAGAGAGAGAGAGAGAGAGGGGTGGGGGACAGAGAGAGAGAGAGAGAGAAAAAAAGGTTTTACATTATGGACCATACAACAAGATGTTGAGGATGCCTGGTTTCCCAGACCGATGCTCACCTTGATTTGTCTCTCTTCCTCCTTGAGTTCCTGAAGGATCCCATCTGCCTTACTTAGCTTACTCTCCACCCTGTGGAGCTGGGTCTCCATGGAACGCTGAGAGAACGAGGGATTGAGAGAGAAAGAGAAAAGAAAGAATACCCATTGTCAACGATACTTTGCACACAGGAACATTCACCAGGTATACAGAGATCACATGCCCGCCTACACACACACACACACACACACACACACACACACACACAAACACACACACACACACACACAAACACACACACACACACACACACACACAAACAGACACACACACACACACACGCTTCACTTCACTACACTGATCTAGACTGCCACAGAATGCCATTGATGGACCTGGAACAAAGGTGAATACAGGTCTTTGCTTTGTTTGGCTTTGGACTCACACCTGTCACTAAATGGGTTACAGCTGTACCTTCAGGTCTTTCATAGTGTTCTTCAGGGTCTTGATGGTGTGGCCTGAGTGATGTCCCTCTATGGTGCAAGCATTGCACAAACACACCTTGTCATCCAGGCAGTAGTATCTGAAATCACACAGATTGGAGTCTGTGAAACTAGATGATTATGGACACTCATTCACTATGGGCACAACAATAACCAATAGAGATTCCATTCTGGTAGTAGCCTCCTCTCTCTCTCTCTCTCTCTCTCACCTTTACATCTCATCTCTCCAACCCCATTTTCTGATCAATCTGTACTTCCCTACCTCTACTGCCCTATCTGTACTGCCCTACCTCTACTGCCCTATCTGTACTGCCCTATCTGTACTGCCCTACCTCTACTGCCCTATCTGTACTGCCCTATCTGTACTGCCCTACCTCTACTGCCCTATCTGTACTGCCCTACCTCTACTGCCCTACCTCTACTGCCCTTTCTGTACTGCCCTACCTCTACTGCCCTTTCTGTACTGCCCTACCTCTACTGCCCTATCTGCACTGCCCTACCTCTACTGCCCCATCTACTGCCTTTCTGCACTGCTCTACCTCTACTGCCCTACCTGTACTGCCCCACATCTATTGCCCTATCTGTACTGCCCTACCTCTACTGCCCTATCTGTACATCCTCTCAGTATCTGGTCCCTCCTACCTGTACATCTCGTCGTGCTCCGGACAGTTCCTCTTCCTCAGGTCAGCCAGGGGCTCGGTCAGCGGGTGCTCCCTGAACGCCAGGAGCTCCAGGTGGCGCTTGATGTGCTCCTGACACAAGGACACCTCACACTTCAGACACGTCTTAACTGCCAACGCCCCTCCTGCCGCGGCGCCCGCCGCCACATTCCCAGGCCAGGGCCCCGGAGCTCCGGCCTCTGCCCCCTCCCCCCCTGCCTGGCCCCCCCAAGGAGGGCAGTAGTCGCAGGGGACAGCGGTGGGGTTCTTGGCCTGGCACTGGCTGTCTGGAGCTGGATCATTGGCCGCCTCCCCGGCCCTCTTGCGGAAGTTGCTAGCAATGTTCGCCAGCTTGAAGTTCTTGAGGGGCTCGGCGCTGCAGCGGTGGCTCTCGCGGCACTCCGGGCAGCGGAAGTGTGCGCTTTCCGTCTGGCGCTTGAGGCGGTGCACGCAGGCCAGGCAGAGGTTGTGGCCACAGGGGAGCAGGTGAGGGTTGTCAAACACATCCAGGCAGACGGGGCAGGTCAGCTCGCCTTCTAGAAAATTGGACTGCTCAGCTGCAGAAGCCATGGTTCCAGGTGTGGGGGGGGGGTGTGTGTAGGAGGGGGGGAGGGGGGTTAGGGGGGAAGGAGGGGAAAAAGAGAGTACTGTATATGGGCTCACGATGAGCTACAGATTGAGAATGGAATAGAAAGAATGGAATAGAAAGATAAGAGGGAAGCATAGATTAATAAATACCCCCTTAGAGAAGCAAAGTCGAGACACTTATTGGCTATGGCATGTCTCCAAAAAAATAGTGGTGCTGAGAAATGTGGAGCCCAACACTAGGGTCATATGGAGATTAAAGAATTATTTCAAAAGTGCGTTTGGGCAGAAAAATATTTTCAAAGATTTCTAACCGTTTGCTTTCCCCTTTCCTTTGCTGTGGCAGCTATGATTTACCTCAAGACGACTGCCCCGTAGATGACATCACAGCCCGAGACGAACAGCCATCCACGAGGAAAAGACAGACTGCGATGTCATCGGCCGCAGGCGAGAGCGAGGACGATGAACCCGGAGAGGGCGCGGCCGCTAGGTCTGGCAAAGCGAAACCCGCTACGAAAATGGGGAAGAGGGCGGTGAAATCCTTGAGAGGGAAGGAATGGAAAGCCGGAGGTGATGGCGAGGACAAGCCCAAGAAGGGCAGGGGCAAGTCCGCCAAGAGGAGGAGAGAGGAGACGGAGGAGCCAGACGCTGCAGTGAGCCCTGGTCCTGTGTGGGGCTCGGAGGAGGAGACGGAGCAGCCAGGCAAGGAGGAGGATGCTCCAGGGGTCCTGGGTCCATCAGGTAACCCAGCCATGGACCATATTCACAGAACATCTGAAGGCAAACAAAAGTGCTCCTAAATGGCCAAATTTAGAGAAAATTGGGCGTTTCACTTTCACTCCCAATTTTAAAAGTTGAAAATTCACAAAGTTACGTTACGATAGCTCTTAAACCTAGGGAAATTGGGGTGTGGTGGAGAGGACTTTTAGAGAGACTACATGTAAAATAATTCCTAAAGGTGAATGCCTGCTGCACTTAATTTGCATCGCTATTGGCAAGCTGTTTTGCTAACAGAGCAATAAACTCACTGGGTTTATTGTGGACCCAGTGAGGGAGGTAGTCAAGCCCATAACGCCAGAGATGAAAGTGACAACTATTTGTGCAATAATGGAAATTGAGAAAAGTGAACATTCAGTGCAGGCAGCATTGGTGAGTGCCCAGTAGTTCACTTGTATGTGAGCCCCACTGTCTGGGGAAGAAACTGTTCAGGTTGCATGAGGATTTGGCCAGACGGGTTTTTCCTCGTCCCTGGCTGTAGAGGCACCATACCAGACGGTAATGGCCGTGTAGGACTACTCCATGATTGTCTGTGGCAAATTGAATTTCTTCAGTTGGGGCAGGAAGAACATCCTCTGTTGTACCTTCTTGGTGATGGGGATGATGTTCTGCCACTTGAGGTCCTGCGATGTGATGGTTCCCAGGAACTTGAATGATTATACAGAGTAAACTGTCAACCCATTCAGGCAAAGGGGTACAGGAGAGGGGGGGGGGCTCCTTCAGAAGTCTACAACCATCTGCAGGCGTTGAGCTCCAGACTGTTACAAGTGCACCAGGAAGCCAGGTGATCAACCTCCCGACAATGGGCAGACTCGTCCTCACTGGAGATTAGGCAAATGCATCCACTCAGGAGTTCAGGAGCTTGACAGATGGATCCCTGGTGTTGCAGTTGTTTGTGTGGAGTGACTAGAGCAAGGGAGCACACAAGGTTGTGTGGCTCCAGTGCTAAGGGTCAGGAGATGTTAAGTGTGCTTGTCTGTCAAGAAGTCTTTATTATAAGTCTTTTTTAGAATGTGTGACAACAGTTTTTACACTAGATGGGTAGAATGTGAACAGTTTATACACTAGATGGGTAGAATGTAATATCAGTTTATACACTAGACAGGTAGAATGGGAACAGTTTATACACTAGACAGGTAGAATGTAATATCAGTTTATACACTAGACAGGTAGAATGGGAACAGTTTATACACTAGATGGGTAGAATGTAATATCAGTTTATACACTAGACAGGTAGAATGGGAACAGTTTATACACTAGACAGGTAGAATGTAATATCAGTTTATACACTAGACAGGTAGAATGGGAACAGTTTATACACTAGACAGGTAGAATGTAATACCAGTTTATACACTAGACAGGTAGAATGTGAGAACAGTTTACACACTAGATGGGTAGAATGTGAGAACAGTTTTTACACTAGATGGGTAGAATGTGAACAGTTTATACACTAGACATGTAGAATGTAATATCAGTTTATACACTAGACAGGTAGAATGTGAGAACAGTTTACACACTAGACAGGTAGAATGTAATACCAGTTTATACACTAGACAGGTAGAATGTGAGAACAGTTTACACACTAGATGGGTAGAATGTGAACAGTTTATACACTCAGTTCACACACTAGACAGGTAGAATATGAACAGGAAGCAGCTGTCATCAATCACAGAGGGTCATAATCACAAGCACGCTCATGAAGCATATCATTCCTAGCAATGAGGTCAGCTCCGCCCCTTTCTCGTAGCAAAAAATGTCTCCCCATTCAGAAGAAAAAGATGGTCCACGGCTCCACACAGCTTTGTGAATTGTTACTTGCGGGAGACTTCTAGAAATGTCTAGCGCTAGTTCGGAGGACTGGGAATATTCCCCCTGTGCTAAGTAAGGCCTCACTCACCAGTTTAAATCAGAGAACACAAGTAATAATCGTCTTTGAGTAGTCCTATTTTGTTTTGTGTATACAGTATATGATGAAATGGGTCAGTGTGATTTTTAAAGTTAAACTTATGACTAATCAGTCGTCATGTATCTCCTCTTATCACTCTTTTCTTGTTTCCCTGCAGAAGAGAAGCTGGAAGGTGGTCAGGAAGAGAGGGTCAGGAGGCAAACAGAGCGCTCATCCAAGCAGCCCTCAGACCTGAGGCCAAAGAAGGCTACCAGGAGGGCCAGACGGGCCCAGAAGAGGAAGGCCAGTCAAGAGAAGCCTGTTCAGACAGAGGAGGAAGGGGAGGTGAACACAGTCGAGCAGGACCAGGGAGAGGTCAGGCAGCACACCTTCACTCCAGGTAAGGTTGGCAGATAGCTGGACACACCTTCCACACTGATTTCTATCATAATTCTAAAGTGCTTTACTGTTTGGGACTTTCCAGGTAAAGAGGTGTTCGACAGGGTGTACTCTCACACCCCAAATGGAAAATTACCCAGCACACTCGACCCCTTCACTCCCCAGAGACCAAAGGATCACGTCCCGGAGAAACGGCGGCGGAAAACTCCCGGCAACTGGTGGGAACTCAACACGTCTCCCGTTAACGTGGAGACCACCGCCTCACCGCCCAGGAAACCAGGCTCCGAGAAGGGCAAATGGGGTAAGACAAAGGGGACGCAGCCCAAACCACGCAAGTCCCTGCCACTCAGGCCACTTCTGAATGGCAACACGATCCGTACTCCGAAGCCTCGCGGTGGCTCCCTGGAGCCGAAGAAGAAGGATCTGTCTGCTACCAGGACCTTCCAGAAGAGAGGGCGTAAACGGCTCTCTACCCCCCAGGAGCAGGGGTCTGCCCAGAGAAGCCTCACCAGAGAAGGCTCTAATGCCGAGGATGAGGACCTGGGTCAGGAGCCTGCCGGGGGCCGCATTTTCTTTGATGAGAGCGCCAGTGCTGTGGAGAGAAGTGCCACCTCTCAGATGCTGAACTGGCCCGGCAATAACAATCGCCTGTCAGACAACATGTGAGTGCTCTCACGTTTTTTTCCCCCTTTCAGCCTTGGATGGATTGTTTGAATAGATTATTAATGAGAAGTCTTTTTTGTTGTGTTTTTAACAAATAGGTTGAAGGGTTTCCAGAGTGGGCCGTCCTCCATGATTGAGCTGGAGCAGTATGAACAAAACGAAGATTTGAGTAAGTTCTAAATTCAGTTTTACAACATTACCCCTAGAGCACTATCTTTTGACAGCTGTAGTTGCCTACACAAACAGAGATATAGATAGGGATGGGCAACATAGGTATTTGTGTATTCGAATACCTGTACTGACGGTAGTAATTTGAGCATAGCCTATTTTGTTTGTTTGTTTTTTGAAAAAATAAATTGTAGGCCTATTTTTA
The DNA here is from genome assembly GCF_949987555.1 of Borostomias antarcticus. NCBI lineage: Eukaryota > Metazoa > Chordata > Actinopteri > Stomiiformes > Stomiidae > Borostomias > Borostomias antarcticus. The sequence continues at coordinate 371,383 of NW_028176558.1, read as the reverse complement.
TTATTTTTCTTTAGCTGTGAGCAGCAGCTCTATAGCTCGCTTTGTTGGTAGGTTGGTTGGTTGGTTGGTCCACAAAGGTTTTACTGGATAACACAAAAAGTCCTGACCAAAAATGCTCTAATTTGCATGCTGCAACTAGAGACCATGAGTAACTATGCCAGAAATAATAACCATGATTCGTCCGGTAGAATTCGGTATTAGTAACCGATTCAAAACGCACCTTTCAAAATGCCAGCATTTCCATGCCATTCTACAAAAATGTATGAAACTTTGTACACTTATGTCTTTCCTCATGGGGAACACATTTGCCTCAAGAACTCATAAGGTCTGCCATGATGGATTTCACTGCAAGTTGAATATTTTGAAAAACCTATAAAAGGTAACTCCTCATAAACAGATTGATCTGAAATGTCACATACACGTATATGGTTCATGTCTCCATGTTACCAGCTAAGAGATTCAATACAAGATGACAGCAAAATTGGCATTTAAAAAATAATTTGGATACAATTTCCAAGTGCGTATAAATCTTAACAACAATCTAGGGACTTGAAACGAACTGGGCATGGGTAGCCTGCTACTATGTTGTACCTTGTCAAAGCATTTGCAGATTTCTCAAGCAAGGAAATCATTTTTAATACCCATAGTACTGACAGTAGTATAGATTTTTTTTGTGTAGCATAGTTTCAATTTTTGAAGCAGAAAAAATGTTTTGGCCTTTTTAAAAATGGGAAATCTTTGTTTAACAGGGCGGCTGTAGCTCAGTTGGTAGAGCGGGTCGTTCAATGATCGAAGGGTCAGTGGTTCGAATCCCAGCTCTGACTGTCCACATGTCGAAGTGTCCTTGAGCAAGACACCTAACCCCAAATTGCTCCTAGTGAGCAGTTTAGCACCTTGTATGGCAGCTACCGCCATTGGTGTGTGAGTGTGTGAATGGGGGAATGAGAGCGCTTTGAGTCCTGCTAAGGTGGAAAAGCGCTATATAAGTGCAGTCCATTTACCATTTAAATTAAATACTTAAATATTGTACTGTGTAACTTTATCCCCATTGACATATGAAATGATTTAATTACAAGCTAAAAAGTGTATGCAGATGTGTTGAGCTATAATGCTGGCCTACTGCCGCTGTCAGGCTTCTCACACTTAACGGAAGCATTAAAGGAGTAGTAAAGGGAAAACGCATGTTTAGCCCTGTTTTAAGGTTACTTATTATCATATACAATGGTTCAGATCAAAACATTGACAAAACTAGCATTTTCGAGAAAGTTGATAATTGCTCTGCCACCGTTTTGGTCATACAATGGATGTGGATGGGCATCTTGAAAAATCATTCAAAAACATGTTAAACCCTTAAAACATGTTAAGCTCACCGAGGGTGTAATTGGTGTCCGTTGGTGTTCTGTAGGCCTGCCCCCGACTAAAGATTTTCCTGCTCGACTAGAAGTCCTCATTTCAAGCGACTAGTCAACTAGTCGTTCCTTTATTATTATGATTATTATTATTATACATATAACCTTACCATACACACGGAGCGAGCGGCAGCAGAATTGAATAATACATTCTCAATGTGTCGGCATTTGGCAACACAGCAAGGAGACTGAACAACATTTTATTACTCATTTATTTAAACAGTCATATAGCACAACAAAATGTAACACGGAAAACAAAAGTAGCCCACACACATTTCATTTTTCACAACAGCCGAGCGATCAGTGAAGAAATAAATGGGAGCTACATGAGAACTCAATTTTCTGAGGTCAGAATGCAAACGAAAATGTAGCTGGCCTATTTTAGGCTATACGCACATTTCTTAATAAGAGGCCGAACGAATGAGAACGATGAAAAGAATTAGGCCTACGTTGGCTTCTCGCCAGGCCCGGCCTGTGCATTTCTGCCGCTCTAGGCGAAAAGCAATTATGCCGCTCTCTATTAGCAACGTAGGCCTACCATACCGACAACAACACAAAGGCCAATATAAAGCGAAAACCAGCAACAAGTATCTAGAGCTGACTGGTTCTAGAGGACATTTTGAAAATAAAACACAGCTCACACTATAATTTGACGTTTTGTTTTTTTCAGGACACCACCAGCGCCAAAAGGACCTCTCTAACCGTGAATCGTCCGGGGAGTGAAGACAAAGTATAGGACAGTAGGACGTCTCACCGTGGCGGCGTCCTCCTTCAGGGTGATGTCATATCCGCTCAGCGCCACCACAAACAGCACGGCGCAGACGTCGTCGAAACAGCTGAGCCACTTCCTCCTCTCGCTCCGCTGGCCGCCGACATCGTACAGCCTGTCAGAGACACGTCCAGTGAGACACCGGAAATAAACACCTCGGTCTGCTAAGAGGGAGACGATGGGAGAAATACTGAGCACAGGTGATGACATGCAGTTTATATTAAAGAATATTTACTAATTATAGCCCATGTGACGATAGACAGATAATGGGATTCCATAATATGAGACACGTTAATTTATTGGATTTCCACCATAACCAACATAGGGTGTTAGAAAAAGGGAAGTGACAGTTTGAAAAAATAAGATTCTCCACCCCAACCCTTCTAGTCTTACAAGACTCCACAAAGTACATCATACCATCTATGAAAGATGCCATACAGTAGCATACACGCCATGTATAAAACAATCTCATCTCAGTGATAAACACCGAGGGATGTGGAAGATTCTCTGCTTTTTTTCATATACTTCAACATACTGTCGCTGTACAAAATCCGGCTCAATTCTTTGTTAGTTAATTAGAGCTGACTAATTGCCATACAAGTCCAACCGTCATGCAGACCCACTCAGTCCACTGACCTTTCAGTTCCAACAGATGCACGTCTTTAATTGAAGCCGTCGCCAAAATGAGAAACCCATTCAGGCCAAAATGAGAAACTAATTCAGGCCAAAATGAGAAACCCATTCAGGCCGTCCATCTAGCCTCACAGACAAAGTCAGGCCGTCTGTCAGGCAGAGGCTGTTTATGTCCTCGTGACATGGTTAATTATGGATGATACAGTATCAAGAAATATCAGTTTATTGCACCAAGTGACGTGCCGAGCTACACTCTTCATCAGACTATGGGTCTGATGTGTAGCTCGAAATGTCACTTGTTGCAATAAACCATTTGATACTGGAGCCCAGCAGTGTGCAAGGGTTTTTTGTTCCTGGTCACACTTTCGTTCACTTTCAGCATCTGCACTATTTGGCATGGGGATGTGCTTGTTTATCTTTCTGTTTAATTATGGATGATACCATGGTATATTGTGATGGTCCCTCCATTATGGAGGCTCTTGCCAATTTAAAGGCCGTTTTGAATATTATTCAGACTAAGCCTCTAAATGCTGATACTGTAAAGGTAATGCATTTCTCAAACAATAGGAAGAAACCCGAGAACTCACATTTTTACTGCTCAGGGAAAGAAATTTGTTAGATATATCCTGTTATAAATATCTTGGTGTCTGGCTTGATGGCCGTCTTGCTTTTAAACCTTCTTAAAAAACTGAGGCGGAAGTTATAAGGTTTTATTTCAGAAACAGGTCCCGTTTCTCCTTTGAGGCCAGAAGACTGATCTCTGAATCTTTTAAATTTTTTTACCAGTGCTTGATTATGATCTGTTTTATATGAATACACCTGTCCATTGCCTGCACATGTTTGACACAGTGAATTGAGATTTGTCACAAACTGTAAAGCACCAACTCATCACTGTACACTGTACTGTAGGGCTGGTTGGCCTTCGCTGACCCTTGCGGAGGTTCAGTCATTGGTACATGTTCCTTTATGAAGCTATCCTAGGCAAACAGCCGTCCCACATCTGCTCTCTGATATGCTCAAAGGTCTGTCGGTAGTTAAAGTTTGAGATCACAAGATGTGATCCTGCTGTCCGTGCCAAGGGGAGAACTGGGAAAGAAAGTGTTTAACTGTACTTGAATAGCCTTCAAAAAGACTTGGAACTAAGGGAATTGGTCTCTCTGCCTGCTTTCAAAGCTCTTATCTATACTAAATATCATTAGAGAACCAGTCTGACCGACCGACCGCTGTAGGGTCGACTGTCCACTTCACCACCTAGCTACCGCGGGCATGGGATTGAATCGGCCATATCTCGACATGGGAAGGTCACAAAGACATGCAGGTTGGACTGGCAGAAAGCTCTCGGCGTAACGAACGCAGCTATCCCAAACACGCACAGGCCTCTCATTCACCCATTCACAAACTCATTCACACACCAATGGCGGCAGTTGCCATGCAAGGTGCTAGACTGCTCATCGGGAGCAATTCGGGGTTCAGTATCTTGCCCAAGGACACTTCGACATGTCGTCAGGAAGAGCCGGGATTCGAACCGCCGACCCTACGATCATCGGACGACCCGCTCTACCTCCTGAGCTATACAGCCGCCCCACATTAACATTCAACAGCATGCCCCAGTAGGGTGATGTTAGGGATGGGTTCATATACAGGTCCTACAGTTGCTTGTTAACTCTCATATAATTATTAATATGCTCCTTAAATTGGGACTCACAGGCTGCTTTTAAATGCGGTCCACCAATTTAAAGAGGATAGTTATTAATTATATGAGGGGTAACGAGCAACTGTAAGGACCTGCACGTGGGCTCAATCCTAAAACCAAACTACCGGGATGTGCTGTTGAATGTTGAATGTCTTGTACAATACTGAGGTGATAGGAACAGTACTGAGGTGATAGGAACCATGTTTTGAGACGGTGAGGCTGCAGGGTGAGGTGGGGGGGAAGGGGGTTGGGGGAGAGTAAGGCTGCATAAATCACCTGTTTCCCCGTAACCAATCCTTTTCCCCTGGTCCACTCCTCCGCTCTTAAGAAGCTTCAGGCAGAGAGATGCTATCAATATTTCAGCAGCAGTGATTCATGTCTCAGCCCACTGCCTCCTGCCAGGGGCCGTCCGTAGCCCCCAAGAGCCCGTGATTCAGGGCCCTCGGGGCCAAGAGAACAGCACCTGTGTGTGTGTGTGTGTGTGTGTGTGTGTGTGTATGTGTGTGGGGTGGGGTGGGGTGTGTGTGTGTGGGGTGGGGTGGGTGGGTGGGTGGGGGGGGGGGGCAACACGACTTTTAGAAGGAAAAAAAAGGTGTGTGTGTGTGGCTAGATTTAACAAGCAGCACGGAAAGTTATCCTGTGGCCTTGTTTGTTTGTGTGGGTGGAGCAAAATTGTCAGACATTATCTGAACTTACCCTCACAGCATAAGTTATAGTTTCATAGACGTTCAAAGGGACTAAGAAAATGTGCATTTTAACTCTTCTGTAGGTGGGGGGGGTGGTCTCTTACCTGAAAACCATTCGATTGACCTGAAACTGGGTCTCGATGACCCCGCACGTCCTCACCCTCACCCTCAGGACATCGGTCGCCGTGGGGATGTAGTTGGGAGCGGTGATGCGACTCAGGTTCTCAAAGAAACTGGACAGACAAAGAGAGGGTTGAGAAACTGGACAGACAGAGAGAGGGTTGAGAAACTGGACAGACAGAGAGAGGGTTGAGAAACTGGACAGACAGAGAGAGGGTTGAGAAACTGGACAGACAGAGAGAGGGTTGAGAAACTGGACAGACAGAGAGAGGGTTGAGAAACTGGACAGACAGAGAGAGGGTTGAGAAACTGGACAGACAGAGAGAGGGTTGAGAAACTGGGCAGACAGAGAGAGGGTTGAGAAACTGGGCAGACAAAGAGAGGGTTGAGGTAAACAAAGAGAGGGTTGAGGTAAACAAAGAGAGGGTTGAGGTAAACAAAGGGTAATGTTGTTGCTCTGAACTATATTTATAAAATATGAATGGAACAGAATGGATTTGCTGCTGGTTGCTCAGAAATGTATACAGTACTGTAGCAAGGTTCTGACTAGGGCTGGGTATCGCTTCGAATTTCCAGAATCAATTCGATTCTGATTCACAAGGTTCAGAATCGATTATCACGATTCGATTCAATATCGATTCGGTTAGTGTTACTAAAAATTACTAAAGTGTTACTGTTTTTTTTTTTTAGCTGTAACCTTAATTACATGACTGCCAAGTTATGCAACACATCAATACTAGGGCTGGGTATCGATACCGATTTCCAAAAATGAATGAATGAATGAATGAATCATTGAATGAATTAATGAACTATTCATTCCTTCATTTATTCATTAAATAAAATATCGATTGGGATTCATGAATCAATTGAATTATTTGATTCATTTTTAACCCAGTCATAGTTCTGACAATTGTATGGTTTTGTTTGAAACACAAAGATGTGTTACAGTAAATCTTGCTTGATTCATAGGATGACCAGGGGCTTTAGACAGTGAATGTAAAAAACATTTATATAATGCAAAGACCACTACAATTAGTTGACTGCTCAGTCCAAGAAGAATTGTAGTCATATTATGACAGCTCATAAAGCGCCGATACAGGATTTTATGTGTATAGGGCTCGTATGAAAGTAGTTAGTTATCTAGTTTTGGCTAAAGTTAAAAAAGATTAACTACCATCTGATGAGAAGAGAGAAAACTACAAAGGAACATTTTTATTAGTGCAGAGTTACTGTCGACAGGAATAGGGCGGCACAACATTGGCACACGCATCCACGCCATGTGGGTGGCAGAAGAAACAGAAGAAACCTATCTACAGAGTGCCAGACTGCCACCGACCTCGGGGTTTATTTGCGTCTGGAAATGCAACGCTGAGGTGAGCGGATTGTGAAAGCCAACCAGTGGCGATTTTAGCATGGCATTTCTGGAGGGGCAGTTTTATATTATGTCGCCATCACAAGAACTAAAGGTAGCCAATTAGTCTACGGTAGGTACATCAGAGCAGGGGCTACAACACACACAGTTAACGACACATTAACACACGCAGAGTAGGCTAATTAGACCCATAAGAGAGCGCATGCCCGGTCCAGGGTTCTGAAAGTGACAAGTGACAAGTGTGCACCCATCAGACCTGGGCACTACGCATAACCTATTAGTACTCCACTTATATCACAGCCAAATAGTCTACTACAGTGAAGGCGCACTGTCCACATTAGTCCCCCTCACACATCGTCTCAAAAATGCACCGAAAAATGCCTGGGTTCAGTGAGTTCGCTGACTCGTCGTGACCACGCAAACCCATTTCGCACTTCCCACAGAGTTGAATACAAGTGATCAGCCTCCCCAGAACATACTGATTCTCCTCGGTCTGTTTGTTGTGCTCCGCGATGGAACGGCGAAACGCATCAGAGCTGTGCCTGGACGTTGAGCTGCCCCAGTAAACCCAGCTTCATGGCACAGTTCAGATGGGACGCAGAGCTTTCATGCTTCGCTGTTCTTTCTGACAGATGTTTAATGTCTTTGAATCCAGACGATGCCCAAACAGAGTCTCCACCAAAAAGAATACAAGGGAAACAGAACAGCGCACTTTTCGAGGTGCTAGCAGTTAGCCACTTCTTTTTCTCAAACCATTCCTGTTTGGGTAAGGTACGGGTTACCTTATCTCCAGCCTGAAGCAGCACCAATTCTTCTGGTCGTGTGGCCCTAAACGTTTTATTTCCAGTTTCTCTTCAAGTTTCAATGTACTAAACCGCACATTCAACAAATAATCTACACTATTCATTGTTGCACCTGAAAACACTTAATTTCTACAAAACTTTAGCTAGCAGCATTGGCTAACGTAGATCGACATCGACAATGACCCAGTAGTTCAACTTTGATCAACGTTGTTTTATTATTCCCTGGCTAAACCTGTTGCCAGGTAGATTTCGTAGGGGCAGAGACTTTTCTGCCCCTCCACCCAATTAAATCTGCGTGATATTTTTTCACATTACTCCCGACCACGCTCACATTGTCGGTATAGCAACAGTAGGGGAGAACGCTTCGGTGCCCCTCTGCCGAGTCAGAGCAGTCTGTGACACGCTCATACAAAGGGAATTACTGCAAAACAGCACTATACATAGTGTCAGTCAGGTTTATTATATTTATACATGCGTTTTTCATTTTCACCACTGAATCACTATTTTGTATTAATTATAAAATAGATTTTTCCGAAACACAGTTGTAGGCTAAGATGCATCTTGCACAACAGCGCCACCTGGTGGGGCACTGCCCCACCTGCCCCTAATGTAAAATCGCCACTGAAGCCAACTCATCTCAAAACCAGTTAACTGGCAGCTTTCACATGACGATAAAAGTTTACAGAAGGAGGGGGGGGCGGGAGCAGCTTGAAAGCTCAACCTAAAAGCTAGCGTAGCAGTACATTCGGAAAGCAGCAGGAGACTGGGAGTCACGCGTTTATTCTGCGACTGCGATCGCTCCCAAAAATCTCTTTTTGAATTTCCTCATTCCCTCCCGGAATATTCCAGGCGGAGTCAAAGTCCGTCATGACCCAGACTGAGATCAGAACAGGGTTGGTTCTGACGGAGGCGTTCTAGAGGGGAGGTCATCTTCCTCATGCTGTGTCCGCGGGTCCCAGCCATAGACACGTTAGAGGGTTCTGATGTCATGTCTTCCCCCTTCCTTGGCTGGTGGGGGGGGGGGGGCTTCTAAACACCCATATCTAATACATCAGAATGCAGCAGCCGCTGTCCGTCAGATAAGAACACCCTCTCTCCCCCTATAAGAACATACTCTCCCTCCATCCTCTCTCTCTCTTCCTCCATCCTATCTCTCTCTTCCATTTCTTGCCATCAGTTCAGAATTAAACACAGGGATCTATACTGCCCTACAACGGAAGAAAGGGGTATCTCACCAGAGTGCAGAACTGAGAAAAATGAGTTTAAAGCTTTTTTGTTGTCCAATCAAAAGTATTATAGGTAGAATTATGAAAATTTGTCAGATCTTTGCTTTTGTATCAAGTAATTTAGCTGTATAAAAATATTTTGCTTAAACTCATCCTTTGACCCCTATTTCGGAGTTACCTCTTTCTGTCATTGCATTACTGCAAAATAGTAGCTGGTCATAAAACACAAGAAAGGGGTATCTCAGCTTTGATTCATAAAATGGTTTCTGGTCTCAATAAGATCACTCACTGTATTAGAATCATGATAATTAACAGGAAAGTAGTGCATAGAACAATTTATAATCAATATATAGATCAGTATTATAGAAAATATAGTGTAAATGATTGTGTATATTAATACGAAAATCCCATACACAGAAAGAAGACCGTATCTCAACTGCGGCTACAGCGTGTTGTACAGTAGGGTGTGTTTGTGCATTCTAGACACAGAAAGAAAGAGGTAACTCATGATACGGTATTCTCTCGTTGTTTCCCCTGGGGTTTGGGGAGATACGGTTAAGACCGCCCACAAATATCTCCACATTTTACATTGACATGGAGTCAAAATATTTCTCCACATGATAAAGTAGACCTTTAGTGTCCCAAAAATGACAAAAACTCAATTTTGATAAAAAATCGAGATACCCCTTTCTTCCGTTGTAGGGCAGTATAGTGGAAGCTAATTTAAAGAGAGCGCATGCACTACGCTCTACCAGCGATTCAACAATTGTCCTTTGCGTCTGCACACTGTCACCGTTCTTGTAGTTTCCTGCAAAAGAGTTCAAAGGCACCTGAAGAAGACCTAGCAAGGTGGAAACGTTGTGTACCTGCACAATAAAATAAGACGGTGGAGGAGCAGCTGTTGTAAAGGACATTTCTTTATTTTTACCATCTGTGAAAAGAGACCTGGTCTCAGTATGTTGTCCCCCTGTCCAAATAAAAGGCTTCCATCTCCAGCATCCATCATATCTGGGAGAACGGAGCAGAATGCTAATGCCGTCATTCACACTTCACTTGATCACTCAACAGCAGCAATCATCAAAGGCAATGTCCCTGAAACGAGGCATAGAGAGAGACCGAATTAGGATTTTAATGACCCTAAACAAAAACCCGATGCGCTTCGCCTGCGAGGCCCCGATTGCGTCACTCCCCGAGGACCGCCCGTCTCCCTCTTCACGACGCGGCCGATCGACGCACGAGGGGGACGCCGACACAAAGGTGTCCGGGCGGCGCCGGGCCATTAGGGGAGCAGAGTGGGTTAATGGGCTCTGCGTTGGGGGATATCTGCTGTGTGCAGGAGCAGCGGAGAGACTGCCAGTCATATTCCCAGGAGCCTAGTTATAAGAGCGTACATGTCCGCAGACACACTGGTACTGGCAGACAACCAGATGACCGCATGACCGTACCAGCAGACAACCAGGTGACTATGTCCTACCGCACTGCCCTGCTGATGGGGAGAGAGGAGTGAAGTACAGCCCCTATTCTGCTGCTTTGGCTTCATCACAACCACAACCCAAGTAGTTCGACCAATTATTCCACTCCCAACCACCTGCTGTGTGTAGTAAACACACACACACACACCTCCTTACTCGCCACTCAGGAAACACGCACGCACAGTAGTTTCAAATTCAATCATTATGTCGGTTTCATCCCCCCTTAAACCTTTCATAGCAGGATATCGGTAAACAGAGCATTTGAATGTGGCTGCAATTAAGCCTCCAATTTAGTAAATGTCAGGGGAATGGTTTCCTGGAAGTGCTGCATTGTTAGAGGCAGTGTCATCACGTCGTATTGACAAGGAAGTGACAACACCCCTACTTTCACATTAACACTCTGTGGATGAACCCCATCCTCCGTAGAATCTTACCACAGGGGTGTTGTGTAAACAAACCGCTGTTGATACAGACAAACACACAGCTGGTGAACAGGACGTCTAACCATAGCACTAGGACGTGCTGTGTCCTCGATTGGCACTTCTACAGAGAATGCAACAGCAACAGGACGTCAAGCTGGAGTCTGTCATGCAGTGTTTCAGTTGAGACAGCGGGGATGATTGCTTTAGCAATATTGCTTTAGGTGGCTGCCAGAAACCATTAGCAAGGAGAATGCAGGCCTGTTGTGAACACCACTGTACAGGCAGAGAGTAGGACGCCGACTGCATATCTCCAATTTGGAAACGCTAGTCAGCCCCCCCACTTCTGAGGGGGAAATCGGACAGCCTTAGCTTGCATCATCCTGACCACGCAGCTTAATTATGTTTTCCTAGTGCCGTTAATGCAGGCTCGAAGCTTCGCTTTCTGATGAGGGATTTCAAAACAGGCGAGGCGCTCGTCTCTGCCCGGGGCGCACCGAGCTACTTAGCGATATTCTCTGTCAGTTGAAATAGCGGGTCGCCGGTGATGCGAGAGCATTACAGATCCAAGAAGCTGCTGGAAGTTCCATTTATATTAAGAGTCTGGGGCTCCTTCTGAAGTATCAATCTCATGCGGAACTGAATTAAGCTTTAGACAAATTCGGGGGAATGGTTACATCCAACCTTCAACGTGAAACAAACACACTGTAAAAAAATAAAACGCACAGATTTCAACTAAAATATACTAATTGACTGCATCACTATAAACTCATAGGCTATATCAAGTGGAAACACCACAGTTCTAAGCTTGTACCAGAATCTGGTTCCTGGGTTTGAATGAAATGAGTGAAACAGACAGCAGAGGGGAAAAACACTTAGGGGCCTATTGAGGAGACATGAGGAGAACATCAGCTAAACAATTGTGTATTTCCCACAAGAGGCACTCATAAACACTCAAACACCCATGTTAAACTCTGCCTCCACTCTGTGTTGCGTTCATGCTCTAATTGCAGTAGCGATTTATGATAATGGAGGCAGAGGCATGGACGGCGCATCCTTTTTGCTATTACCAGGCCAAAGTGCAGCCTTGACATCGGCAGGAAAATAGAGCCTTCTGCGCCGGGGGCCCCTGAGTGTTCTGCACCGGGGCCCACTGTGGGTCTGGCATTTACGCCAGCCCGCCTTAATAGTTCACGGGACGCACCGCTGTCTACGCTTCAGCGGCTGCACCCTGGAAACCGGAGCCTCTTCTGCCTTGCGGCTGGACAGGGGCTGGACAGGGGCAGGACAGGGGCAGGACAGGGGCTGGACAGGGGCAGGACAGGGGCAGGACAGGGGCTGGACAGGGGCAGGACAGGGGCAGGACAGGGGCTGGACAGGAGCAGGACAGGGGCAGGACAGGGGCAGGACAGGGGCTGGACAGGAGCAGGACAGGGGCAGGACAGGGGCAGGACAGGGGCTGGACAGGAGCAGGACAGGGGCAGGACAGGGGCTGGACTGGGGCAGGACAGGGGCAGGACAGGGGCTGGACAGGAGCAGGACAGGGGCTGGACTGGGGCAGGACAGGGGCAGGACAGGGGATGGACAGGGGCCTCTCTCCGGCCTCAGGGACGCGGAGTCGGAGCTGGTGTTTTGTCAACCTTGTGGTGCCGTGTTTACCACCTAAATAAGCCTCATCCGTTGTTATGCACCTCTTGTTTTTGCGCCTCTCTCTCTCTCTCTCTATCTCTCAAGCACAACAATGAGTCACCGACATCTGCCCAACGCTAAAGACGTGAAGAAAGCTGGTGTTACAGCTAAAGTTGGCACTTTAATTATAATAACTCCCAGGGAGGATGGTTCGTCATCTTCAACTTCGACTCGAAACGCTGCCAGAGATAACCAGATGCTGTCGTCTGTTTGTTTTGCTGTGGTCCGGGATCTTTATTCATTTTTTTGTTTTTCCACTCATCAATCTTCATTCAAATTAACGGCTGTTGCAAAACTAGTCAATAGATGAAATGGGCCTTTCGTTAAACAGAGTGAGAAAAAAGAGTGTCTGGTCTGTAGGTGTGTGGTCTGGCGTGACAGAGAGGCTACACCAGGAGGGCCGAGGGAAACCGTTGTGTAGCGCTCATTCGTCATGGCCGTCGTCATAGCCGTCATCCTGGCGGCCGTTAAACCCTGGCGGCGTTCGTGCTGTTGAGCAAGAGCGGTTGAGCCTGGATATATGCTGAAGAGAGGTCCGTGTGAGAGAGGGAGAGGGAGGGAGGGAGGGAGGGAGGGAGGGAGGGAGGGAGGGAGGGAGGGAAAGAGACAGGGAAAGAGACAGGGGAGAGAAAAGACAGAGAAACAGGAAGAGAATAATAAGAAGAAGAGAAAGCGTGTGAGGGAAAAAAAGAAGAGACAGATGTTGGTGAAGAGAGAGGAGGAGAGAGACCAGAGGTGCTGGGCAGAGCAGAGACAGAGACCAGCAGGTCAGAGAAGGGGCTTCCTGCACATTAACACCTCTGTCATCTTTACGATCACTCTGCCCTCATACACATCGCAGGGGTGGAGCAGGTGCGTGTGTGTGTGTGTGTGTGTGTGTGTCTGTGTGTGTGTGTGTGTGTGTGCGTGAAAGACCAGTAATTCCATCAGAGCAGGGTCAACTTCTGGGGAACGAGAAAGCGAGAGAGCGAGAGAGCGAGAGAGCGAGAGAGAGAGTGAGCGAGAGAGAGAGAGTCTGAACTTCTTGCTAACCTTGAACAGTGTTTTAGCCCAGCTGGGCCCAAACCTGGGAATTGTTCTGAAAAGGTCATTGACGCAGTGATTGAGTAATCATTGCCCTGGCTGCCACAGTCCAATCTCTCCCAACACCAGCAGGCCAGAGCAGTACAAGCCATTCCACGGCTTCCCATACAAAAGCAGCTGGAGTCACCAAGGTTGTTGTAAACAGAAAATGTGCTGCTGTTTGAAAATGAAGCGAGTTATAAACGAGTGGTCTGTACAAAGAATTTGCTGGAAAGGCAGTCCTTGAATGTGGACATGAGGAATGCTGACCGTTGTTTGATCTTAGCAGGGCAAATTAACCGTTTATTTAAAAAATCTTCAGGAGCACGCCTCCCTGAATACTAGTGAAGAACATCTGCCTCAGTGTTCAGCAGTCATCAATATTCAAAGAAACTTGGCATTCAAAAAGTGAGATGAACACAGCAGTACCCAGCCCCTTCTTTGAACTTGCCAACACAGTGAGTATGTTTGCTTTCAAAGTTCTGCTCCTTCGTAATACAAAGGTTTAAATCCCAGCAAAGCCAGTTTATGGAAGATCTGGTAGTCCCCGGTGCCCTGAGGTAAGCAGTGAGCCATGACGCGGGGCTTCCAACGGCCTTTGAACATCCCCGAAACTGACACAGCAGCCTGCCTGCCCCCCCTTCCAGAGCAACGTCCCCCAGAATCAAACAGAAGTACAAAGAAATTCAACCCCTTCCCAGAGACTTTGCGTCAGTTGCTTCTAGCATCCAATGCTGCTGCTGGTGATTACTGCTGAGATCAGAGAGCTTTTATGCAACTGAGGCTGTATTCAAAACAACAGGGCTCAACCCTACACCCTATCAAGTATCTTCCCTTCATAGTGAGCACTGTGAAGGGCATAGGGAGTAGGGTGTGAAAATAACGCTTGTTTGGAATGCCCTTCAACGTCATTTTCAGGGCTGTCGCACGTGTCAACAGTCTCTGTCACAAGCTATGGCTAATCATATCCATTGTTAATTAATGAATCCTATCTCAAAGCTAAGCTTTCCGAGTGGGAAAGTGATGTGTCCTGATCTCAGGCTAATATAAGCCCAAAGCAGTGGGGTCGTCGAAGAATTTCACAAAGTAATTGTGCATCACCTGTTTTAGCAGCGTGAGTTTGACACAGCTGTAGCCGATCGGCTAAGCATTGCTACTTTTGCGTCTGACGTCCCATTCATATCTCAGCCAAGCACAACTATGATTGAACTCTCCCACTTTTATCTTGCCAGCGTGTGCTTCTCATTATCACTGGGGATGGTGAGAAGCTTGTGCAGTGGAGGGATTCTTTATTGTGAATTAGATGGTGGGTTGTATTCAGACATAACGTAGGCTGGTACTGTCAAGGATCACAGCTGACTGATGCACCCTCCCCTCCCTCGACAGAGGGTTATCAACTGGGCTGGAATTCCATCTCTGCTCACTAACCAGCAGCTGGGCCAACTTGGGCTACAGTAGTTAGCTAGCTACAGTACATCGTAAATTTGTCAAACTGAATAATTACCACACACATACCATGAAACTGCCGATAGCTAGTTCAATTATGATGTAACTAAGATGCTGCTAAAAAAAATCCACCAACAGATTTATGTCTGTGAACTTTCAATGTTGCCTCAAAGTCCACCATATGTGTTGATAAATTATTGACCATAGACGTCGCAAAGAGTTGTGGGAGCAAAGGGAGCAAAAGTGACCATTACTTGTGTACATCGAAAATGACCGTTACGAAGGACCCTTCGAAGGGATTGCACCCTTCGGATTGAAATGCCCTTCAAAATGGCGCCGGTGGGCGTGGCCGCGATTATAATCCCTTCGACGTGTAGAGCCCTACCGTTTACACCAAGAGCTGCTAATACAACAAAATAAATCAAATCAAACTTTATTTGTACCAACACCATCCAACACACTCCAACCACGGGTTTGAGAGGCAAGGCAAAGAAAACGCAGTTCTGAGTTCAAAGTCGCTTTTCTTACTCTGCTCAATGGCTTTCCAAAAGTTCCTGTTAACTCCTTTACACTTTCTATAGGGTCAACTCAAGAATAGCACCAACAGTTCCCCTGAAGAAGATGTTTCATTGAGAGCAAGTGGGACTGAGAGGCCTGAGAATCCCTGCGGCGTCCTCCCCTCCTAAAACTGCCTGTTTAGGTCGAGGCCTCTTCCTTTTCTTGCTGGCTTAATGGATTATGACAGTAATGCAGCGCCAGGGCTTAATCCCTCACAAGCCTCCGCTGCCGACTCCCCATCCTTCACGGATAAAAATGTTTGTGTGTGTTTGTGTGTGTGTTTGTTTGCGTTTGTGTGTGTGTGTGAGAGAGAGAGAGAGAGAGGCGAGGACCTGCCAGCAGCCTGAGACGCAGAGCGATAGCGGGGCTGAGGTGCCCGCCGCTCCGAGCCAAGGCATTTAACACTGGCGTTCAACTCTGGCTAGCATGCTAAACAACACCGCTGCTTTGAGGGCTTCTCTCACCTCATGCTCACGAACATGCCAGTCTGCTAGCAGCCTCTGCCAAGGGTGACTGCAGCTAGGCACACATGGCTACCCACCTGCCTGTCAAGCTCAATGTTCCATCACTGCTCTGCCCAAAACCGTGAGTTAGTGACTCTGCATGTTAGCTTTCCCCTAGTCTGACTCACCGGATGTAGGTTTTGGGGATACGCCTCATCATCAGTTTATTACTGCCCAATCAGTGGCAACGGATGATTTTTCAGGTCCAGTCAGATTCAATCCAGACTACATGAAACAACCTAGCAACCGCTCCTCCCAAGATGAGTGATTGGTTTAAAGAAATACTGCGTCCACTCTCCCCCCTCCATCCCCGAATGGTAATGAGTCGAGACAGACCTTTCTCCAGCACTGGCAAAGTGTGGAGATATATCTGTCTATTCGGAGAGACTAACCAGGGCAGCTGTGGTTCAGGAGGTACAGTTGAGTGGGTTGTCCAAAGATCACAGGGTCAGCGGTTCAAATCCTGGCTCCTCCTGTCCACTGAACCCCTAATTGATCCCAAAGAGCCAGTTGGCACCTTGCGTGGCAGCTGCTACCAGTGGTGTGTGAATGGGTAAATGAGAGGCCATTGTAAAAGTGTTTTGGATAAAGGCACTATATACTGTAAGTGCAGTGCATTTACCAAATTGTATCATTCTCCTGCTAGCTGGTGTGAAGTAGCTAAGTCATACTGTAGGTAGGGCCTCTGGATAAAACCAGATCCTATTTATCAACACTTCCTACAATTGCATCATCACTTATCAGATAAGGGTTTTGGCTCATTTGGCCATTGGTAGCTAGCCAATTCATTCCTTTGTTTGGTGAGAGTGCCATAGATCTTGTCATAGTGCAAATTACACTCCATTAAATTAAACTCCCGGCATTTCAGAGAGAAGATTATTCTCTTAATCATCTGCACTCTCATTGGGAGTTAAGTCAAATACCTGTCTCTAATATATACTTAACGGAATTGAAAATGTTGGTGAAAAAAGTAGAAAATATCAAGGAAAAAAGGCAATGGGAAAAGAAGTGAAGTGCTGCAATAGACGGGGTCCAATTACACTGCATGAAGAGGGATGATCCTCTCACATATCAGGCCGTATCATATCAATCAGCTCCAGGCGGAGTGAGAGCTGCGTTTCCTCGAGTAGAAAACCCAGCAGACTCCGCTTGGCTGCCCGTCCTGGGTACTGTACATGTCTCGGAGGGACATCAAAATCCAATAATTTGCCGTTCCCACCACTCCCCTCCGGATCCCCCGCTTTAAATAACCGTGCATCTGGCACAAAAGCATACTGTAATCACCTACTGTATAGCCCGTTGAAGCAAAGGCCGGTTGCCTCCCTCTTCAAAGCAGGACCAGAGTCCCCCCGGAGGGCGTCGTCGTCAAACAAAACCAGCTTTAACTCTTTGCCAAGTGGCAAGGAGGGAGAGAGCTGAAGATCTATTGTGTGCTTCCTGAGTTAACAGTGCAAGCATAACAGTCCCTTCACCGTGGTCAATTATTTAGGTTCAGAGAAGGCTGCAGAGGGCACTGTGTATGAGTGTGTATGAGTGTGTGTGTGTGTGTGTGTGTGTGTGTGTGTGTGTGTGTGTGTGTGTGTGCGTGTGCATGTGTTTTGTAGGGCACTCCTCTATCCCATTATAGTTTGTTCAAGCAGGAGAATCAATACAAAATGGTTGACCTTAAGAGATCCAACATGAGCGGGTGGGACGGAAAAGTGCACTGAGTTGAGTAAGACTACTCGCAATGAATGGGTCCATGTTGACTGACCGGTTATCGGGATACCCCAGGAGGGATGGACTAAGTGCTCGGCAGGTACAGGCAAGGGATACCAGAACCACTGGCCCCGATGTTTAAGGAAGATCTCAAAGTACTCCACAAAGCTATTGTTGTTCTCTAAAAAAACAATAACCTCATTGCAGTCCAGAGACTCTCCCCTCTCCACTCACTGGAGGAGACCGCCGTGTCAACACAACAGCATTTTGCGTACGTAGTGGAAATCCCATCCCAGAAGCCGGATTAGGGGTAGCGAGGGCACGGAAGCAAATCCACTTCTCTATGGGAGAACAACCCCCCCTCCCCAAACGATGACACGTCCCCCCTCCAACAATGGTGGGCTTAAGCGTCAAGTCTCTTCCAGGTAATCTCCTTTTGAGCTTTTCTCGAGAAGAGACGGGACTTACTGACGCCAACGGAGACAGATTCATGACGGGGGTGATAACCAACAGCCAGTACTGTAGTCTGGAGCCCTGGAGCCCTGTCACAGTGTAGTGTCCCTGCATTACATTACATTACATTACAGTCATTTAGCAGACGCTTTTATCCAAAGCGACTAACAATAATTGCATTTAACGTAGGAAGAGCCAATGTACTACTACTTGCCAGAACTCACAAGTGCATTTTCTTTCTAAAACAAACAAGTGACTAAGAGCATAATCTAGTGCTGAAGGCAAAGTGCAAGAATCACAATCTAAAGTACAGTGCAATATAATATAATAAGTGCTTAGGTGGGAGGATTGTTGTAGTACTTCTTGAAGAGATGAGTTTTGAGCCTGCGACGAAAGATGGGCAGCGACTCTGCTGTCCTGACATCAGTGGGCAGTTCATTCCACCACTGCGGGGCCAGGACAGAGAAGAGCCATGACCGTGTCGATCGACCGCAGGGGCCTCGGAGTGACGGGGCAACCAGTCGCCCCGAGGTAGCAGAGCGTAGCGGTCGGGAGGGGGTGTAGGGTTTGACCATGGCCTGGAGGTAGGAGGGGGCTGTTCCTTTCATTGCCCTGTAGGTTAGCGCCAGAGTTTTAAACTGGATGCGAGCCGCTACAGGGAGCCAGTGTAGGGAATGGAGGAGGGAAGTTGTGTGGGAGAACTTGGGGTGGTTGAACACCAGGCGAGCAGCAGCTTTCTGGACAAGTTCCGGAGGTTTAATGGCTGACGCCGGGGCCCCAGCGAGGAGGGAGTTGCAGTAGTCAAGGCGGGAGATGACCAGGGCCTGGATGAGTACCTGTACCGTTTCATCAGTGAGGAAAGGGCGAATCCTCCTGATCTTGTAGAGCATGAATCTGCAGGAGCGTGTGACATGTGCGGAAGACGACAGTTGGTTATCTAGGGTCACACCCAGATTCCTCGCAGTCCGAGTCGGGGTCACCACTGTGTCTTCAATGGTGATGGCCAGGTACCGGTGCGGGCAGCCCTTCCCCGGGAGGAACAGCAGCTCAGTCTTGTCCAGATTGAGCTTGAGGTGATGTGTCGTCATCCACTCAGAGATGTCAGCCAAACACCCAGCTATGCGTGTCTCCACTGCCTGGTGGTATAGGCTGGTGAGGAGGACTGCCAGGTGGTATAGACTGGTGAGGAGAGCCAGATAGTATTAATGGGTTTCAAATGTAGTCCTAGACCTGCCATGTTGGGGACCCAACACAGGTGTTTCAAATGAATTAATGAGTTCTACTGCATAGGATTCTATGCAGTAGAGCCAATCAGATAAATTGAAACACCTGTGTTGGTCCCCAATATGGCAGGTCTAGGACTACATTTGAAACCCATGAATAGGCTGGTGAGGGGGACTGCCAGGTGGTATAGGCTTGTGAGGAGAGCCAGGTGGTATAGGCTAGAGGAGGACTGCCAGGTGGTATAGGCAGGTGAGGAGGACTGCCAGGTGGTATAGGCTAGAGGAGGACTGCCAGGTGGTATAGGCAGGTGAGGAGGACTGCCAGGTGGTATAGGCTAGAGGAGGACTGCCAGGTGGTATAGGCTAGAGGAGGACTGCCAGGTGGTATAGGCAGGTGAGGAGGACTGCCAGGTGGTATAGGCAGGTGAGGAGGACTGCCAGGTGGTATAGGCTGGTGAGGAGGACTGCCAGGTGGTATAGGCAGGTGAGGAGGACTGCCAGGTGGTATAGGCAGGTGAGGGGGACTGCCAGGTGGTATAGGCTGGTGAGGAGGACTGCCAGGTGGTATAGGCTGGTGAGGAGGACTGCCAGGTGGTATAGGCAGGTGAGGGGGACTGCCAGGTGGTATAGGCTGGTGAGGAGGACTGCCAGGTGGTATAGGCTGGTGAGGAGGACTGCCAGGTGGTATAGGCTGGTGAGGGGGACTGCCAGGTGGTATAGGCTGGTGAGGGGGACTGCCAGGTGGTATAGGCTGGTGAGGAGGACTGCCAGGTGGTATAGGCTGGTGAGGGGGACTGCCAGGTGGTATAGACTGGTGAGGAGGACTGCCAGGTGGTATAGGCTGGTGAGGAGGGCTTGGTTTGCCTACACCCATCCTGCCAGGCCAAACTGCCCTATGGGGAGCCGAAGTATGCAGCCAGCTTGTCAAGGAGAATGTAGGCATCCCTGGGTCCTCTGTTACACAAGTATCTGTTTTGCTCAAGGAAAAGGGACAAAACAATATCAATAGTAAATATCTAGCTTGTGTGGGAGAAAGGTTGTATGTGTCTTAATAAAATCAAGAATAATATTACCTGCATATAGGCTACACTGCTAAAATGTTGTAGGTATATGGCATTATGTGGCATGCTCATTATACTTGGATATCTTATACATAGCCTAATTTGCCTACTAACATTTGTTAACTATGTTCTTACTGTTGCCAACTTGAAAACAAACACACCAACTGCGGTAGGTGCATATTACTAATGTCTACACATGTTCTTGTTAGCTACAATGTTTTTCCTACTTGAAAACAGACACTCGAACACTGCGGTTGATGCATAGCCAAACGTTAGGCTACATATTAGCCTACTAACGTCTGTTAACTATGTAGCACTAGCTACGTTATGAGTGCCAGATACAATGTTTTGCCATAAAATGTTGCCTGCTTGAAAAACGTGGTGCATAGCACAACATACCTGTACTAACGTCTGTTAACTACGTTATGTTACATAACATACATACATAAGGTCCGTTAACTATGTTATCTAGGCTAACGTTAGCACAATATTGCGAGTGCCAGATAGGCTAGCTACAAT
Source organism: Borostomias antarcticus (assembly GCF_949987555.1). Classification (NCBI taxonomy): domain Eukaryota; kingdom Metazoa; phylum Chordata; class Actinopteri; order Stomiiformes; family Stomiidae; genus Borostomias; species Borostomias antarcticus. Next base: position 350,569 of record NW_028176558.1, on the reverse strand, counting down.
GTTTTGCCACAATGTTGCCTACTGAAACAGACACAAAAACGGTTATGTGACTGATACAGCATCAAAGTAATTGTTTCTAAAAGATACAAAATCACTTAGTGATTTTACAATCACAATAGCTTAGCTACTATCACCATTATTTTATTGAAGAAATTATAAGATTAACTTACCCATTGCGAGGTTGTTGGACATTTGTCATTGTCTGATCAACTGGGAATATTATATATTTTTTTTAAAGTGCACTAGAATGCGTCGAATGTCGCAGCCTGTGTGCGGGGCTAGCTGGACACAGCACCGTGCGCCGTCGTACGACATCGTGGCGGATGCGGTCTGCGGGGGGCTTTAGACGACTGTTTTTGAATTTGAGTCTAGGAGAGGGTTACTGTTTTTTTCCATTGAATTTCGCTGTGGCTGGTCGTTGCTGCGTGCGTTCACTTCTTTTATTCGCTGGTGATACTAACGCCCGGCTCACACGCTTGCGTTTGATGCGTCAACTTTGACGGATGCCATTCACTTTCGCTGCCGCACGCAACAACAACCAATCACATTGTCCAAAACTGCGCTCGCAACAGCCGAGTATATTCTCCGAACCTGCTAGCGCGAACTATTTTGAAAACCCACCCGGCTTTTCGTTTAGTGCTGTCATGGATGCTAATCTGGTCGAACGTGTGGCGATCGTTTATGCATTGTGGTTGAGGCAACGTGAACGTGGTGCCCGCAGGTATTGGGTACATCCTATCCTGAAAACAAACAATTCAAACAGCGATTGTCCTCCATCTTGGTATCGAAAAATGTGAAAATCCCGCCTTGCGATGACGTCTTTCTCCGTCAAGACATCTGATTGGTCGGCAGCTCCGGCAACGCATCTGAAAGTTGAAAATGTTTTAACTTTCGACGCTAGCAACGCAGTCAACGCAACGCACCGGGACAACAACGGAACCAGAATGCCATTCGGCTGCAGCCATTGAAAGTGAATGGCATCCGTCAAAGTTGACGCATCAAACGCAAGCGTGTGAGCCCCCCGTAAGTGGAGAGCATGGCCGTATATATATCTGGTCCAGGGTGATATCCTACAGATAACGCCCTACTCTCAATGCAATTTATCTATGAATGCGCTTCCTCGGCCCGCTCGTCCGAGTCTACAGACAAAACCGTTTAGTTACTCACCAAAGTAAAAACATCGTTGGAAAGAAAGTCTTTTTTCTCCGAGGTGGCTACAGTTTGTAGGCCCCCACCTTTCAAATAAAAGGCAAAGTTGTACACTTAAATATAATATCCACAGCGCATCGACTGTCTTCTTCTACCGGCGATTCGGCACTCTCCCCTTTGTTTAGCCTACTCACTGCTGCCGCCCATGTTGGGGATGATGCATTACATTACATTATTTACATGTTTTATTTACATGTTTTAACGTTTAAAATTTGCCATAGTTAATAACTCAGCGGAAATGTTCTCTCGCCAATCAGATACATCAACGCGAGTCTCTCAACACCATTTAAGATCATCCTGCTTTCACTCTCTCTCTCAGCCAGAGGAACCTCTTACATATGTTTCTCTCTCCTGTCCTCAATCTGAAGTTCTGGTGTCGTTTTGTTTCCCCCCCCCACTAGCTACATATAAACACTCTATACAGTATTTGCACTTGTAATACTGGTGTGAGAATCCTTTTTAATGTTTGTCTCTCTCTCTTTCACTCTCCCAGGAGTGATGTCAGACTTGTCCCAGACTCAGGTGTTCTCCTGCTCTGAGTGCCCATTCACCCACACCTCCCAGATCTACCTCCACAAGCACCTCAAGAGGAGCCATGACAACCTCTACGTCTCTCTGCTGAGGAAAAGAGAGATCAGACCAGAGACTCTCTCCTCGTCATCGTCCTCCTCTCAATCACTCCCTATCACCACCTCCAACACCCCCCTCACCCCAGCTCCCGCCCAGAGACAGACAGACACAGACAAGCCAAGACCGTACCACTGTGAACAGTGTGGGAAGAACTTCACTAGGTCAGATAATTTAAATATACACCAGCGTGTTCATACAGGAGAGAAGCCATACCACTGTGACCAGTGTGGAAAGAAATTCACTACGTCAGGAGAGTTTAAGAAACACCAGCGTGTTCATACAGGAGAAAAGCCATACCACTGTGACCAGTGTGGAAAGAAATTCACTACATCAGAAAATTTAAAGACACACCAGCGTGTTCATACAGGAGAGAAGCCATACCACTGTGACCAGTGTGGAAAGAACTTCATTCAAAAGGACACTCTCAGGACACACCAGCGTGTTCATACAGGAGAGAAGCCATACCACTGTGACCAGTGTGGAAAGAACTTCATTCAAAAGGAACATCTCAGGACACACCAGCGTATTCATACAGGAGAGAAGCCATACCACTGTGACCAGTGTGGAAAGAACTTCATTCAAAAGGAACATCTCAGGAGACACCAGCGTGTTCATACAGGAGAGAAGCCATACCACTGTGACCAGTGTGGAAAGAACTTCACTACGTCAGCAGAGTTAAAGACACACCAGCGTGTTCATACAGGAGAGAAGCCATACCACTGTGACCTGTGTGGAAAGAACTTCACTCAGTCAACAAGCTTAAAGACACACCAGCGTGTTCATACAGGAGAGAAGCCATACCACTGTGACCAGTGTGGGAAGAACTTCACTACGTCAGGAGAGTTAAAGAAACACCAGTGTGTTCATACAGGACAGAAGCCATACCACTGTGACCAGTGTGGAAAGAACTTCACTCAGTCAACAAGCTTAAAGACACACCAGCGTGTTCATACAGGAGAGAAGCAATAGCCTTAGGCCTGGATTACACTACTGCGTTTTTCTGAGTTTTCTCCTACCTTTGCGCCTATCAATTACAATACCGAGGCCAAAATGAGGCTCGAACCCAGAGGCAGCTCGATACGTCCGGGGCCACGTTTTGGTGCTTGAAATCCGTAGATGCGTTCTAGTGTAATAGGCAGATCTGGAGGCCTTTGAAAAAAAACCTATAGGAATAGGGCTACACTGTAACGCTGTGTTCACTTCACCTTATAACAATCAAACAGATGATTTACGAGTTTGAGCTACATATTATTGTATACTATAGTTAATCAGACATGCGGACAATATCTTAGGAGGAATTTCACTGTATTCCATGTTTACATGTTCCCCCAAAAAAGTAGACAATTCAAATCATAACCTACATAAGAATACACATCTCAAATAATAATATTCTCTTGTTCAAAGAAAAGTAACTAGCAAAAAGTTACAACATTTTTATTGAGCTATAGCTATATAAGATATATAGAGATATGCCGCTATACGTGTGGGAAGGCTCCCCAGCTCAGTCTTTTGTGTTTCTTTTTCAATAATATCTCTATTCAATACTCAAATACAGTCCAAATGTTCCGATATATAGTCCTTACAATCATTTAGTTTTAAGTCCTTCATCCATTCCCTCATGATATCTCCCGTATTATGATGAGACTTGATAATAATAATTAACTATTAACTATACCCTGATTAACTATCAGGGTATGTGAATGTTTTTACGAATATGCCAACTGTCTGTCCCTCATGGTGTCGTTCTAAAACATCACCATCAAGAGATGAATAAGCCTACTATTTTAAACTGCACCACAGATTTGGGCAAACATGATTTAGGGTACCTATTAGGCCAGTCAAAGGAGATGTTTGCTTTTGCAAAAGAACCCCTCAAATATGTTATACAGTTTAATCTGGAATAATATTCTGAAATCAGATCTGTAATCATTCTACAAGCAATTGGTTTATTTGGGTGTGAGCCAATGATCAAAATAGGAATTGGATATGGAGTTTGGATTACTGGAGAAAATGAAAAGAGGAACTTTAGGAAGATCCTTGGTGAACTGAATAATACGGCAGGCCTTATCCTATAGGCCTATGGAATGCTGCGCTCCAGGACAACGTTGGATGAATGGATGGACTTAATTTTGACCTCTTGGTCAAAGTCGATTGTGCTCTTAAAACATGAAAGAATAAAACAAAAAGTACTGCAACACAAAGTAGATGAGATGGTGATTGCAAAGGGACTGTTTAAATTAATTCCAATATACCTGGTTGAGTTCATGGTTTACAACTGTATCTCTTAGAACATACATTAATAAATAATAAGATGAACAGTAGTAATGGTAGGCTATAATATTGTTATCACAGCAGCGCAGATTGAGATTACAATTAGAGATTGGAATAAGTAGGCTATCTTTTTGGATTTGAGTTTGTTTTAAAAGCAGTGGATGCGCAGCAGACATGGAACACAAACTGGGATGGAAATGTATTTGTTGTGACTGATTGCTTTGGTTGGATGGCTGGACAGCTGCATTTTAAACTTTTCAGAATGTTGTTTTTTTACATTAACCTTTTTAGTAAACATTGTGTAACCTGAGAGAGGTACTGTAGAGAGTGTGTTCATTTGTGTGCCTGCCTCAGTATCCCACCCTGGACTGACCCCTCCTCAGTATCCAACCCTGGACTGACCCCCCCTCAGCATCCAACCCTGGACTGACCCCCCCTCAGTATCCCACCCTGGACTGACCCCCCTCAGTATCCAACCCTGGACTGACCCCCCTCAGTATCTAACCCTGGACTGACCCCCCCTCAGTATCCATCCCTGGACTGACCCCCCCTCAGTATCTAACCCTGGACTGACCCCCCCTCAGTATCCAATCCTGGACTGACCCCCCCTCAGTATCCAACCCTGGACTGACCCCCCCTCAGTGTCTCTGCATGCCTCTTCCATTGCTCCCAGGGAGAGTCATGCAGGTATATGGTTGGTGTTCATAAACCTTCCAATGCCAAGCTGAAAATAATTCCTCAATGGGACTGAGAAATGGGGAGTAAGGGGGTAACGGTGTATCCACCTGTGAAGTTATGTATGGTGGTTGGTGAACCAGTCCCAGACCAGAGCAGCCCGGTGGAGACTAACATGATCCCACATGACAACAAACCTGGGCTGCTCTGCTCCGTCCTGGACAACTGCATTATATAGAGCACCAGATATCTCATGGTGAGTGGACTGCACTTATATAGCGCTTTTATTCAAAGAGCTTTACAATGGCTTCTCTCATTCATCCATTCACTCACCAATGGTGGCCAGCTGGTATTAGCGTGCTCTTTGGGATAAATTAGTGTCTTTCTCAAGAACATGTCAACGAAGCAGAGCAGATAGCTGGAATTGAACTGGAGGCTCCCAGACGGCTACTCTACCTCCTGAGCTGCTGCCGCCCCCTCAGAACGTGATCATGTGTGCAGTACTGGATGGACCTAGGGTGGCATGGTGATGGACAACTCCTTGCAGACGTAGGAACCTCTTGAAAATGTTTTCAGCCCTCAAAGGCCATATCTAGGTTTTTGCAGGGTGATGATCAATCTAGTAATTATATTCCATAAACCATGGCATGTTTAAATGATTTTATTGTGAGCTCACAAGGTATGTCTGATCTCCAGAGCAGGGACATCAGAGTACAAATTTGTGGTCAGAAAACAATGAGTCTTATACTTCATCTGACCTCATCTTAAGACCTCCTCCTCCTTATCTCTCTGGGCTAGTGGAAGCTAACCCTCCCCAACTTAACATACTTGAAGCTCACAGACCTGCTTCCACACACCACAAAACACTGATTCTTCTTCAAGGAACACAAGGTGATATTTCCCCCACGCTGCCCAGGGACATTCACAACAGCTCTTTGTCCTGTAACATCTGGGCCCTGACGCCTGGTTTTAGATAGATTGAATCCAGCTTCATCAATGAAAATGAGGTCATGATGCTGTGCAGCTGCGCCAAATACCACCAATAGGCCGTTCACATCTCTCATATTGAAATGAATGGAATGCACAAGAACAAGAGCCCTGGATCAGGTCCACATCCAGCCATCTTGCTAATAACACCACCAGCTAACATTAGCTAGCCAACATCAGATAGAAAGCTAACCAGGTAGATATGAATAGGCTACTGCAGGATCTTGACTAGTCTAACGTTAGAAGACCATAAACGCAAATGAAAACGGTTCATGGATCCTTTTACCCGCCCCAAGTGCTCATTTTAGCATACTTTGGAAAACAAGTACCCTAACACACCTTATAGAACATGTCATCTATGGGCTGCAGAGATTGAGTCAGAGAAATAATAATAGGTACAAATCCTTATTAAATCAATTTTAATCCATTGCTTTTATCTCTCGAAAGATTGATTATGCTCTCCTAAAGCTATAATCAAAGTTTTGATGACTGAGGCCCAATCTGTTCAGATCCTGTCTAGAGCCCGCCTCCTGAGACAGGAAAGATGCCGCTTCAACATTAGGTACACGACGCCCTCTACTGGATATGTAATGGTAGTGACCAGTTCTGACTTAACCATGACATTATTATCCTGACATGCATTATGCGTGACCCCTTTATTTATTTGAGGTCTTATATGAATGTCCAGTGCTGACCATGTTCCTCCTTGTTTTAAAAAGGCGCCGTCTCCTCTTGTTCTTTAGTCCTGGACCAGGGCTACTTGTTCTTTCCATTCCATTCATTTGAATATGAGAGGTGCGACCGCAAGACTGACCTGAGAAGTGAGTTTCAGTTGCTGGTGATTTAGACCATTAGCACTTATAATGAGAATGAGGATGAATTCAGGTTTTCAATAGCGCTGAAGATGGAGAGCAGACACATTCACACCTGGGAACCATCTAGCTTACGTATTGTCTGGTTGAAGTGGTCATCAGTAGTCTTGTGTTCACACCTCTCATATTCAAATGAATGGAAAGAAGTAGCCCTGATCCAGATCCAGGACTAAAGAACAAGAGGAGACGGCGCCTTTTTATCTTTTTAAAACAAGGAGGAACATGGTCAGCACTGGACATTCATATAAGACCTCAAATAAATGAAGGGGTCACTCATAATGCATGTCAGAATAATAATGTCATAGTAATGTCAGAACTGGTCACTACCATTACTGTACTATATGCTATGGTTGGGTTATGTGTTCTTAACAATGTCCAGTAGGTGGCAACAGAGGTTCACCTAAGCACTACTACTTGTTAATCACCTAGGTAGATATAGCAGTGCAGTGTTAGTTAGTCAGTGATGGCCATGCCCTGTAATGCACTTCTCCAAAGTATATCAGTAAACGTCAGTAAATGGTTACCCCGCTGTCCGACCCTGATTATGTAATATAGTGCAAGATATTACAATTACATATCCAGAAGATGGCGTCAGGTAGTTTCTGGTCTCAGGAGGCGGGCTCTAGACCGGATCTGAACAGTGAAACGCGTCATTGTTCCCGGCTTTCACCGATTGGTTAAGAGCATTGAAAAGACTAGCAGTCACGACTAGAATGTGTATAAATTGTGTTCGTAATTTGTCTCTCTCTCTACCTTGGGAACTTTTCACTGTCGAACACTGTTGGTCACGCCTGTAAAGATTCCACATTGCAAAGATTTTTTTTATCCATCTGAAGAAAACAAGAGACGATCTCTTTATTCTTATTTGAGTAAACAAACGTTTCCATCACAACCTACTCACTAGCCTTTCACTGTAGGCTACGACAATCCTCAATTCGGTAAGTTGTATGTTATTTTCTATTTTTGAAAGATTAGAGCGCAGCCGTTTGGGGCTTCGGTTCAGGAAGTGAACTTCTAATGTCCAAGGGAGGGTTAGACGACTGTTTTTGAATTTGAGTCTAGGAGAGGGTTACTGTTGTATTCATTGAATTTCGCTGTGGCTGGTCGTTGCTGCGTGCGTTCACTTCTTTTATTCGCTGGTGATAAGTGGAGAGCATGGCCGTATATATATCTGGTCCAGGGTGATATCCTACAGATAACGCCCTACTCTCAATGCAATTTATCTATGAATGCGCTTCCTCCCCTACTAACACAGTACGTAAAACTGACGGGACACATTGGTGTAATTGTGGTAACTTTGCGACGTCACCAGCAGCGGACCTAGCTGACACCGAGCTGACACTTGCCTTTTCAGTCGCAAAATAACCAAAATAGCCGTCCTCAAGGACACTGTAAGGGAACGTAGCCGCCACTGCTGCTTAAATCCGTAACTACGATGTAATTAAATAACGTGACAATGTGGTTACATCGCAGTCCCAATCTGACTTTATTGGAAATGTGTCACAGTGGGTCAGAACATTTGTAAATTACTTAGGTTTTAAAATAAATTTTGAAGTCATACAGTTACAGAATTGTAATAATGAGGAGAAATCCTGCATGTCTGCTTTGTGTGTAATTTCTCATTTACAGTTAATATTAACACTAAAGATTTGCAGTCTAGGCCTAATAAAAATAATGATAAAAAATATGCCTATGAATAAAGTCCTAATTTTGCAACCTAAATGTGAGCAATGAACGCTGAGCAGTGAACGTAGAATGCAAGGCATTGGGCTACTTTCTTAGTGACACATTTGAAGAACTAGACAAACAAGTTACACACTCTGTGCCAGTAGGTGGCGGTATGCACATTAAAGTTGTTTGCGATCCGCCACTAAACCCAGCGAAGAAGAAGAACTAAACTTCCGCTCCGTTTGAGACAGAAATGATTGAGAAAGACCAACATGCTGTCTGTGTCGACAACACAGATCATGTAAGTATCTCAATTTCAATGTATACATACATACTATGTATTTTGGTATCGTCCCAGATAAAACACCAACGTTATGTGCAAGCTACCCTTTTGTAATGATTCTTTGTCTGCAGATGCTCTTTCCAATGTTAGCTAACTAGCTAGCCAGCTAACGTGATTAGCCTTTTTCTGTACATGGCTAGCTAAGTAGCCTACGTAAAATTACTCTCGCAATTATTGTTAAAACGTTCGCTTTTGTGTAATTGTAGCTTAAATTATAATGTTGGCTTGGCAACGTGAGAATATTTCAGTTGTGTACACTATAACTTTTATGAAGTGTTGTTGTGGGCCATTGTTTCCTAATTACAGGCTTGCGCGAGCTCCTGCACGTTCGTACTGTTTCATCGCTTGGAATAAAATGCGATAATTAGCTTACTCATTGATTTCGCATTAACCCACGACACCGTTAGTATGTGTTTGTTTTTAGGCATTCATTTTTCCGATTTTAACGTTAACAATACTAGAAGCCCCAACAACGGAGCTAGGCTAGCTAGCAGGATTTGTTATAGCAGCCATCTTGGCTTTTGGCACGTGGTCCTGTGGAGTGTGCATGTCAGCCAAGGAGAGGGTCACCCACCCACTTTCTCTCTCTCTCTCTCTCCCTCTCTCCCCTCCCATGCTCTCAGTTGCCAACCTCCCAGTTCTTGTTTGAACTGAGCAGAAGCAGGTGAGCGGGGCAGGAAGAGGCGCTAAGACGGGGACAGGCGTGGCCAGGGGCAGTCCTGGGACAGCACCACAGGCTCTGTGAGTCTTGTTCAGTTGAATGCCCTCATGAGTATTAACAGAAGAGCACCATATACATATGCACACATACACTCTAACATGTCGCTCTCTCCTCAGCTCAGCCCAATGGTCTCTGATGGTTCTGTCTGGCCAGCCCTTAGGTGGAGAAACACCTGATCATCAATATAGGCAGGCACACGTAAGTACAAATGCACATACGTTTCCATAGACGGGATAAACAAATGGGAATATTGATATTGAGTTAGCGGTAGACATGTGAGATTCATAAGACGCATCACTGACGCCAGTGACGCCACAATATCAGGGAAATTGAGCAATTGCTTCCCTGTAGTGCAAACTTGCAAGATTCGCTCAGTTATTAACCCTTCTTGCGTTTTTTGTTGTTGGTTTTCTCTCTCCTCCTTCCTCTCTGTGCAGTTCTCCTGTGTGCTGAGCCGCTATCCCATGTATTGCCACTGCTGACAGGGTAGAGCTCAGCCCCATGCAGAAGTGAGTGATGAGGAGAGGGAAGATCATTTTCCCGTTTTTTTTCCCTCCAGTTTTAGGAACCGTCTCAAAAATGTGTTCCCCACTTTTATGCCTTTAAATCAGGGTTGGAGTATTCCAGGTGTGTGGCCATGAACACCAGTAGAGGAGGGAACCAAGTGTCTCATTCTCTCTCCACAGTTGTGTGGTTGTAACCCCCCACTAGCTACATATTCATTCAATCTTTATTTAACCTCGTGAATCAATTGAGAGTAAGCTCTCATTTACAATGATGTATAATCACTCTATATTTGAACTTGTACTACAGGTGAGATAATCCTTTTTAATGGTCTCTCTCATTGCTGTGCAAGACTTGGGTGTTCTCCTGCTCTGAGTGCCCATTCTCCTATACCTCCCAGATCTACCTCCACAAGCACATCAAGAGGAGCCATGACAACCTCTGTCTGCTGAGGAACACACAGAGCATTATGAAGTAGCCAGTGCCTTGGCGAAGGTGTTTGAGCAGCAGTCATCAATGGATTAACTCCCAAGACACAAGGAAGAGACAGCGCAACACACGCTATGACTCCAGTGACGAAGGTAATATAATAAAGTGCATTCAACAGTCCCAAAAGAGTACTACTTGAGTTGACTAATCTGAGCTAATTTACCTCTACTATATGTTCCAGTGCCCAGGCAGCCGGTCGGCAGAACTCAGACCAGACCAGCTATGCCAGGTGCCAGAGCCGGAAGGCCTGCTCTGCCAGTTATCAATGCAGGTATCCATGCATGTTTGTGTTGGTGAAATGTCTATGCATATTTGCACACTTACAGTTAACTCAGGAATGTCTGAAGACTAATGTACTCAGTTCACTAATTCGCTCATCTCACATCTCACTACTCGGCAGTAGATGTTCATCGCCCGGGTCCTTTGAGCCAAGGCGCTGTGAGCCCAGGCCCTTCAGCCCTTCAGACGTCCAGGCACGAGCAGCATGCATCAGCGATTAGCACCCCGGCTAGACCAGGTCAGGGTCTGACATGTCTCATGTCGAGTTGATTCTTCCCCTTATGCCAGAATCACTACGCCGCCAGCACCATAGTTTCCTGCTCATCCCTTTATCCTCTGGTTTTCAGGTAGTTCTCTGATGCCATCGCCTGTGAGACCAACAGCTCCAGCAGGGTTGCCATCAAGCTCTGCAGATGCTGGTACGCTGAATTTTGTGAACTACTTCATGCTGCATGTAGGGATATACTTTGAGCTGAATATCCATTATGGGACCGTACAATTACTTATAGCCACATCTGTGTTTAATATCCAGACTTCCAGAGGATGATGTGTCAGCAGTTCTCCAGCATCATGCAGAGTCTGAGGGAGATGGCACAGACAATGATGAGGCTGGAGCAGAGACTGGAGCAGAGACTGTCCGGCGAGTCTGCAGACAGCTATCGGGGAGCAGTACTGGATGACCTGCACCCTGCTAAAACGGAGGAGGAGCTGCTGGTCTTGGAGGAGCAGCTGAAGGACAAGGATCATCAAAGGAAGATGGTGAGTAACTTCAAGGCAGAACTTTGTTCCTTATTTTTGCAGAGAAGTGTTAAGGAAATGTAAAAGTAAAGGATTGTCTTTATGTTTTGCAGACACGATATCTGAGTTCCATTGGCGGCAAAGATCTGCCAGATGTGGTCTGGCGGGTGCTGTCAGCCATTGCCATACACAGAGTGTGGTGTGTCTACAGCGTCCATGGGAAGAGGGGGAAGAAGCCTCTGAAGAATATGACCCTCTACAATGTCATATTACGTAAGGGATTGTTCATATTTTCGCAAAATAATACATTGTCTTTGCTTCATGCCATGTGCATTGAAACCATTCCCTTTTTGGTTAAAAGGTGCAGTTATGGCCTGTAAGCCAAGCACCACTGTGACGGAGGTGTCTGCCCAGCTGCAGGAGATGCTGAAACATGCCCCTGCTCGATGCAAAAAGGTATGTGATGTCAGGCAGTTAATTTTCTCGTATCCAGTGACATGGCACGCTTCCAATGAACGTATGCGACTTGCTTTTACAGCCATTTCATTATGTCCTTAGGCATCTGCTCCAGCCCAGCTGACCTCCCCAGCCCAGCCCCTGACCGCAGCTCCAGCCCTGACCACAGTGGAGTATTCAGATGAGGATGACCTCTTCTGCCCAGACCCTCGATTCAGATGTGGGTGACCCCCAGCCCGTCTCCCTAAACCTGCCTTTCCAGCCTGCCAGGATGGATGCCTTTTTTGTAAATAGTTTTTGTAAATTTTAACCTTTTTTGTGTGGGATACAACGGTCTGTTCCCGGTCTGCCTGCCACAGAATGCGCACTGTTTCATCTTTGTTTTTAGAACTTTTGCAATTGTCAGATAATGGGTTGCTAGCCAGAGCTTGTACATGCTTTTTTTTTGCTTTTCTGGCTATGCGTAATGTGACAGACCGTAAACCTCATCCTTGTAAATATGTATAGCCTACTTATAATTTGTAATGTACTTTGTGTAATAAAATGTTCTAAACTGTTCAGTCTTATATTGGTTTGTATCATAATGCTTGCTGCTATATCCCCATATAGCATTAATTCGTTTTTGTACTGGTAAATGCTAAATATAGCCAGTGGTACTGCAAGTGCTAATATAGCCAGTGGTCAGGGTTTAGTAAGTAAGTGACCATATTTGCACCGTGCGAAAAAGACGTGCAGACCAAGTCGTATAAATACCTGTAAATCTAGTGTCAGCCAGGTGAGTTTATGACGGAGGTTCCTGCCCACGTTTTTTGCACGCGGCCGCACCGTATTTGCACCGTGCGAAAAAGACGTGCAGACCAAGTCATATAAATACCTGTAAATCTAGTGTCAGCCAAGTGAGTTTATGACGGAGGTTCCTGCCCACGTGATCACGTGCGTTCTTTGCACGCGGCCGCAACTTCGGAATGACGTGTCGTTCTTACGTAGCGTCTACTAATCGGCAGATCTCGCGTTTCCGTAAATGGCCGCGTAACTTCCGCACGCGGCGCAGACGAATCGTCACCTATAGCGGCCGTATGTAGAACGTTTGCGCAACCTGCGTGTGTTAGTAGGGTCGGCCCGCTCGTCCGAGTCTACAGACAAAACCGTTTAGTTACTCACCAAAGTAAAAACATCGTTGGAAAGAAAGTCGTTTTTCTCCGAGGTGGCTACAGTTTGTAGGGCCCCACCTTTCAAATAAAAGGCAAAGTTGTACACTTTCCAGGCAACCCGTAACTCGTATTTTTCCTACCTCCTACACGTGAAAATGCTCTGGAATGGCAGTCAAACCCGTAACTTCCCACCCGTGAACTCGTACAGATCGATGTACTCCCAGTTGCCGGGTGGGAAGTTACGGATTTGACTGCCATTCCAGAGCATTTTCACGTGTAGGAGGTAGGAAAAATACGAGTTACGGGTTGCCTGGAACGCGACATTAAATATCATATCCACAGCGCATCGACTGTCTTCTTCTACCGGCGATTCGGCACTCTCCCCTTTGTTTAGCCTACTCACTGCTGCCGCCCATGTTGGGGATGATGCATTACATTACATTATTTACATGTTTTATTTACATGTTTTAACGTTTAAAATTTGCCATAGTTAATAACTCAGCGGAAATGTTCTGTCACCAATCAGATACATCAACACGAGTCTCTCAACACCATTTAAGATGTAATGCATCATCCTGCTTTCACTCTCTCTCTCAGCCAGAGGAACCTCTTACATATGTTTCTCTCTCCTGTCCTCAATCTGAAGTTGTGGTGTCGTTGTGTTTTTCCCCCCCACTAGCTACATATAAACACTTTAGACAGTATTTGCACTTGTAATACTGGTGTGAGAATCCTTTTTAATGTTTGTCTCTCTCTCTTTCACTCTCCCAGGAGTGATGTCAGACTTGTCCCAGACTCAGGTGTTCTCCTGCTCTGAGTGCCCATTCACCTACACCTCCCAGATCTACCTCCACACGCACCTCAAGAGGAGCCATGACAACCTCTACGTCTCTCTGCTGAGGAAAAGAGAGATCAGACCAGAGATTCTCTCCTCCTCCTCCTCTTCTCAATCACTCCCTATCACCACCTCCAACACCCCCCTCACCCCAGCTCCCGCCCAGAGACAGAGAGACACAGACAAGCCAAGACCATACCACTGTGAACAGTGTGGGAAGAACTTCACTACGTCAGGAAATTTAAAGACACACCAGCGTGTTCATACAGGAGAGAAGCCATACCACTGTGACCAGTGTGGAAAGAACTTCACTGAGTCAGGAAACTTAAAGACACACCAGCGTGTTCATACAGGAGAGAAGCCATACCACTGTGACCAGTGTGGGAAGAACTTCACTACGTCAGGAGAGTTAAAGACCCACCAGCGTGTTCATACAGGAGAGAAGCCATACCACTGTGACCAGTGTGGAAAGAACTTCATTCAAAAGCAAAATCTCACGACACACCAGCGTGTTCATACAGGAGAGAAGCCATACCACTGTGACCAGTGTGGAAAGAACTTCATTCAAAAGGAAAATCTCACGACACACCAGCGTGTTCATACAGGAGAGAAGCCATACCACTGTGACCAGTGTGGAAAGAACTTCATTCAAAAGGAAAATCTCAGGACACACCAGCGTGTTCATACAGGAGAGAAGCCATACCACTGTGACCAGTGTGGAAAGAACTTCACTACGTCAGTACATTTAAAGACACACCAGCGTGTTCATACAGGAGAGAAGCCATACCACTGTGACCAGTGTGGAAAGAACTTCCCTAAGTCAGGAAACTTAAAGACACACCTGCGTGTTCATACAGGAGAGAAGCCATACCACTGTGACCAGTGTGGAAAGAACTTCACTACGTCAGCAAACTTAAAGACCCACCAGCGTGTTCATACAGGAGAAAAGCCATACCACTGTGACCAGTGTGGAAAGAACTTCACTACGTCAACAAACTTAAAGACACACCAGCGTGTTCATACAGGAGAAAAGCCATACCACTGTGTCCAATGTGGAAAGAACTTCACTACGTCAGCAGAGTTAAAGACACACCAGCGTGTTCATACAGGAGAGAAGCCATACCACTGTGACCAGTGTGGGAAGAACTTCACTACGTCAGGAGAGTTAAAGACCCACCAGCGTGTTCATACAGGAGAGAAGCCATACCACTGTGACCAGTGTGGAAAGAACTTCATTCAAAAGCAAAATCTCACGACACACCAGCGTGTTCATACAGGAGAGAAGCCATACCACTGTGACCAGTGTGGAAAGAACTTCACTACGTCAGCAGAGTTAAAGAGACACCAGCGTGTTCATACAGGAGAAAAGCCATACCACTGTGACCTGTGTGGAAAGAACTTCACTCAGTCAACAAGCTTAAAGACCCACCAGTGTGTTCATACAGGAGAGAAGCCATACCACTGTGACCAGTGTGGGAAGAACTTCACTCAGTCAACAAGCTTAAAGACACACCAGTGTGTTCATACAGGAGAGAAGCCATAGCCATAGCCTTAGGCCTGGATTACACTACTGCGTTTTTCTGAGTTTTCTCCTACCTTTGCGCCTATCAATTACAATACCGAGGCCAAAATGAGGCTCGAACCCAGAGGCAGCTCGATACGTCCGGGGCCACGTTTTGGTGCTTGAAATCTGTAGATGCGTTCTAGTGTAATGGGCAGATCTGGAGGCCTTTGAAAAAAAACCTATAGGAATAGGGCTACACTGTAACGCTGTGTTCACTTCACCTTATAACAATCAAACAGATGATTTACGGATTTGAGCTACATATTATTGTATACTATAGTTAATCAGACAAGCGGACAATATCTTAGGAGGAATTTCACTGTATTCTATGTTTACATGTTCCCCCAAAAAAGTAGACACTTCAAATCATAACCTACGTTAGAATACACATCTCAAATAATAATATTCTCTCGTTCAAAGAAAAGTAACTAGCAAAAAGTTACAACATTTTTAGTGAGCTATAGCTATATAAGATATATAGAGATATGCCGCTATACGTGTGGGAAGGCTCCCCAGCTCAGTCTTTTGTGTTTCTTTTTCAATAATATCTCTATTCAATACTCAAATACAGTCCAAATGTTCCGATATATAGTCCTTACAATCATTTAGTTTTAAGTCCTTCATCCATTCCCTCACGATATCTCCCGTATTATGATGAGACTTGATAATAATAATTAATAACTATCAGGGTAGGTGAATGTTTTTAAGAATATGCCAACTGTCTGTCCCGCATGGTGTCGTTCTAAAACATCACCATCAAGAGATGAATAAGCCTACTATTTTAAACCGCACCACAGATTTGGGCAAACATGATTTAGGTGACCTATTAGGCCAGTAAAAGGAGATGTTTGCTTTTGCAAAAGAACCCCTGAAATATGTTATACAGTTAAATCTGGAATAATATTCTGAAATCAGATCTGTAATCATTCTACAAGCAATTGGTTTATTTGGGTGTGAGCCAATGATCAAAATAGGAATTGGATATGGAGTTTGGATTACTGGAGAAAATGAAAAGAGGAACTTGAGGAAGATCCTTGGTGAACTGAATAATACGGCAGGCCTTATCCTATAGGCCTATGGAATGCTGCGCTCCAGGACAATGTTGGATGAATGGATGGACTTGATTTTGTCCTCTTGGTCAAAGTCGATTGTGCTCTTAAAACATGAAAGAATAAAACAAAAAATACTGCAACACGAAGTAGATGAGATGGTGATTGCAAAGGGACTGTTTAAATGAATTCCAATATACCTGGTTGAGTTCATGGTTTACAACTGTATCTCTTACAACATGCATGAATAAATAATAAGATGAACAGTAGTAATGGTAGGCTATAATATTGTTATCACAGCAGCGCAGATTGAGATTACAATTAGAGATTGGAATAAGTAGGCTATCTTTTTGGATTTGAGATTATTTTAAAAGCAGTGGATGCGCACCAGACATGGAACACAAACTGGGATGGAAATGTATTTGTTGGTGACTGTTGATGTTGGTTGGATGGCTGGACAGCTGCATTTTAAACTCTAACCCTAACTTTTCAGAATGTTGTTTTTTTTCATTTACCTTTTTAATAAACATTGTGTAACCTGAGAGAGGTACTGTAGAGAGTGTGTTCATTTGTGTGCCTGCCTCAGTATCCAAACCTGGACTGACCCCCCCTCAGTATCTAACCCTGGACTGACCCCCCCTCAGTATCTAACCCTGGACTGACCCCCCCTCAGTATCCAACCCTGGACTGACCCCCCCTCAGTATCCAACCCTGGACTGACCCCCCCTCAGCATCCAACCCTGGACTGACCCTGCCTCAGTATCCAACCCTGGACTGACCCCCCCTCAGTATCCAACCCTGGACTGACCCCCCCTCAGTATCCAACCCTGGACTGACCCCTCCTCAGTATCCAACCCTGGACTGACCCCCCCCTCAGTATCCAACCCTGGACTGACCCCCCCTCAGTATCCAACCCTGGACTGACCCCCCCTCAGTATCCAACCCTGGTCCGACCCCCCCTCAGTGTCTCTGCATGCCTCTTCCATTGCTCCCAGGGAGAGTCATGCAGGTATATGGTTGGTGTTCATAAACCTTCCAACGCCAAAGTGAAAATAATTCCTCAATGGGACTGAGAAATGGGGAGTAAGGGGGTAACAGTGTATCCACCTGTGAAGTTATGTATGGTGGTTGGTGAACCAGTCCCAGACCAGAGCAGCCCGGTGGAAACTAACATTGTCCCACATGACAACAAACCTGGGCTGCTCTGCTCCGTCCTGGACAACTGCATTATATAGAGCACCAGATATCTCATGGTGAATGGACACACATATATAGCGCTTTTATTCAAGTGCTTTACAATGTCTTCTCTCATTCATCCATTCACTCACCAATGGTGGCCAGCTGGTATTAGCGTGCTCTTTAGGATAAATTAGTGTCTTACTCAAGAACACGTCAACGAAGCAGAGCAGATAGCTGGAATTGAACTGGAGGCTCCCAGACGGCTACTCTACCTCCTGAGCTGCTGCCGCCCCCTCAGAACGTGATCATGTGTGCAGTACTGGATGGACCTAGGGTGGCATGGTGATGGACAACTCCTTGCAGACGTAGGAACCTCTTGAAAATGTTTTCAGCCCTCAAAGGCCATATCTAGGTTTTTGCAGGGTGATGATCAATCTAGTAATTATATTCCATAAACCATGGCATGTTTAAATGATTTTATTGTGAGCTCACAAGGTATGTCTGATCTCCAGAGCAGGGACATCAGAGTACAAATGTGTGGTCAGAAAACAATGAGTCTTATACTTCATCTGACCTCATCTTAAGACCTCCTCCTCCTTATCTCTCTGGGCTAGTGGAAGCTAACCCCCCCCAACTTAACATACTTGAAGCTCACAGACCTGCTTCCACACACCACAAAACACTGATTCTTCTTCAAGGAACACAAGGTGATATTTCCCCCACGCTTCCCAGGGACATTCACAACAGCTCTTTGTCCATTAACATCTGGGCCATGACGCCTGGTTTTAGATAGATTGAATCCAGCTTCATCAATGAAAATGAGGTCATGATGCTGTGCAGCTGCGCCAAATACCACCAATAGGCCGTTCACACCTCTCATATTGAAATGAATGGAATGCACAAGAACAAGAGCCCTGGATCAGGTCCACATCCAGCCATCTTGCTAATAACACCACCAGCTAACATTAGCTAGCCAACATCAGATAGAAATCTAACCAGGTAGATATGAATAGGCTACTGCAGGATCTTGACTAGTCTAACGTTAGAAGACCATAAACGCAAATGAAAACGGATCATGGATCCTTTTACCCGCCCCAAGTGCTCATTTTAGCATACTTTGGAAAACAAGTACCCTAACACACCCTATAGAACATGTCATCTATGGGCTGCAGAGATTGAGTCTGAGAGAAATAATAATAGGTACAAATCCTTATTAAATCAATTTTAATCCATTGCTTTTATCTCTCGAAAGATTGATTATGCTCTCCTAAAGCTATAATCAAAGTTTTGATGACTGAGGCCCAATCTGTTCAGATCCTGTCTAGAGCCCGCCTCCTGAGACAGGAAAGATGCCGCTTCAACATTAGGTACACGACGCCCTCTACTGGATATGTAATGGTAGTGACCAGTTCTGACTTAACCATGACATTATTATCCTGACATGCATTATGCGTGACCCCTTTATTTATTTGAGGTCTTATATGAATGTCCAGTGCTGACCATGTTCCTCCTTGTTTTAAAAAGGCGCCGTCTCCTCTTGTTCTTTAGTCCTGGACCAGGGCTACTTGTTCTTTCCATTCCATTCATTTGAATATGAGAGGTGCGACCGCAAGACTGACCTGAGAAGTCAGTTTCAGTTGCTGGTGATTTAGACCATTAGCACTTATAATGAGAATGAGGAGGAATTCAGGTTTTCAATAGCGCTGAAGTTGGAGAGCAGACACATTCACACCTGGGAACCATCTAGCTTACGTATTGTCTGGATGAAGTGGTCATCAGTAGTCTTGTGTTCACACCTCTCATATTCAAATGAATGGAAAGAAGTAGCCCTGGTCCAGGACTAAAGAACAAGAAGAGACGGCGCCTTTTTAAAACAAGGAGGAACATGGTCAGCACTGGACATTCAATATAAGACCTCAAATAAATGAAGGGGTCACTCATAATGCATGTCAGAATAATAATGTCATAGTAATGTAAGAACTGGTCACTACCATTACTGTACTATGTGCTATGGTTGGGTTATGTGTTCTTAACAATGTCCAGTAGGTGGCAACAGAGGTTCACCTAAGCACTACTACTTGTTAATCACCTAGGTAGATATAGCAGTGCAGTGTCAGTTAGTCAGTGATGGCCATGCCCTGTAATGCACTTCTCCAAAGTATATCAGTAAACGTCAGTAAATGGTTACCCCGCTGTCCGACCCTGATTATGTAATATAGTGCAAGATATTACAATTACATATCCAGAAGATGGCGTCAGGTAGTTTCTGGTCTCAGGAGGCGGGCTCTAGACCGGATCTGAACAGTGAAACGCGTCATTGTTCCCGGCTTTCACCGATTGGTTAAGAGCATTGAAAAGACTAGCAGTCACGACTAGAAGTGTGTATAAATTGTGTTCGTAATTTGTCTCTCTCTCTACCTTGGGAACTTTTCACTGTCGAACACTGTTTGTCACGCCTGTAAAGATTCCACATTGCAAAGATTTTTTTTATCCATCTGAAGAAAACAAGAGACGATCTCTTTATTCTTATTTGAGTAAACAAACGTTTCCATCACAACCTACTCACTAGCCTTTCACTGTAGGCTACGACAATCCTCAATTCGGTAAGTTGTATGTTATTTTCTATTTTTGAAAGATTAGAGCGCAGCCGTTTGGGGCTTCGGTTCAGGAAGTGAACTTCTAATGTCCAAGGGAGGGTTAGACGACTGTTTTTGAATTTGAGTCTAGGAGAGGGTTACTGTTGTATTCATTGAATTTCGCTGTGGCTGGTCGTTGCTGCGTGCGTTCACTTCTTTTATTCGCTGGTGATACTAAGTGGAGAGCATGGCCGTATATATATCTGGTCCAGGGTGATATCCTACAGATAACGCCCTACTCTCAATGCAATTTATCTATGAATGCGCTTCCTCGGCCCGCTCGTCCGAGTCTACAGACAAAACCGTTTAGTTACTCACCAAAGTAAAAACATCGTTGGAAAGAAAGTCGTTTTTCTCCGAGGTGGCTACAGTTTGTAGGGCCCCACCTTTCAAATAAAAGGCAAAGTTGTACACTTTCCAGGCAACCCGTAACTCGTATTTTTCCTACCTCCTACACGTGAAAATGCTCTGGAATGGCAGTCAAACCCGTAACTTCCCACCCGTGAACTCGTACAGATCGATGTACTCCCAGTTGCCGGGTGGGAAGTTACGGATTTGACTGCCATTCCAGAGCATTTTCACGTGTAGGAGGTAGGAAAAATACGAGTTACGGGTTGCCTGGAACGCGACATTAAATATCATATCCACAGCGCATCGACTGTCTTCTTCTACCGGCGATTCGGCACTCTCCCCTTTGTTTAGCCTACTCACTGCTGCCGCCCATGTTGGGGATGATGCATTACATTACATTATTTACATGTTTTATTTACATGTTTTAACGTTTAAAATTTGCCATAGTTAATAACTCAGCGGAAATGTTCTGTCACCAATCAGATACATCAACACGAGTCTCTCAACACCATTTAAGATGTAATGCATCATCCTGCTTTCACTCTCTCTCTCAGCCAGAGGAACCTCTTACATATGTTTCTCTCTCCTGTCCTCAATCTGAAGTTGTGGTGTCGTTGTGTTTTTCCCCCCCACTAGCTACATATAAACACTTTAGACAGTATTTGCACTTGTAATACTGGTGTGAGAATCCTTTTTAATGTTTGTCTCTCTCTCTTTCACTCTCCCAGGAGTGATGTCAGACTTGTCCCAGACTCAGGTGTTCTCCTGCTCTGAGTGCCCATTCACCTACACCTCCCAGATCTACCTCCACACGCACCTCAAGAGGAGCCATGACAACCTCTACGTCTCTCTGCTGAGGAAAAGAGAGATCAGACCAGAGATTCTCTCCTCCTCCTCCTCTTCTCAATCACTCCCTATCACCACCTCCAACACCCCCCTCACCCCAGCTCCCGCCCAGAGACAGAGAGACACAGACAAGCCAAGACCATACCACTGTGAACAGTGTGGGAAGAACTTCACTACGTCAGGAAATTTAAAGACACACCAGCGTGTTCATACAGGAGAGAAGCCATACCACTGTGACCAGTGTGGAAAGAACTTCACTGAGTCAGGAAACTTAAAGACACACCAGCGTGTTCATACAGGAGAGAAGCCATACCACTGTGACCAGTGTGGGAAGAACTTCACTACGTCAGGAGAGTTAAAGACCCACCAGCGTGTTCATACAGGAGAGAAGCCATACCACTGTGACCAGTGTGGAAAGAACTTCATTCAAAAGCAAAATCTCACGACACACCAGCGTGTTCATACAGGAGAGAAGCCATACCACTGTGACCAGTGTGGAAAGAACTTCATTCAAAAGGAAAATCTCACGACACACCAGCGTGTTCATACAGGAGAGAAGCCATACCACTGTGACCAGTGTGGAAAGAACTTCATTCAAAAGGAAAATCTCAGGACACACCAGCGTGTTCATACAGGAGAGAAGCCATACCACTGTGACCAGTGTGGAAAGAACTTCACTACGTCAGTACATTTAAAGACACACCAGCGTGTTCATACAGGAGAGAAGCCATACCACTGTGACCAGTGTGGAAAGAACTTCCCTAAGTCAGGAAACTTAAAGACACACCTGCGTGTTCATACAGGAGAGAAGCCATACCACTGTGACCAGTGTGGAAAGAACTTCACTACGTCAGCAAACTTAAAGACCCACCAGCGTGTTCATACAGGAGAAAAGCCATACCACTGTGACCAGTGTGGAAAGAACTTCACTACGTCAACAAACTTAAAGACACACCAGCGTGTTCATACAGGAGAAAAGCCATACCACTGTGTCCAATGTGGAAAGAACTTCACTACGTCAGCAGAGTTAAAGACACACCAGCGTGTTCATACAGGAGAGAAGCCATACCACTGTGACCAGTGTGGGAAGAACTTCACTACGTCAGGAGAGTTAAAGACCCACCAGCGTGTTCATACAGGAGAGAAGCCATACCACTGTGACCAGTGTGGAAAGAACTTCATTCAAAAGCAAAATCTCACGACACACCAGCGTGTTCATACAGGAGAGAAGCCATACCACTGTGACCAGTGTGGAAAGAACTTCACTACGTCAGCAGAGTTAAAGAGACACCAGCGTGTTCATACAGGAGAAAAGCCATACCACTGTGACCTGTGTGGAAAGAACTTCACTCAGTCAACAAGCTTAAAGACCCACCAGTGTGTTCATACAGGAGAGAAGCCATACCACTGTGACCAGTGTGGGAAGAACTTCACTCAGTCAACAAGCTTAAAGACACACCAGTGTGTTCATACAGGAGAGAAGCCATAGCCATAGCCTTAGGCCTGGATTACACTACTGCGTTTTTCTGAGTTTTCTCCTACCTTTGCGCCTATCAATTACAATACCGAGGCCAAAATGAGGCTCGAACCCAGAGGCAGCTCGATACGTCCGGGGCCACGTTTTGGTGCTTGAAATCTGTAGATGCGTTCTAGTGTAATGGGCAGATCTGGAGGCCTTTGAAAAAAAACCTATAGGAATAGGGCTACACTGTAACGCTGTGTTCACTTCACCTTATAACAATCAAACAGATGATTTACGGATTTGAGCTACATATTATTGTATACTATAGTTAATCAGACAAGCGGACAATATCTTAGGAGGAATTTCACTGTATTCTATGTTTACATGTTCCCCCAAAAAAGTAGACACTTCAAATCATAACCTACGTTAGAATACACATCTCAAATAATAATATTCTCTCGTTCAAAGAAAAGTAACTAGCAAAAAGTTACAACATTTTTAGTGAGCTATAGCTATATAAGATATATAGAGATATGCCGCTATACGTGTGGGAAGGCTCCCCAGCTCAGTCTTTTGTGTTTCTTTTTCAATAATATCTCTATTCAATACTCAAATACAGTCCAAATGTTCCGATATATAGTCCTTACAATCATTTAGTTTTAAGTCCTTCATCCATTCCCTCACGATATCTCCCGTATTATGATGAGACTTGATAATAATAATTAATAACTATCAGGGTAGGTGAATGTTTTTAAGAATATGCCAACTGTCTGTCCCGCATGGTGTCGTTCTAAAACATCACCATCAAGAGATGAATAAGCCTACTATTTTAAACCGCACCACAGATTTGGGCAAACATGATTTAGGTGACCTATTAGGCCAGTAAAAGGAGATGTTTGCTTTTGCAAAAGAACCCCTGAAATATGTTATACAGTTAAATCTGGAATAATATTCTGAAATCAGATCTGTAATCATTCTACAAGCAATTGGTTTATTTGGGTGTGAGCCAATGATCAAAATAGGAATTGGATATGGAGTTTGGATTACTGGAGAAAATGAAAAGAGGAACTTGAGGAAGATCCTTGGTGAACTGAATAATACGGCAGGCCTTATCCTATAGGCCTATGGAATGCTGCGCTCCAGGACAATGTTGGATGAATGGATGGACTTGATTTTGTCCTCTTGGTCAAAGTCGATTGTGCTCTTAAAACATGAAAGAATAAAACAAAAAATACTGCAACACGAAGTAGATGAGATGGTGATTGCAAAGGGACTGTTTAAATGAATTCCAATATACCTGGTTGAGTTCATGGTTTACAACTGTATCTCTTACAACATGCATGAATAAATAATAAGATGAACAGTAGTAATGGTAGGCTATAATATTGTTATCACAGCAGCGCAGATTGAGATTACAATTAGAGATTGGAATAAGTAGGCTATCTTTTTGGATTTGAGATTATTTTTAAAAGCAGTGGATGCGCACCAGACATGGAACACAAACTGGGATGGAAATGTATTTGTTGGTGACTGTTGATGTTGGTTGGATGGCTGGACAGCTGCATTTTAAACTCTAACCCTAACTTTTCAGAATGTTGTTTTTTTTCATTTACCTTTTTAATAAACATTGTGTAACCTGAGAGAGGTACTGTAGAGAGTGTGTTCATTTGTGTGCCTGCCTCAGTATCCAAACCTGGACTGACCCCCCCTCAGTATCTAACCCTGGACTGACCCCCCCTCAGTATCTAACCCTGGACTGACCCCCCCTCAGTATCCAACCCTGGACTGACCCCCCCTCAGTATCCAACCCTGGACTGACCCCCCCTCAGCATCCAACCCTGGACTGACCCTGCCTCAGTATCCAACCCTGGACTGACCCCTCCTCAGTATCCAACCCTGGACTGACCCCCCCCTCAGTATCCAACCCTGGACTGACCCCCCCCTCAGTATCCAACCCTGGACTGACCCCCCCTCAGTATCCAACCCTGGTCCGACCCCCCCTCAGTGTCTCTGCATGCCTCTTCCATTGCTCCCAGGGAGAGTCATGCAGGTATATGGTTGGTGTTCATAAACCTTCCAACGCCAAAGTGAAAATAATTCCTCAATGGGACTGAGAAATGGGGAGTAAGGGGGTAACAGTGTATCCACCTGTGAAGTTATGTATGGTGGTTGGTGAACCAGTCCCAGACCAGAGCAGCCCGGTGGAAACTAACATTGTCCCACATGACAACAAACCTGGGCTGCTCTGCTCCGTCCTGGACAACTGCATTATATAGAGCACCAGATATCTCATGGTGAATGGACACACATATATAGCGCTTTTATTCAAGTGCTTTACAATGTCTTCTCTCATTCATCCATTCACTCACCAATGGTGGCCAGCTGGTATTAGCGTGCTCTTTAGGATAAATTAGTGTCTTACTCAAGAACACGTCAACGAAGCAGAGCAGATAGCTGGAATTGAACTGGAGGCTCCCAGACGGCTACTCTACCTCCTGAGCTGCTGCCGCCCCCTCAGAACGTGATCATGTGTGCAGTACTGGATGGACCTAGGGTGGCATGGTGATGGACAACTCCTTGCAGACGTAGGAACCTCTTGAAAATGTTTTCAGCCCTCAAAGGCCATATCTAGGTTTTTGCAGGGTGATGATCAATCTAGTAATTATATTCCATAAACCATGGCATGTTTAAATGATTTTATTGTGAGCTCACAAGGTATGTCTGATCTCCAGAGCAGGGACATCAGAGTACAAATGTGTGGTCAGAAAACAATGAGTCTTATACTTCATCTGACCTCATCTTAAGACCTCCTCCTCCTTATCTCTCTGGGCTAGTGGAAGCTAACCCCCCCCAACTTAACATACTTGAAGCTCACAGACCTGCTTCCACACACCACAAAACACTGATTCTTCTTCAAGGAACACAAGGTGATATTTCCCCCACGCTTCCCAGGGACATTCACAACAGCTCTTTGTCCATTAACATCTGGGCCCTGACGCCTGGTTTTAGATAGATTGAATCCAGCTTCATCAATGAAAATGAGGTCATGATGCTGTGCAGCTGCGCCAAATACCACCAATAGGCCGTTCACACCTATGAATGAATGGAATTCACAAGAACAAGAGCCCTGGATCAGGTCCACATCCAGCCATCTTGCTAATAACACCACCAGCTAACATTAGCTAGCCAACATCAGATAGAAATCTAACCAGGTAGATATGAATAGGCTACTGCAGGATCTTGACTAGTCTAACGTTAGAAGACCATAAACGCAAATGAAAACGGATCATGGATCCTTTTACCCGCCCCAAGTGCTCATTTTAGCATACTTTGGAAAACAAGTAGGCCTACCCTAACACACCTTATAGAACATGTCATCTATGGGCTGCAGAGATTGAGTCTGAGAGAAATAATAATAGGTACAAATCCTTATTAAATCAATTTTAATCCATTGCTTTTATCTCTCGAAAGATTGATTATGCTCTCCTAAAGCTATAATCAAAGTTTTGATGACTGAGGCCCAATCTGTTCAGATCCTGTCTAGAGCCCGCCTCCTGAGACAGGAAAGATGCCGCTTCAACATTAGGTACACGACGCCCTCTACTGGATATGTAATGGTAGTGACCAGTTCTGACTTAACCATGACATTATTATCCTGACATGCATTATGCGTGACCCCTTTATTTATTTGAGGTCTTATATGAATGTCCAGTGCTGACCATGTTCCTCCTTGTTTTAAAAAGGCGCCGTCTCCTCTTGTTCTTTAGTCCTGGACCAGGGCTACTTGTTCTTTCCATTCCATTCATTTGAATATGAGAGGTGCGACCGCAAGACTGACCTGAGAAGTGAGTTTCAGTTGCTGGTGATTTAGACCATTAGCACTTATAATGAGAATGAGGATGAATTCAGGTTTTCAATAGCGCTGAAGATGGAGAGCAGACACATTCACACCTGGGAACCATCTAGCTTACGTATTGTCTGGTTGAAGTGGTCATCAGTAGTCTTGTGTTCACACCTCTCATATTCAAATGAATGGAAAGAAGTAGCCCTGATCCAGATCCAGGACTAAAGAACAAGAGGAGACGGCGCCTTTTTATCTTTTTAAAACAAGGAGGAACATGGTCAGCACTGGACATTCATATAAGACCTCAAATAAATGAAGGGGTCACTCATAATGCATGTCAGAATAATAATGTCATAGTAATGTCAGAACTGGTCACTACCATTACTGTACTATATGCTATGGTTGGGTTATGTGTTCTTAACAATGTCCAGTAGGTGGCAACAGAGGTTCACCTAAGCACTACTACTTGTTAATCACCTAGGTAGATATAGCAGTGCAGTGTCAGTTAGTCAGTGATGGCCATGCCCTGTAATGCACTTCTCCAAAGTATATCAGTAAACGTCAGTAAATGGTTACCCCGCTGTCCGACCCTGATTATGTAATATAGTGCAAGATATTACAATTACATATCCAGAAGATGGCGTCAGGTAGTTTCTGGTCTCAGGAGGCGGGCTCTAGACCGGATCTGAACAGTGAAACGCGTCATTGTTCCCGGCTTTCACCGATTGGTTAAGAGCATTGAAAAGACTAGCAGTCACGACTAGAAGTGTGTATAAATTGTGTTCGTAATTTGTCTCTCTCTCTACCTTGGGAACTTTTCACTGTCGAACACTGTTGGTCACGCCTGTAAAGATTCCACATTGCAAAGATTTTTTTTATCCATCTGAAGAAAACAAGAGACGATCTCTTTATTCTTATTTGAGTAAACAAACGTTTCCATCACAACCTACTCACTAGCCTTTCACTGTAGGCTACGACAATCCTCAATTCGGTAAGTTGTATGTTATTTTCTATTTTTGAAAGATTAGAGCGCAGCCGTTTGGGGCTTCGGTTCAGGAAGTGAACTTCTAATGTCCAAGGGAGGGTTAGACGACTGTTTTTGAATTTGAGTCTAGGAGAGGGTTACTGTTGTATTCATTGAATTTCGCTGTGGCTGGTCGTTGCTGCGTGCGTTCACTTCTTTTATTCGCTGGTGATACTAAGTGGAGAGCATGGCCGTATATATATCTGGTCCAGGGTGATATCCTACAGATAACGCCCTACTCTCAATGCAATTTATCTATGAATGCGCTTCCTCGGCCCGCTCGTCCGAGTCTACAGACAAAACCGTTTAGTTACTCACCAAAGTAAAAACATCGTTGGAAAGAAAGTCGTTTTTCTCCGAGGTGGCTACAGTTTGTAGGGCCCCACCTTTCAAATAAAAGGCAAAGTTGTACACTTTCCAGGCAACCCGTAACTCGTATTTTTCCTACCTCCTACACGTGAAAATGCTCTGGAATGGCAGTCAAACCCGTAACTTCCCACCCGTGAACTCGTACAGATCGATGTACTCCCAGTTGCCGGGTGGGAAGTTACGGATTTGACTGCCATTCCAGAGCATTTTCACGTGTAGGAGGTCGGGAAAACACGAGTTACGGGTTGCCTGGAACGCGACATTAAATATAATATCCACAGCGCATCGACTGTCTTCTTCTACCGGCGATTCGGCACTCTCCCCTTTGTTTAGCCTACTCACTGCTGCCGCCCATGTTGGGGATGATGCATTACATTACATTATTTACATGTTTTATTTACATGTTTTAACGTTTAAAATTTGCCATAGTTAATAACTCAGCGGAAATGTTCTGTCACCAATCAGATACATCAACGCGAGTCTCTCAACACCATTTAAGATGTAATGCATCATCCTGCTTTCACTCTCTCTCTCAGCCAGAGGAACCTCTTACATATGTTTCTCTCTCCTGTCCTCAATCTGAAGTTGTGGTGTCGTTGTGTTTTTCCCCCCCACTAGCTACATATAAACACTTTAGACAGTATTTGCACTTGTAATACTGGTGTGAGAATCCTTTTTAATGTTTGTCTCTCTCTCTTTCACTCTCCCAGGAGTGATGTCAGACTTGTCCCAGACTCAGGTGTTCTCCTGCTCTGAGTGCCCATTCACCTACACCTCCCAGATCTACCTCCACACGCACCTCAAGAGGAGCCATGACAACCTCTACGTCTCTCTGCTGAGGAAAAGAGAGATCAGACCAGAGATTCTCTCCTCCTCCTCCTCTTCTCAATCACTCCCTATCACCACCTCCAACACCCCCCTCACCCCAGCTCCCGCCCAGAGACAGAGAGACACACAAGCCAAGACCGTACCACTGTGACCAATGTGGGAATAACTTCACTACGTCAGGAAATTTAAAGACACACCAGCGTGTTCATACAGGAGAGAAGCCATACCACTGTGACCAGTGTGGAAAGAACTTCACTGAGTCAGGAAACTTAAAGACACACCAGCGTGTTCATACAGGAGAGAAGCCATACCACTGTGACCAGTGTGGGAAGAACTTCACTACGTCAGGAGAGTTAAAGACCCACCAGCGTGTTCATACAGGAGAGAAGCCATACCACTGTGACCAGTGTGGAAAGAACTTCATTCAAAAGCAAAATCTCACGATACACCAGCGTGTTCATACAGGAGAGAAGCCATACCACTGTGACCAGTGTGGAAAGAACTTCATTCAAAAGGAAAATCACGACACACCAGCGTGTTCATACAGGAGAGAAGCCATACCACTGTGACCAGTGTGGAAAGAACTTCATTCAAAAGGAAAATCTCAGGACACACCAGCGTGTTCATACAGGAGAGAAGCCATACCACTGTGACCAGTGTGGAAAGAACTTCACTACGTCAGTACATTTAAAGACACACCAGCGTGTTCATACAGGAGAGAAGCCATACCACTGTGACCAGTGTGGAAAGAACTTCCCTAAGTCAGGAAACTTAAAGACACACCTGCGTGTTCATACAGGAGAGAAGCCATACCACTGTGACCAGTGTGGAAAGAACTTCACTACGTCAGCAAACTTAAAGACCCACCAGCGTGTTCATACAGGAGAAAAGCCATACCACTGTGACCAGTGTGGAAAGAACTTCACTACGTCAACAAACTTAAAGACACACCAGCGTGTTCATACAGGAGAAAAGCCATACCACTGTGTCCAATGTGGAAAGAACTTCACTACGTCAGCAGAGTTAAAGACACACCAGCGTGTTCATACAGGAGAGAAGCCATACCACTGTGACCAGTGTGGGAAGAACTTCACTACGTCAGGAAAGTTAAAGACACACCAGCGTGTTCATACAGGAGAAAAGCCATACCACTGTGACCTGTGTGGAAAGAACTTCACTCAGTCAACAAGCTTAAAGACCCACCAGTGTGTTCATACAGGAGAGAAGCCATACCACTGTGACCAGTGTGGGAAGAACTTCACTCAGTCAACAAGCTTAAAGACACACCAGTGTGTTCATACAGGAGAGAAGCCATAGCCATAGCCTTAGGCCTGGATTACACTACTGCGTTTTTCTGAGTTTTCTCCTACCTTTGCGCCTATCAATTACAATACCGAGGCCAAAATGAGGCTCGAACCCAGAGGCAGCTCGATACGTCCGGGGCCACGTTTTGGTGCTTGAAATCCGTAGATGCGTTCTAGTGTAATGGGCAGATCTGGAGGCCTTTGAAAAAAAAACTATAGGAATAGGGCTACACTGTAACGCTGTGTTCACTTCACCTTATAACAATCAAACAGATGATTTACGGGTTTGAGCTACATATTATTGTAAACTATAGTTAATCAGACAAGCGGACAATATCTTAGGAGGAATTTCACTGTATTCTATGTTTACATGTTCCCCCAAAAAAGTAGACACTTCAAATCATAACCTACGTTAGAATACACATCTCAAATAATAATATTCTCTCGTTCAAAGAAAAGTAACTAGCAAAAAGTTACAACATTTTTAGTGAGCTATAGCTATATAAGATATATAGAGATATGCCGCTATACGTGTGGGAAGGCTCCCCAGCTCAGTCTTTTGTGTTTCTTTTTCAATAATATCTCTATTCAATACTCAAATACAGTCCAAATGTTCCGATATATAGTCCTTACAATCATTTAGTTTTAAGTCCTTCATCCATTCCCTCACGATATCTCCCGTATTATGATGAGACTTGATAATAATAATTAATAACTATCAGGGTAGGTGAATGTTTTTAAGAATATGCCAACTGTCTGTCCCTCATGGTGTCGTTCTAAAACATCACCATCAAGAGATGAATAAGCCTACTATTTTAAACCGCACCACAGATTTGGGCAAACATGATTTAGGTGACCTATTAGGCCAGTAAAAGGAGATGTTTGCTTTTGCAAAAGAACCCCTGAAATATGTTATACAGTTAAATCTGGAATAATATTCTGAAATCAGATCTGTAATCATTCTACAAGCAATTGGTTTATTTGGGTGTGAGCCAATGATCAAAATAGGAATTGGATATGGAGTTTGGATTACTGGAGAAAATGAAAAGAGGAACTTTAGGAAGATCCTTGGTGAACTGAATAATACGGCAGGCCTTATCCTATAGGCCTATGGAATGCTGCGCTCCAGGACAACGTTGGATGAATGGATGGACTTAATTTTGACCTCTTGGTCAAAGTCGATTGTGCTCTTAAAACATGAAAGAATAAAACAAAAAGTACTGCAACACAAAGTAGATGAGATGTTGATTGCAAAGGGACTGTTTAAATTAATTCCAATATACCTGGTTGAGTTCATGGTTTACAACTGTATCTCTTAGAACATACATTAATAAATAATAAGATGAACAGTAGTAATGGTAGGCTATAATATTGTTATCACAGCAGCGCAGATTGAGATTACAATTAGAGATTGGAATAAGTAGGCTATCTTTTTGGATTTGAGTTTGTTTTAAAAGCAGTGGATGCGCAGCAGACATGGAACACAAACTGGGATGGAAATGTATTTGTTGTGACTGATTGCTTTGGTTGGATGGCTGGACAGCTGCATTTTAAACTTTTCAGAATGTTGTTTTTTTACATTAACCTTTTTAATAAACATTGTGTAACCTGAGAGAGGTACTGTAGAGAGTGTGTTCATTTGTGTGCCTGCCTCAGTATCCCACCCTGGACTGACCCCTCCTCAGTATCCAACCCTGGACTGACCCCCCCTCAGCATCCAACCCTGGACTGACCCCCCCTCAGTATCCCACCCTGGACTGACCCCTCCTCAGTATCCATCCCTGGACTGACCCCTCCTCAGTATCTAACCCTGGACTGACCCCCCCTCAGTATCCAATCCTGGACTGACCCCCCCTCAGTATCCAACCCTGGACTGACCCCCCCTCAGTGTCTCTGCATGCCTCTTCCATTGCTCCCAGGGAGAGTCATGCAGGTATATGGTTGGTGTTCATAAACCTTCCAATGCCAAGCTGAAAATAATTCCTCAATGGGACTGAGAAATGGGGAGTAAGGGGGTAACGGTGTATCCACCTGTGAAGTTATGTATGGTGGTTGGTGAACCAGTCCCAGACCAGAGCAGCCCGGTGGAGACTAACATGATCCCACATGACAACAAACCTGGGCTGCTCTGCTCCGTCCTGGACAACTGCATTATATAGAGCACCAGATATCTCATGGTGAGTGGACTGCACTTATATAGCGCTTTTATTCAAAGAGCTTTACAATGGCTTCTCTCATTCATCCATTCACTCACCAATGGTGGCCAGCTGGTATTAGCGTGCTCTTTGGGATAAATTAGTGTCTTTCTCAAGAACATGTCAACGAAGCAGAGCAGATAGCTGGAATTGAACTGGAGGCTCCCAGACGGCTACTCTACCTCCTGAGCTGCTGCCGCCCCCTCAGAACGTGATCATGTGTGCAGTACTGGATGGACCTAGGGTGGCATGGTGATGGACAACTCCTTGCAGACGTAGGAACCTCTTGAAAATGTTTTCAGCCCTCAAAGGCCATATCTAGGTTTTTGCAGGGTGATGATCAATCTAGTAATTATATTCCCTAAACCATGGCATGTTTAAATGATTTTATTGTGAGCTCACAAGGTATGTCTGATCTCCAGAGCAGGGACATCAGAGTACAAATTTGTGGTCAGAAAACAATGAGTCTTATACTTCATCTGACCTCTGTACACGGCAAGGGTGTTTGGTGAAAACTCAATTTTTTTGATAACTTTTGATCACAAAGGTCTTAAGATGAAGCTGACCCGATATGAAGTTGATCGGATGAAATCTGTAGGAGGAGTTCGTCGAAGTACGAGGCATGGAAATGGTCAAAACAAGGACAAAATGGCACATTAAAAGCAAAATGGCGGACTTCCTGTTGCATGTTGGGTATAGCTCCAAGAGACATTAAAGTGTGGCTCGATGAAATACATATGCCCACCGAATTTCGTTCGCCTACATCAAACTGAAAGGTGGGGCTCGCCATTTTAGATTTTCCAGGGGGCGCTCTTGAGCCGTTTTGCCACGCCCATTTCCGTCACCCATGAATTATCAAATTTTTCACCGGGACTGACGTATCTGCAAAGTTTCATCCGTTTTCATCGATGTTCAGGCCGCCTAAAAGGCATTTGTTTGGAGTAAAGGAGAAGGAGAAGAAGGAGAAGGAGAAGAATAATAATAATCCTTCGAGTTTCAATAGGGCCTCGCACCGCCAGTGCTCGGGCCCTAACTAGGGCTGCGAGCAGCAGTGAGCGGGCCCTCGCACCCCACGCGTGTCGGGGTGCTGCGCCGTTAAAGGCTGTGCTATTTCGGTGTGCAGTACTGAGAGAAACTTCCTGTCACCAGTAGGTGGCGCTCTAGGTGTGACTCAATACCGAAGCATAGATGTGTTCAGGACGGTACCTTGATGAAGCGTGAGAAATGTTGAGTAAATCGGATAACGTATGTAGGAGTTATGAGGACTTCCTGTTTCACCAGTAGGTGGCGCTGTAAGTGTGACTCAATACCGACACATAGATGGGTTCAGAAGGCCACCTTCATGAAGCGTCAGCAATTTGGTGCAAATCGGATGATGTATGCAGGAGTTATGAGGACTTCCTGTTTCACCAATAGGTGGCGCTATTCGTATGACGCAATACTGACACATAGATGTGTTCAGGACAGAACCGTCATGAAGCGTGAGCTATATCGGACAAATCGGATAATGTATGGAGGAGTTATGAGGACTTCCTGTTTCACCAATAGGTGGCGCTGTAAGTGTGACTCAATACCGAAGCATAGATGTGTTCAGAATGCGACCTTCATGAAGCATCAGCAATTTGGTGCAAATCGGAAAATGTATGTAGGAGTTATGAGGACTTCCTGCTTGACCTGTAGGCGGCGCTATAAGTATGACTCACTGCTGACGCACAGATGTGTTCAGGATGCGACCTTCATCAAGCTTGAGCAATTTGGAGTAAATCGGATAACGTATGTAGGAGTTATGAGTACTTCCTGTTTCACCAGTAGGTGGCGCTGTAAGTGTGACTCAATACCGAAGCATAGATGTGTTCAGAATGCGACCTTCATGAAGCATCAGCAATTTGGTGCAAATCGGATAATGTATGTAGGAGTTATGAGGACGTACTGTTTCACCAATAGGTGGCGCTATAAGTATGACGCAATACTGACACATAGATGTGTTCAGGACAGAACTGTCATGAAGCGTGAGACATATCGGACAAATCGAATAATGTATGGAGGAGTTATGAGGACGTACTGTTTCACCAATAGGTGGCGCTATAAGTATGACGCAATACTGACACATAGATGTGTTCAGGACAGAACTGTCATGAAGCGTGAGATATATCGGACAAATTGGATAATGTATGGAGGAGTTATGAGGACGTACTGTTTCACCAATAGGTGGCGCTATAAGTATGACGCAATACTGACATATAGATGTGTTCAGGACAGAACTGTCATGAAGCGTGAGACATATCGGACAAATCGGATAATGTATGGAGGAGTTATGAGGACGTACTGTTTCACCAATAGGTGGCGCTATAAGTATGACGCAATACTGACACATAGATGTGTTCAGGACAGAACCGTCATGAAGCGTGAGATATATCGGACAAATTGGATAATGTATGGAGGAGTTATGAGGACGTACTGTTTCACCAATAGGTGGCGCTATAAGTATGACACAATACTGACAGATAGATGTGTTCAGGACAGAACCGTCATGAAGCGTGAGATATATCGGACAAATTGGATAATGTATGGAGGAGTTATGAGGACGTACTGTTTCACCAATAGGTGGCGCTATAAGTATGACGCAATACTGACACATAGATGTGTTCAGGACAGAACCGTCATGAAGCGTGAGATATATCGGACAAATCGGATAATGTATGGAGGAGTTATGGGGACTTCCTGTTTCACCAATAGGTGGCGCTATAAGTATGACGCAATACTGACACATAGATGTGTTCAGGACAGAACCGTCATGAAGCGTGAGATATATCGGACGAATTGGATAATGTATGTAGGAGTTATGAGGACTTCCTGTTTCACCAATAGGTGGCGCTATAAGTATGATGCAATACTGACACATAGATGTGTTCAGGACAGAACCGTCATGAAGCGTGAGATATATCGGACGAATCGGATAATGTATGGAGGAGTTATGAGGACTTCCTGTTTCACCAATAGGTGGCGCTATAAGTATGATGCAATACTGACACATAGATGTGTTCAGGACAGAACCGTCATGAAGCGTGAGATAAATCGGACGAATTGGATAATGTATGTAGGAGTTATGAGGACTTCCTGTTTCACCAATAGGTGGCGCTATAAGTATGATGCAATACTGACACAGATGTGTTCAGGACAGAACTGTCATGAAGCGTGAGATATATCGGACGAATTGGATAATGTATGTAGGAGTTATGAGGACTTCCTGTTTCACCAATAGGTGGCGCTATAAGTATGACGCAATACTGACACATAGATGTGTTCAGGACAGAACCGTCATGAAGCGTGAGATATATCGGACAAATCGGATAATGTATGGAGGAGTTATGGGGACTTCCTGTTTCACCAATAGGTGGCGCTATAAGTATGACGCAATACTGACACATAGATGTGTTCAGGACAGAACCGTCATGAAGCGTGAGATATATCGGACAAATTGGATAATGTATGGAGGAGTTATGAGGACTTCCTGTTTCACCAATAGGTGGCGCCATAAGTATGACGCAATACTGACACATAGATGTGTTCAGGACAGAACCGTCATGAAGCGTGAGATATATCGGACAAATTGGATAATGTATGGAGGAGTTATGAGGACTTCCTGTTTCACCAATAGGTGGCGCTATAAGTATGACGCAATACTGACACATAGATGTGTTCAGGACAGAACCGTCATGAAGCGTGAGACATATCGGACAAATCGGATAATGTATGGAGGAGTTATGAGGACGTACTGTTTCACCAATAGGTGGCGCTATAAGTATGACGCAATACTGACACATAGATGTGTTCAGGACAGAACCGTCATGAAGCGTGACATATATCGGACAAATTGGATAATGTATGGAGGAGTTATGAGGACTTCGTGTTTTATGGCGAAATGTCAAACTTTGGCAGGGCGCCACGGCAAGGGTGTTTGGTGAAAACTCAATTTTTTTGATAACTTTTGATCACAAAGGTCTTAAGATGAAGCTGACCCGATATGAAGTTGATCGGATGAAATCTGTAGGAGGAGTTCGTCGAAGTACGAGGCATGGAAATGGTCAAAACAAGGACAAAATGGCACATTAAGAGCAAAATGGCGGACTTCCTGTTGCATGTTGGGTATAGCTCCAAGAGACATTTAAGTGTGGCTCGATGAAATACATATGCCCACCGAATTTCGTTAGCCTACATCAAACTGAAAGGTGGGGCTCGCCATTTTAAACTTTCCAGGGGGCGCTCTTGAGCCGTTTTGCCACGCCCATTTCCGTCACCCATGAATTATCAAATTTTTCACCGGGACTGACGTATCTGCAAAGTTTCATCCGTTTTCATCGATGTTCAGGCCGCCTAAAAGGCATTTGTTTGGAGTAAAGGAGAAGGAGAAGAAGGAGAAGGAGAAGAATAATAATAATCCTTCGAGTTTCAATAGGGCCTCGCACCACCAGTGCTCGGGCCCTAATAATAATCCTTCAAGTTTCAATAGGGCCTCGCACAGCCAGTGCTCGGGCCCTAACTAGTGCTGCGAGCAGCAGTGAGCGGGCCCTCGCACCCCACGCGTGTCGGGGTGCGGCGCCGTTAAAGGGTGTGCTATTTCGGAGTCCAGTACTGAGAGAAACTTCCTGTCACCAGTAGGTGGCGCTCTAAGCGTGTATGTAAGTATGACTCAATACTGACCTACAGATGTGTTCAGGATGCGACCTTTATGAAGCGTGACCAATTTGGTCTAAATCAGATAAGTATGTAGTAGTTATGAGGACTTCCTGTTTTATGGTGAGACTGAAATTCGCTGTGGCGCCACGGCAAGGGTGTTTGGTGAAAGTGAATGATGGGAGGCTTGTCCCTGTCCAGACGGACTTACCACCAGCTCCATAAGAACTTCTTAAGGTCTTCAGATGCACCTGCAAGACAGACTGCAGCAGCCTGAGGTGCACATGCAAGAAACATGGCCTTGAGTGTTCTGTTGCATGTAGCAGCTGTAAAGGATCAGGGTGTGCAAATTCACATCAGGCGGCATGTGATGAAGATGATGATGAATGCAAGTTATTATTATTATCATCCTGCTCATGTTCTCTTCTCTCCTGAAGTGGACCCTCTAATCGTGTGTGTGTGGTGTGTGTGTGTGTGTGTGTGTGTGTGTGTGTGTGTGTGTGTGTGTGTGTGTGTGTGTGTGTGTGCGCGCGCGCACGCGCGTGTGATTTTCTCCCACAGGTATCTGAAGTGGACCCTCTAGCACCTGGCTGCTCTGCTATGGACGGTTCTACGTCTCAGACTGTCCTCTCCAGGGTTCTACTGTTCTCTACAGGGCTGTAGACTGTTCTCCAGGGTTCTACTGTTCTCTACAGGGCTGTAGACTGTTCTCCAGGGTTCTACTGTTCTCTACAGGGCTGTAGACTGTTCTCCAGGGTTGTAGACTGTCCTCTCCAGGGTTCTAGACTCTTGAGCTATTTGATTAATACACGTCAGATTTTCTGTTGCAATATGTGTGAGATTCACCCCTTTTCTCTTCACCAAATGCCAATAGAATTAAAAATATATTTCTGTTTATGCACTGTGATGCATCCTATATAGTTTCTGGTTGATTGGGGACAGTGTTGTGTGGACATCAGACAAGAAAACATGCATAAACCATTTTCTTTTACATAGGCGAAAATTGGAAATTGGTATATTTGTCCCATACCTTCCATCTGCATTTTTCATTACTTTCCACCACTGGGATTTGGGGGGACTAACTGATATGTTATAAAGAACATATGTATGACACTACAACAGTTGAAATTATTTCTGTTGCAATTTGTTCAAGGTTATGTCATAAAATGCCTGGACTACAGGGGCAGGGGAGCATCACTACTGATCCATAGCCAGTTTGGGATATCCTCAGTGGAGGTCCCAAGTCAGTCTTCTAGTCATTCAGCCAGCCTGTCAGTAGATGTGCTCTACTTGTATTGATTTGTTCATACACTAGTATTCCAGCACAGGTTATGTTCTTGAATGCTTCTGGTGACTAACAGTTCTCTTAGCAACCTAATTTAATCCCCATCACTGTTTTCAGATCCACATAGGGGAAACATATGGCTGAGAGATGTGTGGAGGAAAATCAACAGCACCCCACACACACACACACTTACATAATCAACCAAGCAAGTTCAAACTTTCTATACCACAAATATAAGTTTGAGAACCTAGGATACATACAGCCCGCCTAAGGGGGTTCTAATGTACTGACCTCCCGGCACAGGCCTGACCCTGCTGGCAAGCTGCCTTGGGCCTAGCCAAAGAACAAGCGTTTCAGCTTCCGCTCACCTGTATGCAGCTTATACCATGCTGACTGGCCTGGACTAGTCACCACATCCACAGTCTAGCCAAGTCAGAGATACCCTTGTGCATTTGACAAAACAAGTGTCATACAATTAAGGTTATCATTTGTGCAGCATGTGTGCTGTAAGTGTAAAGACAAGATACAGATCATTTTCTCCAGGTTTTATTGAATAGCTTGTAGACCACACAGAAACACTGGGCTGACAGTTCAGTTGTACAAGGCGGACCTGGGAGACCATTCAGGACACCTTGTTTGGGTCGAGGCTCTGCTTAGTCTGCTGGCCCAGTTGAACCATCAAACTGGATGTACTGACGCTGAGAATGGAGACACACGACACAGCTGGCCGACACTTCCTGCACTCTAAGAGGTTAGGGTTAGGGCTAGACTGAATGTAGGTTGGCATAAAATAATACATATTATTTTTAAATGGAAAGATGCTGCCCATGCCTAGATCTTTATGTCTATTCAGCATGTCTGTTCTCACCCACTGAGGTCCCATCACCAAACGTGAAGCCTCAGATACAATAATAAAACAGGGGCAGACAATGAAAGATAGAGATGGACAGACAGAAATGTAGACAGATAGGTTAAAAAAATAGATTAGAACTCTTAGTGTTGTGATCAGACGGTACAACCAAAATGTCACCACAGTGTAGTGATGCAGACAGAGTTATGAACACCTGCTCCTTGATTAGAAGGAGGTTATCATCTGCCCTCTGAAACATTCAGGACCAGGGCTGTACGCAGGATTTTTGTAATACCGAGGTCATTTAGTTGTGGTGCTTCAATCTGGTGCACTTTGAGAGCAAAATGAAGAGGCTAGATCTATAAAGAACAACACGTATCATATTGGATTAATATCATCTTTAACTGAGAGCAGTGGAGGTCATCCAGAGAGGACACAACTTAAGTGAATGTTGATGAGAACACACCATCTATTAGAAACATGAGACTAGCTCCTCCTGTCACCTCTCTCCCAGCCTGGCCTCCTCCACTCTGATGCCCATGTTGGTCTCCTCCTGTCACCTCTCTTCCACTGTGGTGTCCATGTTGGTCTCCTCCTGTCACCTCTCTTCCACTCTTGTCCATGTTGGTCTCCTCCTGTCACCTCTCTTCCACTGTGGTGTCCATGTTGGTCTCCTCCTGTCACCTCTCTTCCACCTTGGTGTCCATGTTGGTCTCCTCCTGTCACCTCTCCTCCTGTCTTTTGTCCATGCTGGTCTCCTCCTGTCACCTCTCCTCCACTGTGGTGTCCATTTTCATCTCCTGTCCACAAATTAACAAAACATAAACATAAGCTATAAACACACACACCCCCACCCACCCATCCATCCACATTATTTTTGAAACTTGCCAGGATCTAATTAATGTAGTGTCTCTTTGGCTAACATCAGGTATCTCACCTCTCATCTCTATGTCCTCTCCTCCTGTCCCCTCTCTTCCACTCTCTTGTACCTCTTGGTTTCCTGTCAACAAATTATATATTTTTAACAGAACATAATCATGCATACTGTGTATATATATACACACCTACCTGTCTATTTGTTTATCTATATAAGCGGCACACCTGATTAATAACTTCCATCCAATGGTATAGGACAGGAAATAAGGATGCCTGTAGAATTTCAGGAAGTAGTGGAGCTTGTGCAAAGAGCCTAATTGCTTGGCAACACCAAACGCCCAGTGTTTACATGAGAAAATAAATATGATAGATTTCTTTGTATTAGCACTGCTCTGTTTGTGCATGTGCGCAGGTACACCGCTTTGCTAATGTTAACTTGGGTCAAGAATAGCCTACACCTAGCTAGCCACGTTGTGACGGCTAGGATCATGGATGTATTTGTTACGGTCAATGTGAGAAAACGGGGAATGTGAGCTTTTCCCGGTTATTGCGCACATTCCCCGACCTCGCGGGGAATGTAGGAGAAACATCTTCGTTTCTCACATCTCCCGGGTAATGTGCACATTCTCCGACCTTGCGGGAGATGTGAGAAATTGGTTAGTATTTCTCACATCTCCCGCAAGGTCGGGGATTGTGCACATTAACCGGGAAATGCTAGCAATTCCCGACCTTGCGGTAAATCTAGCAAAGTCCAACCGTATGCAAAACCTCTGCGCAGCCGGGTGGTGGGAGAGGGCTCGTGCGCTTAGAACGAGGCGCTTGACATTTTGCCCATGGTTTTCGAATACATAGCATCAATTGCATTAATGGAAACATTAAATTGGGTCTAATTATACATGTGTTGAAAGTTAAGATAATTAGCCTACAAGCCGCGAGGCTACGCAACACA
Organism: Borostomias antarcticus; assembly: GCF_949987555.1. Taxonomy (NCBI): domain Eukaryota; kingdom Metazoa; phylum Chordata; class Actinopteri; order Stomiiformes; family Stomiidae; genus Borostomias; species Borostomias antarcticus. The sequence goes on along the minus strand of NW_028176558.1, from coordinate 309,456 downwards.
ATAAGCAAAACAATCTCACTGTTTCACTCGTCCCACTCCTCTGTTTCACTCGCCCCGCACGGCAGGGACAAGAGAACCAATGCACATCTTCTGTTCTCGGCCGTCTTGAATTGAACTGTTACACCACAGAACGAAACTTACAACTAATAGGTTAGTAAAGGACATGTACAAGTTGTTTGTCATCATCAAAAAATGGAATCTCCATCTTTATTAATTTCTGTGTAAATCTGATCAAACCAAAAAGTGTTTCATTCGTCCCGGTCCTCCCCTACAGTTAATAACAGTCTGTGGTCTACCTTGAACAGTAATATAGCCTATGCTGCACACCGTGTGAGTAGTATTAGGAGGATAGGCCTACACTGGTGATCAAGTTAACAAACGCAAAATGAAAATTGCAACAACAGGAAGGTGGGAACCTCCAAAGGAACCCTACACGGTAGCTAGCCGAAAGACAGACGAAAAATCTCTCACAGGTGTGCGCCAGTAACGTTAGCCCAACTACCGTGGGTGCCTCTTATGGTGCACGCCCTCTGAGGCGTCACATAAGCCCTCTCCCACCACCCGGCTGCGCAGAGGTTTTGCATACGGTTGCGCTTTCCTAGATTTACCGCAAGGTCGGGAATTGCTAGCATTTCCCGGTTAATGTGCACAATCCCCTACCTTGCGGGAGATGTGAGAAATACTAACCAATTTCTCACATCTCCCGCAAGGTCGGAGAATGTGCACATTACCCGGGAGATGTGAGAAACGAACATGTTTCTCCTACATTCCCCGCGAGGTCGGGGAATGTGCGCAATAACCGGGAAAAGCTCACATTCCCCGTTTTCTCACATTGACCGTAACATATTCACTAACTAGCTATTTATCTAACGTCAGGCATCTCAGCATCTTCGTCTACGTTCTTAAATGTGAGCATTTAGGCGCTGTCAATGTTATAACTAATTGAAAATACGTTAAAATAACTGCTTATTGTTATGTTACTTGTGTCAATCTCCCTTACCTCGAAAGACGTCCAATATGTTCGCTTGATCGTCCGCAGCTGACACTTATTAATGACAAATTAGCTTTGCGTCTCACACCCCTTCTCCTAAGAGAAAGGCGATTCGCCAAATAAAAAGTGATTGACAACCGTTTCAGGCGAAATGAGTTTTTGATTGACAAGACGATTGTCAGCCTCTGATTGGCCAAAGTAGAAATTGATTGACAGTTGACCCGCCCCCTCGAAGTCTCCGGGCCTGCAGAGGTATACCCTTCTCCAAAAAACGGCTCCAACGGGAGGCGGCTCCATCGGTCTTAAAAGAGGCGACCGACACATGATCATTATCAGAGATCACATGAGATCATGGCTGACAGACCATCTGCTCCCCCGGCGCTGCCCACCATAAATGAGCCAGAGGTTATCCAGCTGGCTCAAAAATTGGAGATGTTCAACGTGAGTGATTAAGAGTAAATTGTAGTAGTCCTATTTATGAAGAGGGTGTTCGTGATAATTAGGCTACTGCGTTTATGCTATCACGCATTTGTAATTGGCGTTGACAAATTAGGCTAATGGTTTGGATAGCCTACGTTTATAACACGTGCTATGACTGCATGTATCATATGCTTGCACTATTTATAATTCGCATGAACAAATTCATGGTTTTGATTAGACCATAGTGGCCTGCGTTAAACCACGTGCATTATTTGGTGATGGCATTTCCATCGAATTAATTCAATTTGTCATTTGTCGTCAAAAAAGTAGGCCCCTAACAGTAGGCTAGGCTCGTGGTTAGGCTATTGGCTGTAATGTTTTCACATTTTACCTTTTCACATCTAAACACCAAACTATCAACATACAATGTTGTTTTCATTAAGTTAGTCGCTTGAAAAAAAAATAACATATTGACATTAACATTGTAAAATGCAGCGCTATGTTGAAGATTAGCAACCAAGTTACAAACCGACAAACGCAGTTACTGTATATTTACAACCCGGAATTGTTTACAACATGTTTACCTACAAAGTAGGCTACATAGATGTCACCAAAGATAGTGTGTTTTTTATACATTTTAGTTTTAATAAAAAAAATAGGTGACATGGCATTGGCTAAGGAACAATATACAGGGTAATATATTTGAATTTACAGAGTAAAAATTGCATGAGGAGAGCAGGAGATTGATCTGCAAGTCTTAAGGGGAACCTTGGCTGAGGACAGGGTGGGAGGTTCACCGGGACAAGTTACCAGGTGTGCTACAGGAGACAGGGAGGTGTTCACAGGACCTGTTTAGAGTAAAAGGGAGAGATACTAGGGAGGAGGGAGGAAGACAGGATTAGTATAGCATCTAAGCAGACATGGGGGTCATCTATCAGGCCCAGGGTGGTCTGCGTGTGGCAAACATGTGTTGCTGTTGTGCATCAGGCAAATCAATGTTACCTGAAGCATGGATCCAGTGTACATTTTTGTTCCTTATTGTGTTATTGTTTTCCCTTTTTTCATTCACGTGTCCTTAAATGTATTGTTGTGTTTTTTACAGCTACAAATAATGAATCCGTGGGCGACAAGGGAGTACCTCCACTCGGAGGGTCATGTACTGGCCACAGAGGTACTCCAGGCGCTGATCCGCCACGTCAGGTGTGCACGTGCCCGTGATCAGCGCCTGGAGTACCTGGAGGGGCAGCTCCTGGAGACCTCTGCTGTGTTTGGTAAGTGTTTATGTCATTGAATGATATTTATTTGTTGACTTTAGATTCGATTTTTCCCAGGCTTTGTTACTGTTTGAAAATTACTGATGTTATTTTTCTCTACACCATTATACTACTGTTGCACTTTGAGTTCTAAAATATAACAATAATACATTTACTTTTTATACTGAAAATATTAATGACATATTTCAACACAACATAGAGTGGATTTATTGTACTCTACCATCAAAAAATCTCAATGATGAAATAGCTGGCATATTGCCTATAATCTGTGTGCCAATTTATATAAGCAGCTTGAACATGGCTGTGAGGTGCAGTAGGCATAGGGCCTATAGTTTGCTGTTACATAGCCAATAGGTAATAATTTAATGATATGAGGTTATTCACCTCATCCACAGTTTTGTGAATTGTTTTGAAATGAATTTGACAATAGCTGTGGTGTTTACTTGAGTAACATTTAGAATGTATTTAACTTCCAATTACAAGAAAATATCAGCTGTGAATTACTATACAGGAAATCATGACACAACTGATTGTCTGTTTGTGTAGGCTATTTTACAAGATAAGGCATTGTGAGTGTTTTTATTTTGTGGGCAATGTCAACAATTTTTCCAGAACTAATGTTTATTCAATATATTATTCCATGTGAATCTCAGCTGGCAGCGATTTTGAGGAGGCAGCACAGGGAGAGGACCAGGCCACTGCGCTCTCTCGTAAGTGTCCAGCGAGTGATGAGGTCTGTTGTGTTGAAGTTGTCAAGTTTGATTCGCCATGCCTGTCTCCATGCCTTTGTGTGTCTCCCTTGTTTAGTCAGGGGCGAGGTATACGCGTTAAGTGTGAATTATGCCTCCATGTTGAATCGATTGTGTAGGTTATGGGTTGCTTGCCATAGGTCAGTCGTTATGGCTTAAGCTAAATTGTAGCCTGACGTGCACCTTCCCAAAAATATAACTATGCGTCATGGTGATGTCAATCAATCAATCAATCAAAGCTTTATTTGTATAGCGCATTTCATACCCAGAGGCAACACAATGCGCACAATGCGATGTGGTTTGTAACACATGAACATAGAAGCATAAATGACCGACAGCGCTGTAGGGTACAGGCGTTCAACCATAAATCACGCTTAAGGTTGTCTGCCTATAGCCTACTGAGGGTGGAGCTGTAGTTTTCAAACTTTTTCATAGTTGCAGTCACCATCCTTACCATACTGCAGGAATAATACAGAATGTATAGTCTCTTTGTGTTTGGCGTAGATATATCATATTGAATGGGATTTATATGAGGGGTATTATTGCCAATGTACACATTAGTACTGTTTATGCTGTGTTTATCAACCCAACACCATTAATAAAGGTGTTGTATCTCACAACTAATGTTTTTCTTTCTGTTTACATTATGATTAATAGAGTGCATTGAACCGATGGAGGCTCCAGTGGAGCTCCCCCCTGTAGAAGGAGTCCCTGTGTGAGTATTGTTTTGCAATATCTACCGGGAGAAAGTAGTGTTGCAGCCTACAGTAAATGTCAAGGGGAAAATTAATGGATTGGATTTTAAGTCCAAAATACTTTTTCTTCATGTGATTTTGAAGTGTCAAAAACAGTGGCAGGTAAAATGCAAATGCCTAGGAGAGCATAGAAGCCGGGTATTGTAAGTTGAAGGGGTGCAGGGAATTACTTTAAATGTAGTTGCATGGGTGAAATGACCGCTCCTCTGCATTTGTAATGTTAAGATTTTCTCTTTTTGTATTATTCATATATTTTAGTTAGCCATGGTGTCCTAGGTATAAAGTTTATAAAATCATTTCAATGTACTTATTTGTGTTTTTTTTCTCTCCTCAGTTTGGCTGATGAAAATGTATAATAAATACATGTTAACTTTATGATTGTTGTCCATTTCATTTTTATTTGTAAAATTGTGACCCTCTTGCTCTACTTTCATATCTTAAACAACATTGGAAATGTAATCTGTGCAGTGTGGCTAGAAGTAGCTCTAGTCTAGAGCTGTTAAGTTCAAGTCATTGTGTAAGTAGAGTATAGAATGTAATTCTTCTTGGTGGTGATGCTTAGTGGTGTTGTGGTGTGACTGCATGTGATGTCATAGGCCTACTGTACATGGAACTCACAGCAGCAACGCATCATTTTGAGTGGCATTTAGAATGTAAACTGACACTCATTTCTTAATTTTGCTACTGTGTTTACATATAAGTGCCATGTGAGGCCATTGGGACATCACGTGTGCATATGTTTATAAGTATTATTCATTGGGGGAGCTTGGACTTGCTGGGGACTGTGGTGGAGAGACGCATAGCCTACAGAGCGACAGCTTCCCTCCAGTGCAGAGCAGCCGTGGACGGCTCATCTCCATGCGCTCACGGACTGAGCGCTTCGGACAAAATATTATGACGTGATCTTGAATGTCTGTTCTCTATCATTTCATCGCTTTGTCAAGTGTTGTAGGCCTAATTTGCCCAAGGGATGAGTAAAGTAGCATCTTGATAGATTCACAGGCTACACGAGTTGATGCTCTCTGCTATGCGCGCCGTTGCCAGATGGATATAGACCAACTCGTGTAGCCTACAGCCAATAAAACGGCTTATGATTTTATGATATATTAGATAATTAGATGATTATTAATTGTATTAGATAGGCTAATTATTATGCATCTAAGTTCTAGGCAGGATGTGTAGCGGAGGCCTTTTTTAATATATGGGATTGGCCAATAGGGCCTTTGCTGTTCTGTCGCGGTTGCATCTACGTTTTTCCTTTTGTGAAGTGTAGGATTCTATTCTTGTTAAAGTCGTGATTATGACAGCAGGTGTTATATTTAAACGTGATTTATTTGCCTTTATTACGTGACTTTACAAAATGGCCATGTGTGGCCACTTTTACAGGCAAACAAAATCGAACAATGCACTTGATGCACTGATTGCATATTAATCCACATCAAGTCTAAAAAGTACTACCACAGTTGGGGTTTTTTTCACTGTGGATATGGCCATTGTCAACAGCTGGTTGCTGTATTGGCGTGAATTGTGAGAAAGAAAGAATCAGAAGGATTTGCTTGCTTTCAGAACATCTATTGCACAGGCACTCTGCATGCAAGGCAAGGATCTGTCACAGAAGAAGAGTGGGCGGCCTTCATCTGATGTTGAAAGGAGTTTGAAAGAAGAAACGTCAAGGTCCAACTAAGGCTATTCCAATACAGGAAGTCCATTCAGATGCTGTGGGTCACTGGCCAGTGGTTGAAAGTGGGAGGCAACGCTGCAAACTCCCAAAATGTAAGGGCAAGACCGTATTCAAATGTGTAAAGTGCAATGTTCATCTGTGCTTCAACAAAAACAACAACTGCTTTCGTGAATTCCACATGTAAGAGTCAGCAGTAACTGTATGCTCACTCTACATCACAACAAGGACAGTGAAACAGACAGAATGAGTAAAGATGTATCAAGGCCAGTCAAACAGTATGAGTAAACATGTAACAAGAACAGAGTATTAGTAAACATGTACAGTACCAAGGCCAGTCAAACAGTATGAGTAAACATGTAACAAGAACAGTCAGAGTATTAGTAAACATGTAGGCCTACAGTAATAAGGACAGTGAAACAGTATGAGTAAAAATGTAACATGTCAAGTGTATGAGTATGAGTAAATAATAAAATAATATTTTTAATCTTTATAAATTATGCCTGTTGTCGCTAATTTGCATCATACCCAAATTACTATTGTATGCCTGTTGTCGCTAATTTGCATCTTAGCCAAATGTATATCTATTCTATGTGCTATTGTGAAATTAATAATCTCCACTTAATTTAGCATCAGCTTGAAGGCAAAAACACACAAAATAATTTTTTTTATATAATTGTTAATAAATTCAGGCATCAAGGGGATATACATAGTAGTATTAGCCTAGTAGTAGTATAATTATTAAGTATATGTGTATTATTTATATTATTATCATTATTATTATTGTAGTGGTGTGAATAAAATGACTGTTCGGCTACGACACTCCTGATTGGTTCATTTGAATTTTGAAAATAGCGCCTCTGGGCGTAGCCTACTATAAATACGTGATAACTGAGCGAGATACCCTACTAACACACGCAGGTTGCGCAAACGTTCGACATACGGCCGCTATAGGTGACGATTCTTCTGCGCCGCGTGCGGAAATTACGCGGCCATTTACGGAAACGCGAGATCTGCCGTTTAGTAGACGCTACGTAAGAACGACACGTCATTCCGAAGTTGCGGCCGCGTGCAAAGAACGCACGTGATCACGTGGGCAGGAACCTCCGTTATAAACTCACTTGGCTGACACTAGATTAACAGGTATTTATATGACTTGGTCTGCACGTCTTTTTCGCACGGTGCAAATATGGTGCGGCCGCGTGCAAAAAACGTGGGCAGGAACTTCTGTAATAAACTCACTTGGCTGACACTAGATTTACAGGTATTTATATGACTTGGTCTGCACGTCTTTTTCGCACGGTGCAAATATGGTCACTTACTGACCACTGGCTATATTTAGCATTTGCAGTACCACTGGCTATATTTAGCATTTGCAGTACCACTGGCTATATTTAGCATTTACCAGTACAAAAACGAATGAATGCTATATGGGGATATAGCAGCAAGCATTATGATACAAACCAATATAAGACTGAACACCATTAACAGTTTAGAACCTTTTATTACAAAGTACATTACAAATTAAAAGTATACATATTTACAAGGATGAGGTTTACGGTCTGTCACATTACGCATAGCCAGAAAAGCAAAAAAAAGCATGTACAAGCTCTGGCTAGCAACCCATTATCTGACAATTGCAAAAGTTCTAAAAACAAAAATGAAACAGTGCGCATTCTGTGGCAGGCAGACCGGGAACAGACCGTTGTATCCCACAAAAAAAAGGTTAAAATTTACAAAAACTATTTACAAAAAAGGCATCCATCCTGGCAGGCTGGAAAGGCAGGTTTAGGGAGACGGGCTGGGGGTCCCACATCTGAATCGAGGGTCTGGGCAGAAGAGGTCATCCTCATCTGAATACTCCACTGTGGTCAGGGCTGGAGCTGCGGTCAGGGGCTGGGCTGGGGAGGTCAGCTGGGCTGGAGCAGATGCCTAAGGACATAATGAAATGGCTGTAAAAGCAAGTCGCATACGTTCATTGGAAGCGTGCCATGTCACTGGATACGAGAAAATTAACTGCCTGACATCACATACCTTTTTGAATCGAGCAGGGGCATGTTTCAGCGTCTCCTGCAGCTGGGCAGACACCTCCGTCACAGTGGTGCTTGGCTTACAGGCCATAACCCTCCCTCAGACTCTGCATGACGCTGGAGAACTGCTGACACATCATCCTCTGGAAGTCTGGATATTAAACACAGATGTGGCTATAAGTAATTGTACGGTCCCATAATGGATATTCAGCTCAAAGTATATCCCTACATGCAGCATGAAGTAGTTCACAAAATTCAGCATACCAGCATCTGCAGAGCTTGATGGCAACACTGCTGGAGCTGTTGGTCTCACAGGCGATGGCATCAGAGAACTACCTGAAAACCAGAGGATAAAGGGATGAGCAGGAAACTATGGTGCTGGCGGCGTAGTGATTCTGGCATAAGGGGAAGAATCAACTCGACATGAGACATGTCAGACCCTGACCTGGTCTAGCCGGGGTGCTAATCGCTGATGCATGCTGCTCGTGCCTGGACGTCTGAAGGGCCTGGGCTCACAGCGCCTTGGCTCAAAGGACCCGGGCGATGAACATCTACTGCCGAGTAGTGAGATGTGAGATGAGCGAATTAGTGAACTGAGTACATGAGTCTTCCGAAAGTCCTGAGTTAACTGTAAGTGTGCAAATATGCATAGACATTTCACCAACACAAACATGCATGGATACCTGCATTGATAACTGGCAGAGCAGGCCTTCCGGCTCTGGCACCTGGCATAGCTGGTCTGGTCTGAGTTCTGCCGACCGGCTGCCTGGGCACTGGAACATATAGTAGAGGTAAATTAGCTCAGATTAGTCAACTCAAGTAGTACTCTTTTGGGACTGTTGAATGCACTTTATTATATTACCTTCGTCACTGGAGTCATAGCGTGTATTTCGCTGTCTCTTCCTTGTGTCTTGGGAGTTAATCCATTGATGACTGCTGCTCAAACACCTTCGCCAAGGCACTGGCTACTTCATAATGCTCTGTGTGTTCCTCAGCAGAGACAGAGGTTGTCATGGCTCCTCTTGATGTGCTTGTGGAGGTAGATCTGGGAGGTATAGGAGAATGGGCACTCAGAGCAGGAGAACACCCAAGTCTTGCACAACTCTAACATCACAGCTAGGAGAGCGAATGAGAGAGACCATTAAAAAGGATTATCTCACCTGTAGTACAAGTTCAAATATAGAGTGATTATACATCATTGTAAATGAGAGCTTACTCTCAATTGATTCACGAGGTTAAATAAAGATTGAATGAATATGTAGCTAGTGGGGGGTTACAACCACACAACTGTGGAGAGAGAATGAGACACTTGGTTCCCTACTCTACTGGTGTTCATGGCCATGGCCACACACCTGGAATACTCCAACCCTGATTTAAAGGCATAAAAGTGGGGAACACATTCTTGAGACGGTTCCTAAAACTGGAGGGAAAAAAAACGGGAAAATGATCTTCCCTTTACTCATCACTCACTTCTGCATGGGGCTGAGCTCTACCCTGTCAGCAGTGGAAATACATGGGATAGCGGCTCAGCACACAGGAGAACTGCACAGAGAGGAAGGAGGAGAGAGAAAACCAACAACAAATTAAAGCTGCTACGCAGCGATGAGGCGGGGCCAGGCAATTTCAGGCAAGTTTAGGAGCAATAAGCGAGAGAATATGAAGACAACAAGAAAGTTGACATTCCAATGTTCATTTTGCATCAGTTGAGGATTGAACTTGTAACCTCTGACACCAAGCAACATCCTCTATCTCACTGAGCTAATTAGCAACAACTGACGTTTGGCTTCACAAATTGACTAAGCCAGTCACCAGGGTGTATGATAATAGGTTATAATCTGTTTCATCATAAAACACTGAACGTGTGGTATATGTAAAAGCCCATGAAAATATGTTTGTTGATTAAAGTATACACACTGAAACAAAGGATATAACAATAGAAGTTGCATCATATAATGATGGTATGCCCTTCAAAATGTGGATGAGTGGCTGAAGTGATCAGAGTCTCATAATATACAACAAAGGAAAGAGAAAGCTGTTGACAGTACTGTGTATTGTAGAACATTTTGATGCATTGTAAGCTAAATTTTAATGACAATCTGGTCAATGAGTTTGTGAATGACAGTCTGAAGATCCAGTGTAGCAAGTTTGGTGTTAATTGATTGAGAAATATGAGATGAGATATGTTCATTTTTACAGGTTTTGTTTGCTTTTCTTCATAATTTAACATTAACTTCAGCAGCAGTGTGCTCAGTCAGTGGCCAATCAATGAATTTAGTCATTGTAATCCTCGGCGGGGGCTGGGTAAGGTTGCCAACAGCGATGTCTCCGATTGGTGGATTGTGGATTGTGGGTAATGTAGTTTTCTCAGTATGAAGTGTTGGTTTCAGAGGACAGCATTAAGCATATTTTTAAAAATTCAATTTTTTAGATAAAATTCTGAAATAAATCACACTACATCTACCCTTTCATGACAATTTTGCCCTGATTTTTCATGAACATTGGACATTTATTGAGCGAGAATTAGTAAATGTACAGTATTGCTAATAGTAAAACATTTTGATGCATCATGCACTCAGTTTTTGATATTTCAAAAATCTGTCAGGATCATTTGGTGTGGGCTGTCTGATGATGCAGTGTGTGCATTTTGGTTGCAATTGGGGAAAAAAAGTGGGAGGAGTTAGGTTTAGATATGTTCTTTTCTATTGACCGTTTGAGGGTATAATTCAGAATACTGTAAAAAAATCATTTTTTGACACAAAATTCTGAATAAAATCACACTACATCTTGGATATGTTGCCGATATTGTCACTTTTTATGAGGATGATCAGACATTGATTTGGCAAGAATTCGTAGGAACTGTATACAGAACTGTTAACAGTAAAACATTTTGATGCGCTGTGGGCTCAATCTTTCATATTTCAAAAATCTGTGAGGATCCTTTGGTAACAACAGTCTGAAGATACAGTATTTCAATTTTGGTGTCAATTGAACAAAAAATTTGGGAGGAGATAGGTTTGATAGGTTTTACAGTTTATGAAAAAATCTGAGTGATGGACTTCAAAATTCCTGCAAGGTCAGAGTGTATGAAAGTTTTGTCTCACTTGGGACTACATTCACATGGTAATTTTACAGTGATAGCACCTATGGCTGATTTGTTATGATTTTTTAAAGTTCTTAACTTTAGACTGTTGCTGTAGCGCCACCTTCAGGTTTATTGACCTACAATGCAGGTTGAGGACTTTGGGTATAGTACTGGAGCTATGTGCAAATTTTGGTGATTTTTTGTCCACGAGAAGTTAGACTTCAGTGGAAGATGGAGAATAATAATAATTAAAGCTGCTACGCAGCGATGAGGCGGGGCCAGGCAATTTCAGGCAAGTTTAGGAGCAATAAGCGAGAGAATATGAAGACAACAAGAAAGTTGACATTCCAATGTTCATTTTGCATCAGTTCAGGATTGAACTTGTAACCTCTGACACCAAGCAACATCCTCTATCTCACTGAGCTAATTAGCAACAACTGACGTTTGGCTTCACAAATTGACTAAGCCAGTCACCAGGGTGTATGATAATAGGTTATAATCTGTTTCATCATAAAACACTGAACGTGTGGTATATGTAAAAGCCCATGAAAATATGTTTGTTGATTAAAGTATACACACTGAAACAAAGGATATAACAATAGAAGTTGCATCATATAATGATGGTATGCCCTTCAAAATGTGGATGAGTGGCTGAAGTGATCAGAGTCTCATAATATACAACAAAGGAAAGAGAATGCTGTTGACAGTACTGTGTATTGTAAAACATTTTGATGCATTGTAAGCTCAATTTTAATGACAATCTGGTCAATGAGTTTGTGAATGACAGTCTGAAGATCCAGTGTAGCAAGTTTGGTGTTAATTGATTGAGAAATATGAGATGAGATATGTTCATTTTTACAGGTTTTGTTTGCTTTTCTTCATAATTTAACATTAACTTCAGCAGCAGTGTGCTCAGTCAGTGGCCAATCAATGAATTTAGTCATTGTAATCCTCGGCGGGGGCTGGGTAAGGTTGCCAACAGCGATGTCTCCGATTGGTGGAGCTTGCGTTGGATTGTGGGTAATGTAGTTTTCTCAGTATGAAGTGTTGGTTTCAAAGGACAGAATTAAACATTTTTAAAAATTCAATTTTTGAGATACAATTCTGAAATAAATCACACTACTTCTCCCCTTTCATGACAATTTTGCCCTGGTTTTTCATGAACATTGGACATTTATTGAGCGAGAATTTGTAGTAAATGTACAGTATTGCTAATAGTAAAACATTTTGATGCATCATGCACTCAGTTTTTGATATTTCAAAAATCTGTCAGGATCGTTTGGTGTGGGCTGTCTGATGATGCAGTGTGTGCATTTTGGTTGCAATTGGGGAAAAAAAGTGGGAGGAGTTAGGTTTAGATATGTTATTTTCTATTGACCGTTTGAGGGTATAATTCAGAATACTGTAAAAAAATCATTTTTTGACACAAAATTCTGAATAAAATCACACTACATCTTGGATATGTTGCCGATATTGTCACTTTTTATGAGGATGATCAGACATTGATTTGGCAAGAATTCGTAGGAACTGTATACAGAACTGTTAACAGTAAAACATTTTGATGCGCTGTGGGCTCAATTTTTCATATTTCACAAATCTGTGAGGATCCTTTGGTAAGGACAGTCTGAAGATACAGTATATCAATTTTGGTGTCAATTGAACAAAAAATGTGGGAGGAGATAGGTTTGATAGGTTTTACAGTTTATGAAAAAATCTGAGTGATGGACTTCAAAATTTCTGCAAGGTCAGAGTGGATGAAAGTCTTGTCTCACTTGGGACTACATTCACGTGGTAATTTTACAGTGATAACACCTATGGCTGATTTGTTATGATTTTTTAAAGTTTTAAACTTTAGACTGTTGCTGTAGCGCCACCTTCAGGTTTATTGACCTACAATGCAGGTTGAGGACTTTGGGTATAGTACTGGAGCTATGTGCAAATTTTGGCGATTTTTTGTCCACGAGAAGTTAGACTTCAGTGGAAGATGGAGAATAATAATAATATAGGCAAATACAATAGGGTTCCGGCAGCTACGCTGCCTGGCCCCTAATAATAATAATAATATAGGCAAATACAATAGGGTTCCGGCAGCTACGCTGCCTGGCCCCTAAAAAGGCAAGAAGGGTTAATCACTGAGCGAATCTTGCAAGTTTGCACTACAGGGAAGCAATTGCTCAATTTCCCTGATATTGTGGCGTCACTGGCGTCAGTGATGTGTCTTATGAATCTCACATGTCTACCGCTAACTCAATATCAATATTCCCATTTGTTTATCCCGTCTATGGAAACGTATGTGCATTTGTACTTACGTGTGCCTGCCTATATTGATGATCAGGTGTTTCTCCACCTAAGGGCTGGCCAGACAGAACCATCAGAGACCATTGGGCTGAGCTGAGGAGAGAGCGACATGTTAGAGTGTATGTGTGCATATGTTTATGGTGCTCTTCTGTTAATACTCATGAGGGCATTCAACTGAACAAGACTCACAGAGCCTGTGGTGCTGTCCCAGGACTGCCCCTGGCCACGCCTGTCCCCGTCTTAGGGCCTCTTCCTGTCCCGCTCACCTGCTTCTTGCTCAGTTCAAACAAGAACTGGGAGGTTGGCAACTGAGAGCATGGGAGGGGAGAGAGGGAGAGAGAGAGAGAGAGTGGGTGGGTGACCCTCTCGTTGGCTGACATGCACACTCCACAGGACCACGTGCCAAAAGCCAAGATGGCTGCTATAACAAATCCTGCTAGCTAGCCTAGCTCCATTGTTGGGGCTTCTAGTATTCTGTTAACGTTAAAATCGGAAAAATGAATGCCTAAAAACAAACACATACTAACGGTGTCGTGGGTTAATGCGAAATCAATGAGTAAGCTAATTATCGCATTTTATTCCAAGCGATGAAACAGTACGAACGTGCAGGAGCTCGCGCGAGCCTGCTAGACTTGAGAAGACTCCACCATTGCCCGTAATTAGGAAACAATGGCCCACGACAACACTTCATAAAAGTTATAGTGTACACAACTGAAATATTCTCACGTTGCCAAGCCAACATTATAATTTAAGCTACAATTACACAAAAGTGAACGTTTTAACAATAATTGCGAGAGTAATTTTACGTAGGCTACTTAGCTAGCCATGATATCAACAGAAAAAGGCTAATCACGTTAGCTGGCTAGCTAGTTAGCTAACATTGGAAAGAGAGCATCTGCATATAGATAATCATTACAAAAGGGTAGCTTGCACATAACGTTGGTGTTTTATCTGGGACGATACCAAAATACATAGTATGTATGTATACATACTAATGTATACATTGAAATTGAGATACTTACAGGATCTGTGTTGTCGCGGGGACAAAGACAGCGTGTTGGTCTTTCTCAATCGTTTCTGTTTCAAACGGAGCGGAAGTTTCCAAGTGTGTCTTCTCCTTCGCTGGGTTTAGTGGCGGATCGCAAACAACTTTAATGTGCATACAGCCACCTACTGGCACAGAGTGTGTAACTTGTTTTTTGTCTAGTTCTATTTCGTGGAGCTCCGCCCCACAGGGCTAGCTCCTATTGGCTAGCGAAATCCAGCTAGCTACATTGACTGAAGAAAAAAACATACACGCACCTGTGTCCAACCAGGTCCGGTGCACCACTGTATAAGCGGGCTACGCCCGCACATCTGCTCCTTCGAAATTTTCAGCTCGCATTGCTACTGAAAGAAGATAAGAAGATGTCTACTCAGCGGACCCAAGCGGAGCTGGCGGCGTCCCTAGATGACCCCCTGCCGGCGCCGATTGATCCGCCGGATCGTTTCTGTGTCTGCGGCTCCCGCTACAGCGACGTGGGACACCACCTCTGCTTCCGCTGTCTGGGGCCGCAGCACGCCAGAGCGGGTCTGGCTCCGTCCCCCGCCTGCGAGATCTGCGCCCTCCTGGACCCCATGGAGAGGATGCTCCGGGCGCATTTCTTCGCTCCGCCGCCGCTGGAGACTGAAGGTCTGGTCCAGCTGGTCGGCGAGGACATCGGCGCGCCCCCGCAACAACCGGCGGCCCCGATTACCTCCCTCGCGCCTACGGATGATGAGGAAGAGCTCTCCGAGGCAGACGAGGGTCTCTCTGCGTCGGAAGCCACTACGGCTAGTGGCGCCTCCTTCCCGGGGCGGGGTTCCTTCGATCGCGACCTGCCCCGGCTGCTGGAGAGAGCCGCGCATCACCTCGGTATCTCCGTCCCGGAGGCTGCTGCGACTACGGGGCTCCCACTGTGGAGCTCCGTCTGCTACGGGCGTCCCTCTCAGCCTGCTCCTCGTCTCCTCCCGGCTATGCCTGACCTGGAGGCGTTCGTCGAGGCTGAATGGGAGCGGCCGTTGGCCATCAGAGGTCCGCTTCGCCAGTTCAGCAGAGCTACGAGGGTAACCGGCTGGACTGACGTAGCAGCTATCGGCTCTCCTCCTCTGGAACCCGACATTGCAGCGGTCCTGGTGCCTGGTTCCTCCGCCTGGGGCTCGGCCAGGAAGCCTCTCATGCCGGACGTCAAGGACAAGACAACCCTGTCCTTGGCCAACAAAGGTTTTTCTCTGGCCTCGCAGGCCGTGGCTGCCTCCTCCTCCATTGCTATGCTGGCCATTTACATCGGCCAGCTAGCTACGGAGCAAACCCCCCCCTCTATGGATGAAGACAGGAGAGCGGAGATGGCCGAAGCCGCCGGAGCCGTTGCTCAGCCTGTGAGAATCTCCGCCTCCTGTCTGGGTGGAGTGATGGCCACGTCGGTGGTGCAGCAGCGCCACCTATGGCTCTCCCTGACTCGTCTGCGCGAGGAAAACAAGGGTGTCCTCCTCAACTCACCGGTCAGTAGGGAGGGGTTGTTTGGGGCGGCTGTGTCTAACATCCTGGAGCAGTGTCACAGCCAGGAGCAGGACCGGCTCCTCCTCGCTCGCCACCTCGCTGCTCCGGGGGAGCGCAGTGTGCCGGCACTTCCGCGTGCTCCGGCTGATGCTGCCGCGACTGGGAGCAAGCGCCGGCGAACACACAAGGCTAAACAACCTGCCACGGGGTCCCGCCCCGCTACGGCCCATGGACCGGCTCGCCCGGGCTCCTGGACTGCGCACGCGGCTCCTCCCCCGCGACCTCCCCCTGCCTACCCCGCCCAGGGTGCCGGGACCGCACCGGCGTCTTCAAGCGCGCCCTCCGCCTCCGGCTTGGGGTAGGAAGAGGCGCACCTATTGACGGTGCGTGGAGATGCGTGACTGTGTTGTGCCCACACCACGCTCTGTTAAGAGCGGCGGTGAGCAAGTTTCCCTGTTCAATAAAGCAAACACGATGCAACGTTATCAAGCTGGTTGTAATGTGCAGTCCGCATCTCCTCCCTTTTCAACTACTGTAATGTTCTCGGCTGGAGCCGCTGGGTCTTCTGTGAAAGAGTCAGAATTGACCACGGCAGGTCTCGCCGCAGCTGGAAGACCGGCTCGAGCCGCGGAGTCTTTTCCTGCTAAAGCAGACGTGACTCACGCGGGGCTCGCCGGCTCAGCTGATGTGATGTATTCGGCTAGAGCCACCGGGTCTTCCGTGAAAAAGTCGGAATTGACCATGGCAGGTCTCGCCGCAGCTGGAAAACCGACTCGAGCCGCGGAGTCTTTTCCTGCAAAGAGAGCAGACGTGACGTGCGCAGCTCTCGCCGGTTCAGCGAATGTAATATATTCGGCTAGAGCCGCCGGGTCCTCTGTGAGAAAGTCAGATTTGACCACGGCAGGTCTCGCCGCCCCTGTTCTAAACAGACCGTTTGGGTTTTTAACAGAGGGGATGTGTGCGCCCAGGCCAAGTGCTATGGCTGTACTGCCCTGTTCGGAGTTTTCTCGGGACCGACCGCTGGCGGGGTTTAGCGGCGAAAAAGATGCGCTAGACCCCCAGACGGCGTTCGTTCATTCGGGCCGAGCGTTCGAGCCTCTCCCTGTGTGATCGACAGGTAGAGAGTTTTCACGCTCACCGGTCAGTGAGAATACTTCCATGTTTACTGCCTCGGCTGGCTATTTTCATGAGCAGCCGAGGCGTTGCTCCGTCAGTGTGTGATACCAACGCTCGGCCTTTAGCTAAAAGGAGCAGGCCTATGGTGTCTGATATCCACACTTCATCTCACAACGTGCACCAGTCGCATGGTTTTCGCCTAGCCGCTTTGTGTGATGTTGGCGCGAAATCACTGCCCGCCTCTCATGTCCCGTCTAGTCGGTCTGCGAAAGACGGCACCTTGACAGATCATGCAAATGAGAAGGCGGGGCTTCCCGCATTGCAACACTCCGCCGTTTTCTTTCAATGGGATGAGCAACGGCGGCTTGTTAGCAATGCGGACGGTGTCGGCTCACTTCCTCTTTTTGTGAATGAAGTGCTTCTTGACAGGAATGCCATTCATCCTCGCGCTGTTCAGGGACATGGAACTCCCAATGGGGATTTTTCATCTCCCTTTCGAGGGTGGCCCGCCTTGGGCCAGGACAGCAGAGTTTCTCAGCTGTCCGGTGGCGGTCAGGGCCAAATTGAACTATGGCAGGTTCCTCGATCTGTTCCCGCGATCTCCGGCACAACCTCTTTCCAACCGCTTCACAGTCTGGCAGGAGAGATGTCTCCTGGACAGCTGGTTGCAGCGTGTTCTACGGGAAGGGTATCTCATTCAGTTTTGTTGCCCCCCACCGCCCTTCACGGGCGTAGTGGAGACAGTGATACCGCGTCCCGCTCAGGCTGCCGCTCTGTCAGCAGAGATTGCAGAACTGATGGCGAAGGGAGCGGTAACTGTGGTCCCGTCAGACCAGAGGGACGAGGGATTTTATTCCCGCTACTTCCTCGTGCCAAAGAAGACGGGGGGCGTGAGGCCAATTTTGGACCTCCGCCTTTTCAACAAAACGGTGGCGAATCTGAAGTTCTATATGCTTACGGTGCGACAATGCTGGAGGCATTCCTTCCCGGCGATTTTTGCACCAGCATAGACCTCAAGGACGCTTACTTCCACATACCGATAGCTCATCGGCATCGGAAGTTTTTGCGTTTCGCCTACCTGGGTGTGGCATACGAATATACCAGACTCCCGTTTGGATATGCGCTCGCCCACAGAACCTTCTCCAATTGTGTGGAGGCGGCGTTGAGGCCACTGCGCCGGCAGGGCATCAGGATCCTGGCGTACCTGGACGACCTGCTGGTACTGGCTCCGTCGCCTTTGTTGGCTCTGATGCATACCGCCAATGTGGTGCGGCATCTCACCGACCTGGGGTTTGCAATCAACTGGGAGAAGAGTGCTCTGTGGCCGGCCCGTCAGATTGTTTACCTAGGTATCAATCTGGACACGAGCGCCATGAGAGCACGGCTATCCGATTCAAGGAGGGAAGCACTGGAGAAGAGTCTCAGTGTTTGCCGTCCTTCTCGAAAGATCGCGGTTCTGTCGATCATGCGCCTTCTGGGTCTCATGGCAGCCGCCCATGTGGTAGTGTCACTGGGCCTTCTTCACATGAGGTGCGTGCAGAGATGGTTCGCGCGGCTTCGTCTGGACCCTGTGAGGCACAGACGGCGCCTTGTGCGGATGCCGGGGTCGTTGTCAGCAGACCTCGACTATTGGAGGGACCGGCGCGTAATAGCGCACCGTGTTCCAATAGGCAGGGTGTCGGCTCACGTCGCTGTCTTCACAGACGCGTCTCTAAGCGGCTGGGGTGGTACATGTCTGTCCCAGGCCGTAGGTGGTTTGTGGGCCGTCGGAGAACGGCGCCACATCAACCTCCTGGAGTTGAAGACGGTGCTACTGGCATTGCGCCACTTTGTACACCTGGTACAGGGGCGCGATGTGCTGGTGCGGTCAGACAACCAGACCACAGTAGCTTACATCAACCGACAAGGGGGAGTCCGCTCGCCAGCGCTTCACCGTCTGGCG
This sequence comes from Borostomias antarcticus, assembly GCF_949987555.1. NCBI lineage: Eukaryota > Metazoa > Chordata > Actinopteri > Stomiiformes > Stomiidae > Borostomias > Borostomias antarcticus. Next base: position 290,603 of record NW_028176558.1, on the reverse strand, counting down.
GTAACGCTGTGGCGATGGGCTCATGTCAATCTCCGGTCACTGACAGTGCGGCACATTGCCGGCCGTCTGAACGTCGGGGCGGACCTGATGTCTCGGGGCGGGCCTCACCCGGACGAGTGGAGCCTACATCCTCAGATAGTGGCTCAGCTCTGGACCCGGTTCGGCAGAGCAGGGGTGGATCTCTTTGCTTCGAGAGAGAACACGAAGTGTGCCCTCTGGTTCTCTCTGAGACAGCAGGACCAGCCTCCGCTGGGCGTGGATGCGTTCGTGCATGCCCCCTGGCCGGGGGCGCTGCTGTATGCTTTCCCGCCGATGGGGCTGATTTTACCATTGTTGGCCAGGGTGCGGTCAGAGGGTGCATCGGTAATACTGATAGCGCCGGACCGCCACTGGGCGAGATGGTATGCAGAAGTGATGGCCATGACTACTGTAGAACCGTGGCACATCCCTCATTGGCCGAACGCTCTGTCCCAGGCGGAGGGCTCAATTTGCGCACCTCCAGTCTTGGGACGGCCGCTGGTGGCCTGGCTCTTGAACGGCGGAGATTGTCTGATAGGGGACTCTCTCCGGCCGTGATCTGTACAATTCAGAGCGCGCGCGTGGCTTCCACTGCCTTGGTTTACTCTGGCAAATGGGCTGCTTTTGCGCGTTGGTGTGAGGAAAGGGACTTCGCTTCCGAGTCATGCTCGGTCGAGGCGATTTTGGAATTCCTTCAGCACCTGATGGATCATGGTGGCGGTTTGGCAGCATCCACTATCAAGGTGTATGCGTGTGCTATTTCCGCATGCCATGAGGGGTTCGCCAAAACTACGGTTTTCGGGCATCCCCTGGTTAAACGCTTCCTGGCCGGCAGGCGCCGTCTTCGCCCTGTGCGTAAGGCTGCGGTGCCGCCTTGGGATTTGCTCTTGGTTCTGGATGCGCTATGTAAAGCGCCGTTCGAACCAATGGAGCGGATATCTCTCAAGTGGCTATCGATTAAGACCGCGCTGCTCCTTGCTCTGACGTCGGGCAAGCGGGTCAGTGATCTGAGGGCGTTGACAGTTTTTCTCATCACGGGTGATGGGAGCAAAGCTGTGTTGCGCACGGATCCATCTTTCGTTCCGAAGGTGGTCCGGGGCGCCTATAGAGCACAGGATTTGGAGCTGGGAGCCTTCTATCCTCCACCTCATGCGAGCGAGGAAGAGGCCCGCCTGCATTTGTTGTGTCCTGTGCGTGCGTTGAGGTGTTACGTCCAGCGCACAGCTGCGGTCCGCACTGCCCCCCAGTTGTTGGTTTGCTACGGCCCAGGGAAGGTGGGTTCTCCGTTGTCGAAACAGCGTCCCTCCCATTGGATCTGTGAGGGCATCGCCCAGTCTTACGTGACTGCGGGTCGTCCTCTGCCTGGTGCTGTTCGGGCACACTCCACAAGGGGTGTGGCCACGTCAGTTGCCCTGTTCAATGGTGTGTCAGTGGAGGACATCTGTGCGGCGGCGACTTGGTCGTCCCCGTCTCCTTTTGTCCGTTATTACCTTTTATCCATGTCCTCTGTCTCTGTGGCGTCATCTGTGCTAAACACAGCCGCCGGTGCGAGCCAGCGTTAGACAGGATTTTTCATGTAGGTGTTCGGCTCGAGTCGCCGGGTCTTCTGTGAAAGAGTCAGAATTGGCCACGGCAGGTCTCGCCGCTACTGGAGAACCGGTTTGAGCCGCGGGGTCTTTTCCTGCTAGGAAAGCAGACGTGACTCACTCAGGTCTCACCGGTTCAGCTAAGGTAGGAGCAGGCCCGTCTAGTGACGTTCCGCTCCTGTTTATGAGTGAGGCTGGGACGGGCTTGTTACGGAGTAACCGCTTTGGTCCAGCTCTCGCCCCATGTACCTCTCCTTGCCCTCGGCTGTGATAGACTGAGTGTGGCGGGGTGGGGCCAGTGCTTGGGTCGGATCAACTGTTAGTATGGTCTCGCCTTGGAGCCCTGGCTTGTGTCCTGACTGGTTTTTCCCTTACTGGGGCCAGCAAGAGTGTATGGTGCGGTCGTGTAGCTCCGCTTATGCCAATAGGAGCTAGCCCTGTGGGGCGGAGCTCCACGAAATAGAACGATGTTTACGTATTGTAACCCTAGTTCTATGAGTGGAGCGGAGCCCCACAGGGAACAGACTTGCTGACCCCGCAGTCTGCTCGCTGAAAATTCCGGTTAGGAGCAGATGTGCGGGCGTAGCCCGCTTATACAGTGGTGCACCGGACCTGGTTGGACACAGGTGCGTGTATGTTTTTTTCTTCAGTCAATGTAGCTAGCTGGGTTTCACTAGCCAATAGGAGCTAGCCCTGTGGGGCTCCGCTCCACTCATAGAACTAGGGTTACAATACGTAACCATCGTTCTTCAATTGTGTCACTTAAGAAAGTAGCCCAATGCCTTGCATTCTACGTTCACTGCTCAGCGTTCATTGCTCACATTTAGGTTGCAAAATTAGGAGTTTATTCATAGGCATATTTTTTATCATTATTTTTATTAGGCCTAGACTGCAAATCTTTAGTGTTAATATTAACTGTAAATGAGAAATTACACACAAAACAGACATGCAGGATTTCTCCTCATTATTACAATTCTGTAACTGTATGACTTCAAAATTTATATTAAAACCTAAGTAATTTACAAATGTTCTGACCCACTGTGACACATTTCCAATAAAGTCAGATTGGGACTGTGATGTAACCACATTGTCACGTTATTTAATTACATCGTAGTTACGGATTTAATCAGCAGTGGCGGCTACGTTCCCTTACAGTGTCCTTGAGGACGGCTATTTTGGTTATTTTGCGACTGAAAAGGCAAGTGTCAGCTAGGTGTCAGCTAGGTCCGCTGCTGGTACCGTCGCAAAGTTACCACAATTACACCAATGTGTCCCGTCAGTTTTACGTACTGTGTTAGTAGGGCAGTAGCACAGTACGTGTGTTACGTTAGCAAGTGAGACAATAATGAGGCTGTCATAGTGAGATGGGGATAGGTAGGACGGTGTGGGTGCGTGCTGTGTTTAGAGAAAATCACGAAATCTACAACAGCAAAAGTTGACTGCTTATTAGCTACAGCCATAATTGCTAGCTTAGCTCATAAATTGAGTACCCAGTACTATGTATGGCATGGCTTTAACCCCCTCTTTTCTTGAATACTGTAGGTCCAGCAGATGCAAAAATGAAAAGGAAGGAGAAAAGTGGTGGCATAGCCAGCTTTTTTCAACCCAAAAAAACAAAGACAGGAGCGGAGTCAGACAAAGGCGAAGAGCAGAGTAAGGGACAGGAGAACGGTCAAGGAAGAGAAGAGAAAAGCATGAATAAGGGAGGAATGAGCCGTGAAGAACTGAGTGATGACTGTGAAGAACAAAACACCAGAGACCGAGACAGAGCCATTGAGAGAGAGAGAGAAGAAAGTGACTCAGAAAGAGGGGGAGAGCAGAACAGTGATGAAGAGAGGGACAATGATGGACAGACCGACAGGAGCAGTGGCACTCAGATCCATACTACAAGTCCAGCTGGACCTCATGGTACAGTATATTAGTTCACTGTTAACAGATTTCTATATAACATGGCTTTCATGTTCTCGGATATTGGCTAGTGTAGCCTGTGGTGTTGGTTCTTACTGTAGTCTACATGTTCAGAATTGTGCATGGTTTAGGCTGATTTAGTTAATGCAAGGTGCTTCACACTAGGCTGTGAGTGGCGGATGGGATTTGAGTAGGACAGTTGAATTGTTTAGTAAGTACTTATACAGTAGTAAATGAATTTCCCTAATTGCTTCTTTTCTCTCATTTTAGAAGTATCGAAATATAAAACTGATGGACCGATGCAGCCACATCTGAACGCCTTTCCACAAACCTTATGGGGAGGGGCAAGAAGATCTTTCCACAGTGAGTGGTATAAAGAGCATCCCTGGCTGGAATATTCTCAATCCAAGGATGCAGCACACTGCTTTGTATGCAGACATTTTGCCTCTTCAAATGCCCCTAAGAGTATTTACGCATCTGAAAATGGATATTCCAATTGGAAAAAGGCCACTTTTAGGGATAGTGGGTTTAATGTACATGCTAAGTCAGAGACACGTGAATGCAATGATTTCATGGGGTGAATACAAAATAATGGCTGAAAACAACACATCTGTCCTGGGAATGATGGGAGCTGAAAATCATTTCTATTAAAAACTGTACAACTGTAATTGTTCTAAGGTTTTATTGCATGCAAGGACTGGGTTAAGTGCTCGATAAGGTGATTTTACATTCTTATTATGTGATTCATATTGTAAAAGTCACTAGAGAATGCAGATAACCTCTGCCCCCCTGCTGGAACCTCTTGCCACCCTTTTACCACCCCAGGTAAAACTTTCTAGAACCGCCACTGGCACTCATCATATCTGTATGGTCATGGCAATTCAAATAGGGTCACACAAATATTTCTCACTTGCGATTGACTACCATATCTTACATATTTTTTTCAGAAATAAAAGATCCCATGGGACAGCAGTCACTCCTTCAGCGTCATCACAGTTTCAGACCAATGGGATACCGGAAGCTTAGCAGGAGCGTAAACAGCGGAAGATTCAAGTCGAACATGGCAGCGGAAAAGGTTCCTCACAAAAGCGACAAAGAAACAAACAGAAGGTACATTTGTGTGGCTATTTCAACAAATCAGTTGATAATTAATGTGACCTGACATGTATCATTAAGTTTTATAATTGTTAGCTTGACAATATTAACGTTAGTTATATATGCTAGCTAGCCAGGCATAGCTATGCATGCTAACATTAGTGAACACCCTATTCGATGTTCTATTATACATCCATGTGAACACCTAACTAGCAAGATATGCTACCTAGCTATCTAGCTCTTGTCCGAGGAAATGCTAGCTGATCTATGCATCGTTTCCACTGATTTGACGGCTTCGCAGAACCCTAGCTAACTTAGTTTAGTCCAATAACATTCGGCATCCGTTATTATTATTTTTGAATAGGACTAGACTAACTTAACTAGCCAACTTGCTCTATTCTGCAGCCACTAGCTAGCTAACTGTTACCTGAAACCTAGGTTAGCTAGCTAACTAACAATTTAATGTTTTGTGTTCTATTTTTGCCTAAATTGCCTCTGTATTGAATGTCCTGTCTGTCTGGTACCTTGTGTTGTATTGTCACTGTTTGTCTTGATTAGGTCTTTCTTGAGAATGAGACTCTTTTCACAACGAGGTTACCTGTCTAAATACAGGTTAAATGAAGATACAGGCTAGCTAAGTTGTCCCTCTACCCTTCTCCATTATCTCCTCCATCTCCCTGTCCATCTCCTCCTTCTCCCCTCCTGTCCATCTCCTCCGCCCTCACCCCATCCATCTCCCCTTCTCTGTCGCTCTCCTATCTGTCCCTCGCTCCCCCTCCAGAGGCACGGTGTTCAGTGTAGTTATCAGCCAGGAGCCTGCACCATCCAGCCAGCCGGTCATCTTCAACCCTGACTTCTTTGTGGAGCGCCTGAGGCACGAGAGGCCCCAGGCCTTCACGGAGCTGGTGCTTAGCAACATCACACGTCTGATCGACCTCCCGGGGGACGAGTTCGCCCAGCTCACAGGAGAGGCGGAGCCCAGACTGCCCTTGCACGCCGGCGGCTTCCTACGCTCACTTAACTTCCTGAAACGCAAAGGTCAGCCACTACCTTCTGATAGTGTTCCTGGTGAGGGGGTGTGAAAGAGCCAGTGCTTAGGAGATAGTGTTAAAACCTGAGCTGATGTAAAGATGGGTTTAGTTACGAGGGGATTAATTACAGATGGAGAGGGAGGTGTTAGGGGGGTGGGGCGGGGTTGTTTCAGTGGGCTCATTACTTTCTGAGAAAATTGCAATATTGCAAAGGAAAATATTTTTAACACTGAAATTCTAGCAGTGTCAGTCATCTTGTTCTTGTATGACATTTGACTTGAATTTTAATCAAATATGTAAGTCATGAAAACATTTGCATAAATACATATTACATACATACAAAAGACAATATAGAGAAAAGTGTCTGTTTCTGTTCCATTAGTCCCCCAATCACATATCATCATATAACATATGTATCTTATTTATACAAGACAATATTATTCATTGTCTATTTGCATGGAAATTATTTTTGTGCTGCCAGCAATACATTGAACATTGGGTTGTATTAAAATAGTTTTCTTAAAAGACGGACCTTTGGATTATTGGCAGAAAAAAAAGTGGACCTTTAGGATTTGTATTTGAGTACCTCTGTTGTAGACTAATACTATGTACATTTTTTAGTTGTGCCGTAGCCACCCCACTTTCACACATAGTGTACAAGTTACCGGACAAGGTTCGATATCTATATTAAGAAAACATGACACATTTTCAGTAATATCCGACTAGAAGTGCTTAACAAGAGGACAGTACCACAACAAGTGTATCAGCATACCCTCTACATCACAACCATGCCAGCACAATTTGGATAAGGTGGAGGAAAAATGGATTCTCAGATGCATCGCGATCATAATTGGAAATTTAAAAAAAAAAAAAAAAAAAAGGCCCACGTTGAAATTCCTTGTGGCTTGATGGTGAAACAAAAATTACGTAACGGACGTAAAACAAACATGAGCACTGAGTTTTGCTGAAGTTGGCTGAGAAAGAGATCCGACCAGCATCCACTAAGCGAATGTACAGTATGGAGGCAAGGGGAAAATAACCTGGACGAGAGCCACACAGTATGCAAGTTGTGTCGAGCTCAAATGAAATACTCTGGGAACATAACAAACACGAGACACCAATAAAAAATGCAGATGCATCGATTATCGTTTTATAATCTCATCGTTACCCTCTGAATCAGAATCGAATCTTGAGGTGCCTAGAGATTCCTACCCCTGGTGCAGGGTGTATAGTAGGTCTTTATTTCCTAAATCTTATAACTGACACAGTTTGATGTTTTTTTGAAGTGCTTTTTATGAGGTGCTTGCTTTTTTTTTCTCAGAGAAAGGAGTGGTGTTTGGTGCACCCCTGACTGAGGAAGGAATAGCACAGGTCTACCAGCTCATCGAGTACCTCAGCAAGAGTGAGTTGACCCGGCTTACGATATATCTTTACTCCCGTAATACCTATAAGAAGTTCTTATTAAGAACATTAGGCCTTCATCATTCGTAATTAACCCTGTCATAACCATCTAATGTTATTCATGCTTACCCTGTCTCTCTGAAGGTGTGTTTTCTTAGCTGTTTTGTAACTTAGTTGAGAGAGAATGAGCTCATGGTCTATTTCTAGCTGGGGATGATGTCGTCTCCTGAAAGTGGACACTGGGAGAGAACGGGCCAAGTCAATAATTGATTGCAAAGCACTTTCCTCTTTCTCTCTCTCTTTTCACTTTGTCGGCCTCCATCTTCCTCCATCTTTTTCTCTCGGCCATATCTCCTCCCCATGCTTTTTTGTGCCTGTTGCTCCCTCCCTCCATCCTCTCTCTCTCTCTGTACTTAGCTCTCTCCTCGACTGTCCGTAACCCCCCCCTCTCTCTCCTTAGACCTCCATGTGGAGGGCCTGTTCCGTGTCCCGGGTCACAGCCTGCGGCAAGCAGCCCTGAGGGACATGCTGAACGCTGGGGCGGAGATGGAGAGGGGACACCTGAGTGCGGTGGAGATGGAGAGGGGACACCTGAGTGGGGTGGAGATGGAGAGGGGACACCTGAGTGGGGTGGAGATGGAGAGGGGACACCTGAGTGGGGTGGAGATGGAGAGGGGACCCTCGAGGCCCAACCAGCTCGGACCGGAGGACCAGGGACCCCAGGGAGACTCTGTGAGCACGAGACCCGGCAGCAGCCCCTCGGACCCGACGCACGACAGCCTGGCCTCGTCTGAGTGGTGCGGCTTCTGCAGGAAGAACGGGGAAGCGGCGGGGATCTACCGGTCCCACCGGCTGAGGGCGAGGGACGGGAGGCTGGTCTGTCCCATCCTGAGGAGCTACACCTGTCCCATATGTGACGAGACTGGGGACAAAGCCCACACGCGCCGCTACTGTCCCCTGCGCGCAGAGTTATGGAGACGCCTGCTGGAGGACTGTAAGAGACATTAATAACAATGACTTGTAAATATTTATGAGAGGATACAGCAAAAATGTTGTAGTTCTGCGCTGTTGAAAAGCTTGGCATAAGGTTTGACGCCAATTTGTTCGGTTTAAAAAAAAAATAAACATATATTTTTTACATGGCCTATTTAAATGTTGTTTTCGTCTATTTTATATTTGTGGTCTTATTCCTCTCACCCTTCTGAATCAGTTTTCAGGGGGCGCAATGTGTAGTTGAGCTAGCCTCACCAACTGAAGGTCCAGAAACAGTCTCCTGTACTGTAGGTCTACGTGTTCTGGATGGACTGTCCGGTTCTGGATGGACTGTCCGGGTGCTTTGGATGTAGTAGAACAGCTCTCACCCCACACATATGATAAACGTACCACCAATGTACAAACTTACAATGTATGATAAACGTACAGTTATGAAATCGAACCATGGACTCCTGAACCCACTTCACCCTCATATTGAGGGGGCATTATCTGTAGTTTAACCAGCCTCACTAACAGAACCTTTCTCTACTGTATTTGGGACAGAAAGTGCTCTTTTCACAGTTCTCACCTATGTGAAGTGTATTGTGACACTGAAAAGCACTTGGGATTGATTGAGTGATTGTTTGAACACTGTTCTTGTCTTATGACGTTGCCCAATTGGTAACGAACTATATGTATTTTAACATTATTTCAAAATCAATCAATGAATCGGTCTGATCATGAAGGTGCCAGTGCAATTGTGTGGCGTTGCTAGGCAGTTTTGGGGTGAGGAGGTCAGGAGAGCGTTGCTAGGCAGTTTTGGGGTGAGCAGGTCAGGAGAGCGTTGCTAGGCAGTTTGGGGTGAGCAGGTCAGGAGAGCGTTGCTAGGCAGTTTGGGGTGAGCAGGTCAGGAGAGCGTTGCTAGGCAGTTTTGGGGTGAGGAGGTCAGGAGAGCGTTGCTAGGCAGTTTTGGGGTGAGCAGGTCAGGAGAGCGTTGCTAGGCAGTTTTGGGGTGAGCAGGTCAGGAGAGCGTTGCTAGGCAGTTTTGGGGTGAGCAGGTCAGGAGAGCGTTGCTAGGCAGTTTTGGGGTGAGGAGGTCAGGAGAGCGTTGCTAGGCAGTTTTGGGGTGAGCAGGTCAGGAGAGCGTTGCTAGGCAGTTTTGGGGTGAGCAGGTCAGGAGAGCGTTGCTAGGCAGTTTTGGGGTGAGCAGGTCAGGAGAGCGTTGCTAGGCAGTTTTGGGGTGAGCAGGTCAGGAGACGAGAGAACTGACGCTGTATTACCTTCAAATGAACTTTGAGCAAAGCCCCTTTTAACCGCTCCCTCGTTCTGCCGCTTCTGATGCACTCTGCCTGACATCTGGGTGTCCAAAACCACAACAGCATTCACTTATACATTCCATAATTCCATGTAATCCAAATCCAATCCAAATCCAGCCATCAGATTGCATGCACAAATAAATCCATGTCGATTTATATTTATTACAAATCTGAAATTGCAATCATTAAAGTGTTATTTTATAGGCTAACCTTCTATTAAAGCTATATAAGCACAGTGGATGCTTAGGCCAATGCTTTTTGTTGTGCAATTACTATGCGTGTTGTTCTTTTTCCTGCCAATATTTTCCTTTTAAACCTTCCTTAAAGTCCATTCTCACTGAGCGCGAATATTCGCGCGGAAAAGTATAAAAGCTGATTTCATGGGTTCTAATGGAAGTTTGCACACCGGGGCGGAACTTTTGTGCGGTGAAAAAATCCTCCGCCCAGACTTTGACCCCTGCGGAATTCGCCGGCGAAACTACACACAGCTGGACCAATGAAATGGTTTGTTTATAGTGACGTCAGGCACTCGGGACAATATGGGAGAAATGCAGATTAATATAGTTTCACAGCATCCCGTCCTATATGACAAAAGACGGGATGATTTCATGAACAATGAATTAAAAGACAACGTCTGGCAGTCCATTGTCCTGCTTGGTGGCTTCGGTGAGAGTGGTAAGTGCTAAAGAAAGTTAATGTTGAAGCTTGTAAAACGTTAGCTCGCTAGCTAAGTTAATGTTAGCTTGGCATCAGGGTAGCTAACGTTACGTTACTGAGTACTCGGTACCGTTTGCTTGACTACTAGGGCTGGGACGACGCGTCGACGTAGTCGACGTAATCGACTACGTCAATACGTCGACTTGCGTAGTGTGCGTCGATGCGTCGCAAATAAACAACATGGCTGCGACCAGTGGAAACATGGAGGTCCCCGGAGTAGAGCCGGCAGCTAAAAAACCTCGCCCACGATCGTCCAAAGTGTGGGAGTACTTTAGACAAAAACCGAACAATGTTGTGCTCTGTAAACTGTGCAAAATTGAAATGGCTTATCACAGCAGTACATCTGCAATGAACGAGCACTTGAAGCGGAAGCATCCCGGAGCTCTGTGTGAAGACAGCCGCAAGATAGCACCGTAAGTCACCGCGTTGTATTTCTGTTCACTTTTCCGGCCGTGTAGGAGTGAAAAATGGATAGCTACTAGCTAATGTTACACAAGCAATGTAGCTCACCACAGTGTGTATGTCTTCTGGTGTTAGTAACGTTAGCTATGGAGCTGGCTAGCTACGGTAGCCTATTGTCACTGTGGTGCTCGCACCTAAATGGCTACGTTAGCATCAATTTAGCTAATCATAACACAGCAGCGAGAGTAACGTTAGCTAGCCATGTAGCTACTAGCTAGCTATGTGTTGTGGTGATGGACATACTTCTAAATGGCCATGTTGGCATTCAAGTTGGCTCAACATAGCAGTGAGGTGGAGATTAAGGGGCCTACACATGATAAGAAATGTGTGCTTTGCGCGAGGTAGGGCGCAGAGCGTTTTGTTTACAAGCACATGTTGCTAGGCAACAGGGAAGCTACCGGAGCTTTTGAAGAACGGTGCTAAAATCTCCCAAAACAGGTTATTTGGATAAACTGACCACATATTGGGAATCTACATGGTTACTTTCTCGCCTGAGAAAACATTAAAACTAGTCTCATTTTTAAATATGCCACTATTAGCATTAGCTATTTAATTAACTAATGTGCTTAATATTTTCAGGAGGCAAAGCAGTGTGGAGGACTTTTTCCACAAAAAGAACACAACTCCATGCACACCCCAGATGGCTGCTCAGCTTTCTAACTGCATCTTACAGATGATCGTCAAGGACATGAGACCTGTTGCTATTGTGGAGGGTCAAGGCTTCCGTGAGATGATCAACACATTTCACCCAGGGTATACACTTCCCTCCAGGCACCACTTCACAAATTTGATGGAGAAGAAATACGAGGCTACTCTAGAGAGAGTGAAATCTGAAATAAAAAATAAAAAAATCACACTCACCACAGATGCTTGGACAAGTATTGCCACAGAGGCGTACTTAGGAGTCACCTGCCACTTTATCTCTGAAGACTGGGAGCTGACTTCATACAGTCTGACCACGATGCCGCTTGAGGAGCGCCACACAGCGGAAAACATTGCTGGCTGGATGGAAGAGGCAGCAGAGAGGTTTGGTTACTCTCTCAGTGATGATGTCCTGGCTGTTGTACATGATAATGCTGCCAATGTGGTGGCAGCTCTCAGGATCCTGGAAGAGAGGCATGGAGTTGCTTCACATCGATGTGCTGGCCATACAATCCAGCTGGTGGTCAACCACGCCCTGAAGAAGGACCCCCAGATAAGCAAGGCACTGGGGGCTGCAAGATGCCTGGTAGAACACTTCAAGCGGAGTGAGCTCGCCAGCAGCAAGCTCAAAAACAAGCAAAAGCAATGGGGCACAGCTGAACATAAGTTGATCCAGGATGTGTCTGTAAGATGGAACAGTTCTTACTACATGGTGAGTCGCCTCTTGGAGCAGCGGTGGCCGGTGACCGCAACCCTTTCAGACCCAGAGGTCACACAGCGAGGAAAGCACTACCTGGACCTGAAAAGTGACCAGTGGACCCTACTGGAGGAACTGGAGCAAGTTCTCAAGCCCTTTGAGCAAGCCACTGTCTTCCTGAGTGGAGAGGCTTATGTCACAGTCTCTGCTCTACCTCCACTGGTAAAGGGCCTCCTGAAGTCCACACAAAAAACATCCTTCGAGTCTGCTCCCATCAACTCTTTCCAAACAGCTGCAGCAAAGGAGATAGCTTCAAGGTGGAAGGACGAGGCCACATTCAGAGAAGATGGTCAAAATGTGTGTGTCATCGCTGCTGCCCTTGACCCCAGGTTCCGCAAGCTAAAGTTCCTGTCGTCAGATGATATCCTAAAAGTGCAAGTCAAACTTCAGACTCTTGCACTTCAAGCCAAAATAAGAGAGAATGAACAGCTTCAACAGGCAAGTGTGGGGCAGGATGGCTCAGCCAGTGCCCAGCCAGAAGCTTCAAAGAAGAGGCCAGTGTCTGTGCTGGACGCATTGCTAGGCTCAGACTCAGAGGAGCAGCACAGCAATGAGGAAGACAATGCCCAAGAAAGAGACAGCGAGGACACGGAAATTGTGAGGAATGAGGTGTTAGTTTATTTTGGAGAACAAAGCGTTTCAAGGGATAAGAGCCCCCTACACTGGTGGAAGGAAAACGAAGCACGGTTCCCCTCCCTGGCTATGCTGGCCAAGTCCTACCTGTCTGTCCCTGCAACGTCCACTCCGTCTGAAAGGCTCTTTTCAGCTGCTGGGAACATCGTTTCAAAAAAAAGAGCAAGCCTGACCTCTAAGCATGTGGACATGCTCACATTCCTCCACAGTAATGCCTAAGGTGGAGGGGGGAGAAGGGAGAGAGGGGGGGAGAGAGCGAAGGGGGGAGGGCGAGAGAGAGAAGGGGGGAGGGGGAGAGAGGGGAGCGCACGAGAGGGGGAGGGGGAGAGAGGAGCGCAGGAGAGAAGGGGGAGAGGGAGCGAGGGGGAGAGAGGAGCGCAGGAGAGAGGAGGAGGCAGGAGGAGAGAGAAGGGGAGAGGGGAGGAGACGAGGGAGAGAGGGGAGAGAGGAGCGTGGGAGAGAGAGGAGTGTGGGAGAGAGGTGCGCAGGGGAGAGGGAGAGAGAAGAGGAGGCAGGAGGAGAGAGAGAAGGGGAGAGAGGGGGAGAGAGGAGTGAGGGGGAGGGGGAGAGAGGAGCGCAGGAGAGAGAAGAGGAGGCAGGAGGAGAGAGAGAAGGGGACGGGGGGAGAGAGGAGGGGGGGGAGAGAGAGGAGCGTGGGAGGGGAAAAGCAGAGAGAGGGGGAGAATGTTATATTGTTACTGAGATCGTTATTGTTACTGAGAGTATAGTTACGGTATTCCGGTTAGAATTGCACTCGAATTGCACTAATTAGAGGATTTTATGTTGGTATTTATTTTGGTATTCCTCCTGAAAATTACTTGAACTTGCCTACTGCATTACTTGCACTTTTCCTTTTATTTGAAGTTAACTTTTATATTTTATAATATTATATTTTATGTTGGACTGTAAGACAGAGAGGATTTTTTTTGTTGTGGAATATTGCCCTGCAGTGCAGAAGCCTAATTTATATATTTGTACAAGAATAATTGAATAAAATACTGAAATGTTAATAAGAAGTTTTTGACATTTATTTGGGGAAAATTAAGTGATATATTAATCGAACAGTAAAAAAATAATCGTTAGAATAATCGTTAAATTAGTCGTTAGATTAATCGACTAATCGAAAAAATAATCGCTAGATTAATCGTTAGAAAAATAGTCGTTAGGGACAGCCCTATTGACTACCAATACATTTGATTTTGTCAGATCCACATTAGTTGATGCTCGTTGTACACATTCATAATTCTTTATTGGGGGTCCACGTTCCATACCAGCGTTGTTCAGCCTATCACTGTTGGGTAGATAGCTACTAGCTCCCTTGACAACTACCTCCATTGACAAGACGTGGGCGTGGCGTGCCCAGTAATCAAAACAAATTGTATTTTTATAGCGCAGGTCCTACACAAAGGGAAGTCAATGTCCTTTCATGTATATATTATGTGTCTTTACAGTAAGACACATAATATATACATAAATGTCTGTCAGTGCCATACAGGCTCACTTGATCAGACAGGAGCACGACAGGCCTGCGGGGACTAAAATCTATGCTATAACAGTTAGATACATATATATATATATGACTGTCATTGTTGAAGGCTACTACTTTATATCTACAAAATTGTCTGTCTCTCAGTAAAAGCTGCATGTTTCAACATAAATATGTAGTCCTTCTTGATACTGTAATCACACATTATTATTGTTTTCTTCTAGTGGAAATAGTCAAGAATAGGTGGAAGAACCTCCGCGACACCTACATAAAGGAAAGAAGATTGAGCAACGATACCAAAAGTGGCCAGGCAGGGGGAAAGGCCAAAAAAAAAAGGAAATTTATGGATGCGATGTCATTCATAGAGCCGACATTGGCCGACAGGAGGTAAAGTGATGATGACGGAGCACAACCATTACATACTACTGTTTTTGATGATTATCTTAATGGAAGACTTAAAATGATCACTGCATGGTTTGATTTAAAGTTGCATTTTACAACAGGACTGACAGTAATATTGAGGAGAGAGAGGGAGATGAGCACACACAGCCAGATGAGGACAGTGAGAGTGGGGAGCAGGCAGCCGATATCCGCAGCCAGGCAGGAGATGCATCAGCTGCACCACAGAGGAGGGCCAAACCCAGGCAAGGTGAATTCCTAGAGCAGTACCTTAGGCGGAAGGAAGATAGGCAGCTGGCCAGGGAAAGTCAGGCCCAGGAAGACCAGGATGGGGTGCAGAGCTTTCTTCTGGGTTTGGCACCCCAGATTAGAAGGCTTGCCCCAGAGGGACAGTCCTTGGTGAGGCTAAAAATCACTCAGCTCCTACATGAGGCAGAATATGGTGCTGCGTACCAGCCAACGCCACAGCACCACCCTACACCACAGCATCACCTGACACCATGGTGACTTGCATATTCAGAGTTGAAGTTTATAACATCAATATAACTCCATATTTCTCCACCCCGACCCTTTTGTTTCTTTGTGGCTTTTCTGTTTTGCACCTTACAACACGCTACACTCACACACTAGTCATACACCCACACTACACTAATACTGATTACTGATGAACACACCTCATCCTTACTTTATGTTGTTACTATGTTGGTTTCAGTTTAATAAACATAATTTGTTACTCATTCAACCTGGCATTTGTCTCCCCTCTTTGTCGTGCCTCTGAGCCAAGCATGACAATATGGATTCCTTGTATGTGTTTCATTTCTGTTCTCTGACTGTAAGATCATGGTTAAGGTGTTTTAAGATTAGCATTTTCCTGCGCAGACAGTAGTGGACACATGGGAATCATTTCTGAAAGTTTTACTTGTAGTAATAATACATTGTGGTTGAGGTACATATGGGTGGATTTGGTTTGGATTCTAACTTTACCTGACTGAACATGAAAAGTGACTGTCCCATTTTACAAACTCAAACTTATTGTAGGCTTTGTATGTATGTGTCCAGGTTCTACATCCTTGCTCAACTGACAACATTGTTATGAAAATGTTATTTTTGTAAAAGCAGCAGTTAATTCAGATTACAGATAATATATACAGTGCATTCATAACTAATTCAATGTAAGCAATGGCAATAATGTCATCGTCGCTGCTGCAGCTACTCTCGTCCATCTTCACACTGCATGGATTTTATGTTTCTGCGGGAAATGCGAACATAACGCGAAAATCCGCACCGCGTCCGCACCGCGTCTGTGTGTATGGTTTAGACGCGGAAAAGCGTTGCGCGAATATTCCGCAAATCCGTCCCGCATTTCCGCACCGCGGCAGTGAGAATGGACCTTTAATATGTTGTGATCAAAGGGCTACCAAAGGAGACAGTCAAAACAAAGCAAGTCACGTGTCAATGTTTTCACTCAGTGGCGCCAGACTGACACGCATCCATCCCGTGGTCCAGACAGGTTCATACAATGTTTCAATTCAGGAGTCAGTCCCAGACGACTATAAATACTCTGGGGCTCAAACCCCCCATACTGACAACCACGAAAAAGCACAATGCCGAGACTTAGCCTTGCAGGAGTCACCAGCCTCGTCCCAAGCAATGACTTCGATATGTGGCGCGACTATATGAATCTAGGGAAGCTGCTGGAGCAGCTGAGTGGGGTGGAGATGGAGAGGGGACACCTGAGTGGGGTGGAGATGGAGAGGGGACACCTGAGTGGGGTGGAGATGGAGAGGGGACACCTGAGTGGGGTGGAGATGGAGAGGGGACCCTCGAGGCCCAACCAGCTCGGACCGGAGGACCAGGGACCCCAGGGAGACTCTGTGAGCACGAGACCCGGCAGCAGCCCCTCGGACCCGACGCACGACAGCCTGGCCTCGTCTGAGTGGTGCGGCTTCTGCAGGCAGAACAGGGAAGTGGCGGGGATCTACCTGTCCCACCGGCTGAGGGCGAGGGACGGGAGGCTGACCTGTCCCATCCTGAGGAGCTACACCTGTCCCATATGTGACGGGACTGGGGACAAAGCCCACACGCGCCGCTACTGTCCCCTGCGCGCAGCGTTATGGACGCCTGCTGGAGGACTGTAAGAGACATTAATAACAATGACTTGTAAATATTTATGAAAGGATACAGCAAAAATGTTGTAGTTCTGCGCTGTTGAAAAGCTTGGCATAAGGTTTGACGCCAATTTGTTCGGTTTAAAAAAAAATAAACATATATTTTTTACATGGCCTATTTAAATGTTGTTTTCGTCTATTTTATATTTGTGGTCTGATTTCAAGAGTTGCTCATGACTGGTCTCACCTTCTCGTCATATTACGGCATAATCATACCTGTAGTAGGGGTTTTACATCCGTAGCCTTATAATTATTTTGGTTTCATTATTTTTAAGTATGGGTTATTAACCCCATGGGTTTGTATAATGTGATTTGATTAAAAATATGTAGGCTATGGTTATAATTTACATCGATTTCTGTTGCTCTAAATCATATGATTGCCCAGTTAAAAGCAGTATGACATTAATTACCCATTTCGGTGCAGTGTTCTTTGAATTGAGATTTCCAACATGAATATGGAAAGAGTTGTAGGTGCAGGAATGTGTATACATAATATATTATCATTCTTAAGTTAATACTTTTGGATTCATCACAAACAAGAATCACAGGCAGTAATGTAGGATCGATACGATCCTACTAACAAATACTGGGTTGGGTTTATATTTGATCGCAGATGCGATCGCATATGACCACAAAATGAAATGATTTCAAGTTGAACAAATGTTTTGAGGGTAACACAGAGAGTTCTGATAATGTAAAGGGGATTTGACTCAGCCAAAATTAATTTACACGAAGGCCTACAAGAAAAACATGTACAATTTACAAATTGATTTAAAAAAAGCCCCACGCCCACAATAGTAAGAAATATGTTTTCACGTCAACGTAATGTGATGTCACAAGTGCTGTCCCATTCCTTGTTATACCAATTTGAGCCCTTGCAGCCTCTCACACTCGATCACTTCACCAGGTGACGTCAATAAGTCTGTGAGGGCTCAGGGCTTGAGGGTTTAGGGGGGACATTGGGATTGGGCCAGTCTTCCAGTCATTCAGCCAGCCTGTCAGTAGATGTGCTCTACTTGTATTGATTTGTTCATACACTAGTATTCCAGCACAGGTTATGTTCTTGAATGCTTCTGGTGACTAGCAGTTCTCTTAGCAACCTAATTTAATCCCTATCACCATTTTCAGATCCACATAGGGGAAACATATGGCTGAGAGAGGAGTGTGGAGGAAAATCAACAGTAGGCTACCACACACACACACACACACTTGCATAACCAACCAAGCAAGTTCTACCTTTCTATACCACAAATATAAGTTTGAGAACCTAGGATACATACAGCCCGCCTAAGGGGGTTCTAATGTACTGACCTCCCGGCACAGGCCTGACCCTGCTGGCAAGCTGCCTTGGTCCTAGCCAAGGAACAAGCGTTTCAGCTTCCGCTCACCTGTATGCAGCTTATACCATGCTGACTGGCCTGGACTAGTCACCACATCCACAGTCTAGCCAAGTTAGAGATACCCTTGTGCATTTTACAAAACAAGTGTCATACAATATTTTCCTTTTAAACCTTCCTTAATATGTTGTGATCAAAGGGCTACCAAAGGAGACAGTCAAAACAAAGCAAGTCACGTGTCAATGTTTTCACTCATTGGCGCCAGACTGACACGCGTCCATCCCGTGGTCCAGACAGGTTCATACAATGTTTCAATTCAGGAGTCAGTCCCAGACGACTATAAATACTCTGGGGCTCAAACCCCCCATACTGACAACCACGAAAAAGCACAATGCCGAGACTTAGCCTTGCAGGAGTCACCAGCCTCGTCCCAAGCAATGACTTCGATATGTGGCGCGACTATATGAATCTAGGGAAGCTGCTGGAGCAGCTGAGTGGGGTGGAGATGGAGAGGGGACACCTGAGTGGGGTGGAGATGGAGAGGGGACCCTCGAGGCCCAACCAGCTCGGACCGGAGGACCAGGGACCCCAGGGAGACTCTGTGAGCACGAGACCCGGCAGCAGCCCCTCGGACCCGACGCACGACAGCCTGGCCTCGTCTGAGTGGTGCGGCTTCTGCAGGCGGAACGGGGAAGCGGCGGTGATCTACCTGTCCCACCGGCTGAGGGCGAGGGACGGGAGGCTGGTCTGTCCCATCCTGAGGAGCTACACCTGTCCCATATGTGACGAGACTGGGGACAAAGCCCACACGCGCCGCTACTGTCCCCTGCGCGCAGCGTTATGGACGCCTGCTGGAGGACTGTAAGAGACATTAATAACAATGACTTGTACATATTTATGAAAGGATACAGCAAAAATGTTGTAGTTCTGCGCTGTTGAAAAGCTTGGCATAAGGTTTGACGCCAATTTGTTCGGTTTAAAAAAAAATAAACATATTTTTTACATGGCCTATTTAAATGTTGTTTTCGTCTATTTTATATTTGTGGTCTGATTTCAAGAGTTGCTCATGACTGGTCTCACCTTCTCGTCATATTACGGCATAATCATACCTGTAGTAGGGGTTTTACATCCTTATGACTCTGCTTACACACTCACCCGTGTGTGTTTTTATATATCCATGTCTCTGCTTACACACTCACCCGTGTGTGTGTTTATATATCCATGTCTCTGTTTACACACTCACCCGTGTGTGTTTTTATATATCCATGTCTCTGCTTACACACTCACCCGTGTGTGTGTTTATATATCCATGTCTCTGTTTACACACTCACCCGTGTGTGTTTTTATATATCCATGTCTCTGCTTACACACTCACCCGTGTGTGTGTTTATATATCCATGTCTCTGTTTACACACTCACCCGTGTGTGTTTTTATATATCCATGTCTCTGCTTACACACTCACCCGTGTGTGTGTTTATATATCCATGTCTCTGTTTACACACTCACCCGTGTGTGTTTTTATATATCCATGTCTCTGTTTACACACTCACCCGTGTGTGTTTTTATATATCCATGTCTCTGTTTACACACTCACCCGTGTGTGTTTATATATATCCATGTCTCTGCTTACACACTCACCCGTGTGTGTTTATATATATCCATGTCTCTGTTTATTAAATCACCCGGCGGACTGCCGGTCAAAGAGCGCGCTCCCGGTAATCTCTTGCACCTGGTGGTCAAGTTCTCACTTACCAATAATGGACCCATCGTCAGTTATAGAAAGAATTTGACCACATACCGTAATTCGCATGGTTTTGAAGAGGGGTGATTCATGTCTTCTTGAAAGAAGTCAAGTCTATTTGCTCTATCGGTGGAACCAGAATGTATCTGGGCCTGCAGTTCCAATCCAGAAGCAAGTTCCTCGACCTCCATCTCTCAACCGGTCTCAGTGACTGGGACATGAACGAGGAGATCAAGCTCACTACAACAACCGATCAGTTTTATCAAGGTAAGAAGCAGACGAGGGGAATTTCAGAATTTATCTGCATCTTCTGGATGCAGATTACAAGAGCTGGTCCAACTGCCATGCGCTCTAGCCACATAATAGCCTACATTTGTTTCCATTATTGACAGACAATAAACTGAATCGTCAGTATCTTGTTCAGTGGCAAAATGCAAGGATATCAAGGAGAAAGGAAGACCTCATATGTCAGAACAGTCATCCATCAGGTGAGAGAGATATAGTTCTTTTCATCTGCACAGTAGGATACTCACTTTCTCAATAACTTTGTGTTGTCAACATGATCAACATTCTTTCATAATGTTCTTCCACCTCAGAAGCCTCAGTGCAGCCGAATCTATGGCTGATGGTCAACCCCACCCTTGCATGCCCTATTAAGTACCCTAAAAGAGCCTCAAAGCCACCTAAGATGCCTGAGCAGTACCCCAGACCTGTGTCCCAGTCCTCGGTGGGCCCTGTCCAGCCCAGACACATCCAAGATGTCGTCTCAGCCATTGACGACACATGTCTGGATGAATCTCATCATGAGGCCTCTTCGTCCAGCGAGTACCTGGTAGGCCCGACTCTAATCGGCAGGATGACAGTTTTGGCCTACTAAATAAACTGAAGCACGTTATGTAGAGCTTAGTCAGAACGAGTTGTTCTGTGTTGTGTTCTGATTGGATGGCTCCGGGGTGTTGTGTGTTAAGATGGAGATAAGGTCATCTGAGTGTCTGTGGCCTACAAAATGAATCTCTTTTAAATAACCAAGTCATCTCATATCAGCTGACAGATGAGGATGACGCCTCTTTTAACTAACCATGTCATCTCATATCAGCTGACGGATGAGGATGACGCCTCTTTTAAATAACCATGTCATCTCATATCAGCTGACGGATGAGGATGACGCCTCTTTTAAATAACCATGTCATCTCATATCAGCTGACGGATGAGGATGACGCCTCTTTTAAATAACCATGTCATCTCATATCAGCTGACGGATGAGGATGACGCCTCTTTTAAATAACCATGTCATCTCACATCAGCTGACGGATGAGGATGACGCCTCTTTTAAATAACCATGTCATCTCATATCAGCTGACGGATGAGGATGACGCCTCTTTTAAATAACCATGTCATCTCATATCAGCTGACGGATGAGGATGACGCCTCTTCCGCGGATGTCCCCGTTTACCGGAAAGCCAGAACCTCCGGCAGGGGGCGAGGGGGGCGGGCGACCAAGGCGGGGCTGAGGAGGCGGATTCTGGCCCAGAACAGGCGTCTCCAGAGGATCCTGCAGGACAGCAACCGCCTGCCGTCCGGCGCCGGAGCCTGGGCACGCCCACCCGTCAACTATTGCATCATCATCGCCATGGCGCTCAGCAGCAGTCGCGCAGGCAGCCTCAATGTCCAGCAGATCTACAACTTCACCAGGTGAGGTTCAAGGTTCAAGGTTCAAGGTTCAGGTGAGCAGTATAGTGTTTTTAATCTGAATATGGCATATTACAGCTGGGTCGCCAGGTGAGCTCTGCTGTTGAACATGTTTAAACATGTTGAGTAGGGAACCGTTGAGCGCTGTGTTCAGATCCTTCCATGTCTGGGATAGTGCGGACCCTTCTTTATTGTGGCTCATGACATCACTATCTTTCTTCCAGAGAGCACTTCCCCTTCTTCCAGACGGCCCCAGACGGCTGGAAAAACACAATTCGTCACAACCTGTGTTTCAGCAAAAGCTTCAAGAAGACCCCCCAGCAGGTGTGTGGCGAGGGGAAGAGGAAGTCCTGCCTGTGGCACCTGACCATGGACGGACGCCGCAGGCTCCGAGACGAGATCCACAACCTGACGGGGGATTCCTTCAGAGCGCTGGCCAGGAGCATGAGCAGCCCTGGTGAGGAGAGGGATAATACCGTTAGGAGGACGACTAATCCTATTGTAGTCTACTGTCTCATGAAATCAAATGAAAAAGTCATAATACGCACTGAATGATGAATTTGTTGCCTTTCACAGACATGATTCGAACGTTTTTTTGAGCCGTGATCCTCATGATGACCTGCAAACAAACTGCCTCAATACCTCAGTGTTTCTTTTCTTTTCCTTGGTTACCATGGCTGTAGCTACTGTGTGTTACTTTTCTGTGAAATCTTGTTTGTACTTATTGAATTCATTTTGAATGGATTTATTCCACTAATTGGATATTTTGGTTTGTTTGTTTAATTTAGAAAATAAAATGCAATCATTGGCAAATAACCCCTACTCAATAATTCAGAAATTCATGTTAATTCAGAAATTCATCCACAAGAGGGCAGCAACCCTGAGCTCAACCCACAACATGTTGTTAGATGCAGTTAAGCTGTGTAGGTTGAGGCACTGTGGGTTGAGGCTGGGACACTGTGGGTTGAGGCTGGGACACTGTGGGTGGAGGCTGGGACACTGTGGGTTGAGGCTGGGACACTGTGGGTTGAGGCTGGGACACTGTGGGTTGAGGCTGGGACACTGTGGGTGGAGGCTGGGACACTGTGGGTGGAGGCTGGGACACTGTGGGTGGAGGCTGGGACACTGTGGGTTGAGGCTGGGACACTGTGGGTGGAGGCTGGGACACTGTGGGTGGAGGCTGGGACACTGTGGGTGGAGGCTGGGACACTGTGGGTTGAGGCTGGGACACTGTGGGTGGAGGCTGGGACACTGTGGGTGGAGGCTGGGACTCTGTGGGTGGAGGCTGGGACACTGTGGGTGGAGGCTGGGACACTGTGGGTTGAGGCTGGGACACTGTGGGTTGAGGCTGGGACACTGTGGGTGGAGGCTGGGACACTGTGGGTGGAGGCTGGGACACTGTGGGTGGAGGCTGGGACACTGTGGGTGGAGGCTGGGACACTGTGGGTTGAGGCTGGGACACTGTGGGTTGAGGCTGGGACACTGTGGGTGGAGGCTGGGACACTGTGGGTGGAGGCTGGGACACTGTGGGTTGAGGCTGGGACACTGTGGGTTAAACAAGAACGTGTTTTTAATAGGAAAGCATGACAGGGCTATGCCAATGTGGGCAGCCAGAAACTATAAAACATGTGTTTCTAGAGTGCAGCAAATATAGTACAGAAAGACACAGGTTATATATAAGGATGTCAGAGTTGGGAGTGGAGGCTTTTTTCTGTGTTTTCTTTGTTTGGGCACAATGAGAACCACCAGATGATAACAAAGGCAGTACTGCAGTTCCAGCACCATACTGGACTATATGAAGATCTAGGTGCTTAAAGCACCAAACCAGTGGAGGGCAGTAACACGCTTGCGGCGTCCACACTGCCGGAAATTCAAAAGAAGATGAAGAAGAACATTTTGTTAGCAGACTTTTATTGTGAAAAGTAGAGATACAGTCGATAGCTCGGGGAGCTAGTTTTTATGAGCTCCTCTAAATGCACCTCTTTATTTACATTAGTGTCTAGTTCATCCTCCATATGCATCGATGATCTTTGATAGTATGCTTATGGATTCATGCACGGTTGTTAGCTTGCTTTATAGATAGTGCGAGCTAATCAATGGCATTAGCATCATTTGGAAACTAAGTTAGCAGTTAGCTAGCTATATGCTCGCAAGCGAGGGCTAGCAAACGTTATATTCTTCTAGGAAAGATTATAAAGTGTAGAATTGGGAACGTCTAGATTTTCTTGATGGGTGCATTTTACTGTGCAATATGTAGGCAAACATTTTTTTCTGGAAAAGGACATATCTTCGGGAAAAGCCACCAGAGCAAACTAAAAGTGGTCGTCAAATTCCTTGAAAAGGCAGGTAATCTGTACACTTGAGCCCTGATGCTCTTCTGATTGATGTGATTGATGTGATTGATGTGATGTGATTGATGTATTTTGATGTGATTGTTTGATGTGATTGATGTGATTGATGTATTCTGCACGTTGCTACAATGTTGCTCTAACAATGCACCACGTGACGCAGGTGAAGGATGCGCGTCGGTCAGTCAGGAAGCCGCTCGTGCAGAAGTTTGACGTCACTCAGCACGAGCGCAGGTTCTGGTGCTACTGCTGCGCGCTCGAGGTCGATAGACACGTGACCGATAGCAACATGACTGTGCTGTTTGGAGGACTCATAGAGCACATGGCCAGGTAAGGGTTATTTGATTATTTTTATGTTATTATTTTCATGACTGTTATTAATACTTTATTGTTCTGGTCATTGTAGTTCTTTCCCCTGAATATTTACGTGTGGTCTTCGGATGTGGAGAGTGGCCTTGTTGCCATCCATACCTTGCTGGCTCACTTCTGTGCTCCGTGGGCCGGGTGTGTGTTGTGGTGGTTAGGATGTAACTAGGCTGTGTGGGTGAGTTGGAGTTGTTGAGCTAAGTGTGCGTGTGTATTTGTGTTGTTTTATGTATTCTGTAATTCATTGTTTAATGTTTGTATTTGTGTTATAGGACCCCCTCGAAAATGAGATGATACATCTCAAGGGGCTATCCTCAATAAATAAATTCAAATAAATTAAAATGTTTATTTCTGCTTAACCACGACTTCAGTGTGACTGAATCATTCCTTTTCACTTACATGCTTTCATGGACTGTCACCTGTAATTTCAGCCCAGAACACAGAAAGAAAACCCACACGTTCTTCTGGGAGAACAAAGCTGACCCCAAGTTGAAGGACAAGTTCATCGTGACCGAAGAAGAGACAGAAAGGTTTGCTCAGAGAAAGATACATGCCAAACCTTGCCTTTACGAACAATGATGACAAACCTTTGAGCATTTCGTTGTACATCTTGTATAACAAATAAACAACCTTTAATCCTTAAACAACTTCAATTTCAGGTTCAAAACGGAAGTGGCAAAAGCATTGGACTCATTTGAGGAGAAGGAAGATGAGCACATCAAGCAAGTAAGTGTTTTTTATTTATTAACATGATTACTTAAAGTCAAGTTGTTCAAGTAATCAATTCTTTGTTGATACATGCATTTCCGTCTGTTTCCAGCAAGCTGCTCATATCCGTGCCCAGGAGCATCAGCGACAGGAAATCCTCCAATCTCTCCTTGAGGTTTGTTTTCCCAGGATGCAACGGCAGTATCCACATAACTGTTACTTAACCTTCTTTGTGTGAAGTCTGTCATTACCTACACCCCAGCAACAGCGCAGGGAGAGGTCATGTTTTTGGTGGCGCGTGTTCATTTGTTTGTCTGTTAGCAGGATTTCGCAAAAAATACTAGACCAATTTCCAGGAAAGTCGGTGGTAGGTCTTTGGTAGTAGGTCTTAGGTGGTAGGTCTTTGGTAGTAGGTCTTTGGTAGTAGGTCTTTGGTAGTAGGTCTTAGGTGGTAGGTCTTAGGTGGTAGGTCTTTGGTAGTAGGTCTTAGGTGGTAGGTCTTTGGTAGTAGGTCTTTGGTAGTAGGTCTTTGGTAGTAGGTCTTTGGTAGAAGGTCTTAGGTGGTAGGTCTTAGGTGGTAGGTCTTAGGTGGTAGGTCTTAGGTGGTAGGTCTTAGGTGGTAGGTCTTTGGTAGTAGGTCTTTGGTAGTAGGTCTTTGGTAGTAGGTCTTTGGTAGTAGGTCTTAGGTGGTAGGTCTTAGGTGGTAGGTCTTAGGTGGTAGGTCTTAGGTGGTAGGTCTTTGGTAGTAGGTCTTTGGTAGTAGGTCTTTGGTAGTAGGTCTTAGGTGGTAGGTCTTTGGTAGTAGGTCTTAGGTGGTAGGTCTTTGGTAGTAGGTCTTTGGTAGTAGGTCTTTGGTAGTAGGTCTTAGGTGGTAGGTCTTAGGTGGTAGGTCTTTGGTAGTAGGTCTTAGGTGGTAGGTCTTAGGTGGTAGGTCTTTGGTAGTAGGTCTTTGGTAGTAGGTCTTAGGTGGTAGGTCTTAGGTGGTAGGTCTTTGGTGGTAGGTCTTTGGTGGTAGGTCTTTGGTAGTAGGTCTTTGGTAGTAGGTCTTTGGTGGTAGGTCTTTGGTAGTAGGTCTTAGGTGGTAGGTCTTTGGTAGTAGGTCTTTGGTAGTAGGTCTTTGGTAGTAGGTCTTAGGTGGTAGGTCTTAGGTGGTAGGTCTTTGGTGGTAGGTCTTTGGTAGTAGGTCTTTGGTAGTAGGTCTTAGGTGGTAGGTCTTAGGTGGTAGGTCTTAGGTGGTAGGTCTTTGGTAGTAGGTCTTTGGTAGTAGGTCTTAGGTGGTAGGTCTTAGGTGGTAGATCTTTGGTAGTAGGTCTTAGGTAGTAGGTCTTAGGTGGTAGGTCTTTGGTGGTAGGTCTTTGGTAGTAGGTCTTAGGTGGTAGGTCTTTGGTAGTAGGTCTTTGGTAGTAGGTCTTAGGTGGTAGGTCTTTGGTAGTAGGTCTTGGGTGGTAGGTCTTTGGTAGTAGGTCTTAGGTGGTAGGTCTTAGGTGGTAGGTCTTAGGTGGTAGGTCTTAGGTGGTAGGTCTTAGGTGGTAGGTCTTAGGTGGTAGGTCTTAGGTGGTAGGTCTTTGGTGGTAGGTCTTTGGTAGTAGGTCTTTGGTAGTAGGTCTTTGGTAGTAGGTCTTTGGTAGTAGGTCTTTGGTAGTAGGTCTTAGGTGGTAGGTCTTAGGTGGTAGGTCTTAGGTGGTAGGTCTTAGGTGGTAGGTCTTAGGTGGTAGGTCTTAGGTGGTAGGTCTTAGGTGGTAGGTCTTAGGTGGTAGGTCTTTGGTAGTAGGTCTTTGGTAGTAGGTCTTAGGTGGTAGGTCTTAGGTGGTAGGTCTTAGGTGGTAGGTCTTAGGTGGTAGGTCTTTGGTAGTAGGTCTTTGGTAGTAGGTCTTAGGTGGTAGGTCTTAGGTGGTAGATCTTTGGTAGTAGGTCTTAGGTAGTAGGTCTTAGGTGGTAGGTCTTAGGTGGTAGGTCTTTGGTGGTAGGTCTTAGGTGGTAGGTCTTAGGTGGTAGGTCTTTGGTAGTAGGTCTTTGGTAGTAGGTCTTTGGTAGTAGGTCTTTGGTGGTAGGTCTTTGGTAGTAGGTCTTAGGTGGTAGGTCTTTGGTAGTAGGTCTTTGGTAGTAGGTCTTAGGTGGTAGGTCTTTGGTAGTAGGTCTTTGGTAGTAGGTCTTTGGTAGTAGGTCTTTGGTAGTAGGTCTTTGGTAGTAGGTCTTAGGTAGTAGGTCTTAGGTGGTAGGTCTTTGGTAGTAGGTCTTTGGTAGTAGGTCTTAGGTGGTAGGTCTTAGGTGGTAGGTCTTAGGTGGTAGGTCTTAGGTGGTAGGTCTTAGGTGGTAGGTCTTAGGTGGTAGGTCTTAGGTGGTAGGTCTTAGGTGGTAGGTCTTAGGTGGTAGGTCTTTGGTAGTAGGTCTTTGGTAGTAGGTCTTTGGTAGTAGGTCTTTGGTAGTAGGTCTTAGGTGGTAGGTCTTTGGTAGTAGGTCTTTGGTAGTAGGTCTTAGGTGGTAGGTCTTTGGTAGTAGGTCTTAGGTGGTAGGTCTTAGGTGGTAGGTCTTAGGTGGTAGGTCTTAGGTGGTAGGTCTTAGGTGGTAGGTCTTTGGTAGTAGGTCTTTGGTAGTAGGTCTTTGGTAGTAGGTCTTAGGTGGTAGGTCTTTGGTAGTAGGTCTTAGGTGGTAGGTCTTTGGTAGTAGGTCTTTGGTAGTAGGTCTTTGGTAGTAGGTCTTTGGTAGTAGGTCTTTGGTAGTAGGTCTTTGGTAGTAGGTCTTTGGTAGTAGGTCTTTGGTAGTAGGTCTTTGGTAGTAGGTCTTAGGTGGTAGGTCTTAGGTGGTAGGTCTTAGGTGGTAGGTCTTAGGTGGTAGGTCTTAGGTGGTAGGTCTTTGGTAGTAGGTCTTTGGTGGTAGGTCTTTGGTGGTAGGTCTTAGGTCTTAGGTGGTAGGTCTTTGGTAGTAGGTCTTTGGTAGTAGGTCTTTGGTAGTAGGTCTTTGGTAGTAGGTCTTAGGTGGTAGGTCTTTGGTAGTAGATCTTAGGTGGTAGGTCTTTGGTAGTAGGTCTTAGGTGGTAGGTCTTTGGTAGTAGGTCTTTGGTAGTAGGTCTTTGGTAGTAGGTCTTTGGTAGTAGGTCTTTGGTAGTAGATCTTAGGTGGTAGGTCTTTGGTGGTAGGTCTTTGGTGGTAGGTCTTAGGTCTTAGGTGGTAGGTCTTTGGTAGTAGGTCTTTGGTAGTAGGTCTTTGGTAGTAGGTCTTTGGTAGTAGGTCTTAGGTGGTAGGTCTTTGGTAGTAGATCTTAGGTGGTAGGTCTTTGGTAGTAGGTCTTAGGTGGTAGGTCTTTGGTAGTAGGTCTTTGGTAGTAGGTCTTTGGTAGTAGGTCTTTGGTAGTAGGTCTTTGGTAGTAGATCTTAGGTGGTAGGTCTTTGGTAGTAGGTCTTAGGTGGTAGGTCTTTGGTAGTAGGTCTTTGGTAGTAGGTCTTTGGTAGTAGGTCTTTGGTAGTAGGTCTTAGGTAGTAGGTCTTAGGTGGTAGGTCTTTGGTAGTAGGTCTTTGGTAATAGGTCTTAGGTGGTAGGTCTTTGGTAGTAGGTCTTAGGTGGTAGGTCTTTGGTAGTAGGTCTTAGGTGGAATGTCTTTGGTAGTAGGTCTTTGGTAGTAGGTCTTTGGTAGTAGGTCTTTGGTAGTAGGTCTTTGGTAGTAGGTCTTTGGTAGTAGGTCTTAGGTGGAAGGTCTTTGGTAGTAGGTCTTTGGTAGTAGGTCTTTGGTAGTAGGTCTTAGGTGGTAGGTGGTAGGTCTTTGGTAGTAGGTCTTTGGTAGTAGGTCTTTGGTAGTAGGTCTTTGGTAGTAGGTCTTTGGTAGTAGGTCTTTGGTAGTAGGTCTTTGGTAGTAGGTCTTAGGTGGTAGGTCTTAGGTGGTAGGTCTTTGGTAGTAGGTCTTAGGTGGTAGGTCTTTGGTAGTAGGTCTTAGGTGGTAGGTCTTGTGTGAATACTGTGAAACACTGTTGGCTCTTCCTGAATCGACCTCAGCCTGAGGCAGAGCTGGAGCAGTCCAACGGCGCGCCAGGCCTGTTCCACTCTACACCGCTGGCTTCCAGGTAAGATGGTGGAAGGTTGTCTCCACGGTAACACACAGTTTTACATAGTAATGAATTACACAGGTATAAAACGGCAATTACACTGGTATACAATAAGAGTAATGGAAGTTGTATTCTTTGTATGTTGTATCGGTGCACCTGACTGTTCTTGTGATGTTAATGTGGGTCTTCATTTTGGGAGTAGCTCTCACTTCAGGCCCCCAGGGACAGATGAGCAGGCGGGGCCAAG
The DNA here is from genome assembly GCF_949987555.1 of Borostomias antarcticus. NCBI lineage: Eukaryota > Metazoa > Chordata > Actinopteri > Stomiiformes > Stomiidae > Borostomias > Borostomias antarcticus. The sequence continues at coordinate 261,539 of NW_028176558.1, read as the reverse complement.
CTGGGTCGACCCAATGGTGGATGGGCAGTGGACAGGAACTGGACAAGGCCTGACTTTCATTGGTTACCATGTAGGACATGTCCTGTCAGTCATAATACAGCAGGAAACCAGAAGTCATTAACACATCGTCCCTTCCTCTCTGCCCCCAGGATTCCTCCAACAGTGGGAATGTTCACACCGGTAACGACATCGCACAAACCACCACAACGAACAACACCTTGTTTTTTACATGTGTACTCACCTGTGTACTTGTCTGAACCGTGCGTGTGTGTGTACTCACGTGTGTACTTGTCTGAACCGTGCGTGTTGTGTACTCACGTGTGTACTTGTCTGAACCGTGCGTGTGTGTGTACTCACGTGTGTACTTGTCTGAACCATGCGTGTGTTGTGTACTCAAGTGTGTGCTTGTCTGAACCGTACGTGTGTGTACTCACGTGTGTACTTGTCTGACCCGTGTGTGTGTGTACTCACGTGTGTACTTGTCTGACCCGTGTGTGTGTACTCACGTGTGTACTTGTCTGACCCGTGTGTGTGTGTGTACTCACGTGTGTACTTGTCTGACCTGTGTGTGTGTGTGTGTGTACTCACGTGTGTACTTGTCTGACCCGTGTGTGTGTGTGTACTCACGTGTGTACTTGTCTGACCCGTGTGTGTGTACTCACGTGTGTACTTGTCTGACCCGTGTGTATGTGTACTCGTCTGACCCGTGTGTGTGTGTACTCACGTGTGTACTTGTCTGACCCGTGTGTGTGTGTGTGTGTACTCACGTGTGTACTTGTCTGACCCGTGTGTGTGTGTGTGTGTGTGTGTGTGTACTCACGTGTGTGCTTGTCTGAACCGTACGTGTGTGTGTACTCACGTGTGTACTTGTCTGACCCGTGTGTGTGTGTACTCACTTGTGTACTTGTCTGACCCGTGTGTGTGTACTCACGTGTGTACTTGTCTGACCCGTGTGTGTGTGTGTGTGTGTGTGTACTTGTGTAGGAGCCGTTCCTCCGTGGCTGCAGGGTGAACCTCCGGATGGCGGATCTGGACCAGCTGCTCCGATCGGACCGTCGCTGCTCGACTTCCTGAAACAGAGTAGGTCCTCCCGGGTTTGGGACTAAAAACGTTTCATTTATCACCAGGGAGGTAGAACTGATAACCAGTACATCAGATTTATCACCAGGGAGGTAGAACTGGTCACCAGTACATCAGCACTCGGCACCTGTGAGGATTTAAAACTTCACTAGTCTCTGTTAAGGATGGGAGCAGTGAAACTGCTGTGTGAATTCAAGCCATCAGTACAGTCATGATCTGTAGTCCACTTCCTCTAAATGTGAGCGTGTTGTTGCCCCCTCTCTAAACGTGAGCGTGTTGTTGCCCCCTCTCTAAACGTGAGCGTGTTGTTGCCCCTCTCTAAACGTGGGCGTGTTGTTGCCCCCTCTCTAAACGTGGGCGTGTTGTTGCCCCCTCTCTAAACGTGGGCGTGTTGTTGCCCCCTCTCTAAACGTGGGCGTGTTGTTGCCCCCTCTCTAAATGTGGGCGTGTTGTTGCCCCCTCTCTAAATGTGAGCGTGTTGTTGCCCCCTCTCTAAACGTGGGCGTGTTGTTGCCCCCTCTCTAAATGTGGGCGTGTTGTTGCCCCCTCTCTAAACGTGGGCGTGTTGTTGCCCCCTCTCTAAACGTGGGCGTGTTGTTGCCCCCTCTCTAAATGTTGGCGTGTTGTTGCCCCCTCTCTAAACGTGGGCGTGTTGTTGCCCCCTCTCTAAACGTGGGCGTGTTGTTGCCCCCTCTCTAAATGTGGGCGTGTTGTTGCCCCCTCTCTAAACGTGGACGTGTTGTTGCCCCCTCTCTAAACGTGAGCGTGTTGTTGCCCCCTCTCTAAACGTGGGCATGTTGTTGCCCCCTCTCTAAACGTGGGCGTGTTGTTGCCCCCTCTCTAAATGTGGGCGTGTTGTTGCCCCCTCTCTAAGTGTGAGCGTGTTGTTGCCCCCTCTCTAAATGTGAGCGTGTTGTTGCCCCCTCTCTAAACGTGGGCGTGTTGTTGCCCCCTCTCTAAATGTGAGCGTGTTGTTGCCCCCTCTCTAAACGTGAGCGTGTTGTTGCCCCCTCTCTAAATGTGGGCATGTTGTTGCCCCCTCTCTGAATGTGAGCGTGTTGTTGCCCCCTCTCTAAATGTGAGCGTGTTGTTGCCCCCTCTCTGAATGTGAGCGTGTTGTTGCCCCCTCTCAATGTGAGCGTGTTGTTGCCCCCTCTCTAAATGTGAGCGTGTTGTTGCCCCCTCTCTAAACGTGAGCATGTTGTTGCCCCCTCTCTAAATGTGAGCGTGTTGTTGCCCCCTCTCTGAATGTGAGCGTGTTGTTGCCCCCTCTCTAAACGTGGGCGTGTTGTTGCCCCCTCTCTAAATGTGAGCGTGTTGTTGCCCCCTCTCTAAACGTGGACGTGTTGTTGCCCCCTCTCTAAACGTGGACGTGTTGTTGCCCCCTCTCTAAACGTGGGCGTGTTGTTGCCCCCTCTCTAAATGTGAGCGTGTTGTTGCCCCCTCTCTAAACGTGAGCGTGTTGTTGCCCCCTCTCTAAATGTGGGCGTGTTGTTGCCCCCTCTCTAAACGTGAGCGTGTTGTTGCCCCCTCTCTAAATGTGGGCATGTTGTTGCCCCCTCTCTAAGTGTGAGCGTGTTGTTGCCCCCTCTCTAAACGTGAGCATGTTGTTGCCCCCTCTCTAAATGTGAGCGTGTTGTTGCCCCCTCTCTGAATGTGAGCGTGTTGTTGCCCCCTCTCTAAACGTGGGCGTGTTGTTGCCCCCTCTCTAAACGTGGGCGTGTTGTTGCCCCCTCTCTAAACGTGAGCGTGTTGTTGCCCCCTCTCTAAATGTGGGCATGTTGTTGCCCCCTCTCTAAGTGTGAGCGTGTTGTTGCCCCCTCTCTAAACGTGGGCGTGTTGTTGCCCCCTCTCTAAACGTGAGCGTGTTGTTGCCCCCTCTCTAAACGTGGGCGTGTTGTTGCCCCCTCTCTAAATGTGGGCGTGTTGTTGCCCCCTCTCTAAACGTGGGCGTGTTGTTGCCCCCTCTCTAAATGTGAGCGTGTTGTTGCCCCCTCTCTAAGTGTGAGCGTGTTGTTGCCCCCTCTCTAAACGTGGGCGTGTTGTTGCCCCCTCTCTAAACGTGAGCGTGTTGTTGCCCCCTCTCTAAACGTGAGCGTGTTGTTGCCCCCTCTCTAAACGTGAGCGTGTTGTTGCCCCCTCTCTAAACGTGGGCGTGTTGTTGCCCCCTCTCTAAATGTGGGCGTGTTGTTGCCCCCTCTCTAAACGTGGGCGTGTTGTTGCCCCCTCTCTAAACGTGGGCGTGTTGTTGCCCCCTCTCTAAATGTGGGCGTGTTGTTGCCCCCTCTCTAAACGTGGACGTGTTGTTGCCCCCTCTCTAAATGTGAGCGTGTTGTTGCCCCCTCTCTAAACGTGAGCGTGTTGTTGCCCCCTCTCTAAATGTGGGCGTGTTGTTGCCCCCTCTCTAAACGTGGGCGTGTTGTTGCCCCCTCTCTAAACGTGGGCGTGTTGTTGCCCCCTCTCTAAACGTGGGCGTGTTGTTGCCCCCTCTCTAAACGTGAGCGTGTTGTTGCCCCCTCTCTAAACGTGAGCGTGTTGTTGCCCTCTCTCCCAGGGGAGCAGGAGAAGCTGAGGAAGCTGCCTCCCAACCGCGTCGGGGCAAACTTCGACCACAGCTCCCAGACCGACGCCATCTGGCTGCCCTCTTTTGGCCGAGTGTGGAACAGCGGCCGGCGCTGGCAGTCCAGGTGAGTCTGACCTTTGAACCAGCAAGGCTGCTGAATGGACTATAAACCTCTCAGAATGGGCTGGAAATGAGGGTCTAATTTGAGTTTGATTTGATGACATTGAAATGTTTACTGGCTCAGGGTTTGTGCCCAGACTAGATGGTGTTTTTGTTTTCCCGCCTCAGACACCAGTTCAGAGCGGAGGAGGGACAGGGCAACCGGAGAAAGAGGAAGAGGGACCAGGGGACAGAGGGACGGAGGGACGGAGGGACCAGGGGGACCAGCCTGAATAACTGAAGGACTTGGGGTTCCTTTTCTGAGATGCTCTGTGTTCATGTATATAGCTCCTATAATTCATAGATTGTGAAAAATCTTTCTTTCACTTTGTGTTTGATTTTGGTTTTAATGTAAGAATCAGTCACTTGTTCAGAAAAAACACCTTTATTGTTAAGAAAAGAAGACATTTCTGTCCCACGATTTCTCACTGGCCTGTGTGATGATGGCGTTTCCAATGAGTCGATTGTTTTGGCACTTGAATGTATCATTCCAGTCAGAATCCTTGAAGTTTAGCGCAGGTAACAGAGGGCCAACGTTGTTGTTGTCATATTGTAGGCACACCGGATGTTTATGGGTTCATTGCAGAATATCCCGTTCACATCAGCCATTTAAAAACCGTTAAACGCAGGTTTAGGACTGCAGTCTCTGTCAAGGTTATCATTCCGTTCTTTGTATAGTTAGCTACTGGTTAGCTTGTATAGTTAGCTACTGGTTCTGAGGAAATGAGTTTCAACTGACTGGCCCTCCGAACTGAAAGAGATGAACTCCAAACAGAAATACCGATGGATTAGGGTGAATGGAACTTTCTGTAAAGAAGCTCAAGTTTCCTCCGACCACGTTCAAAACGACAACATTACACCAGATTTCATCTCTGTATGGGGCGTCTGCAAAGGGCCTCGTCTGTCTGGACTGGCCACCACCTTTCAGGTTGCAAGAACAACACTTTAGTTGATGACAGTTAATGCTACTTATGACAGCACTATCAAACACTATCAAAGTCCCTTGTGAGCGATCCAGCATTTCCGCCATCGCCCTGCCCACTGCGGTGAGGTAGTAGTTTTCACCGTCCGTTAAACCCCCTCCTCTCGGCTCTCAGACGAGTGTTCTCGGGGGGGTAGGGGTCGTTCTCTGGGGGGAAGGGGTCGCACATGCAGTCCTTTGAACCCCCGACACTCGGGGCAGATCCGCACGTGAGCGCAGCCCGGTGGAGACAAGATGGCGTCCTGCACCAGTGTGTTAGACAGAGGATCAACTGAGCCGCTGCAGCTGTCCACCCCACACACCAGGCCGTTGAAGTTGAGGCCGTTGAAGTTGAGGCCGCTGCTTCCTGCGCCCTCGCGCGCCTCCGGCAGGGGAGCCAGCGTCTCGGCGCTCCTCAGACGATGCGCCTCCAGGCTCGTCTCACAGAGAAGGATGCCGTGCAGCGCCCTGAGCATCTCCACACACATACACCTGGGAGACAGGGAGGAGACCATCAGAGCCCTGAGCATCTCCCCACACACACACACACACACACACACACGGATTGAAAAGGACATGACTGTGGAAGCTTCCTCTAGCACGCTTCGACAGCCAATCAAATGCAATTTTTAAAATGTGTGAGTGGGTGACACTGGTGGGCACTTCAGGGAGAAGGATCAGGAGCTCAATCATTCCCATAACAGCGGTCAACATGGTCAGTCTCACCTCTGCCCCTCCAGCATGCTGCTGCACCCAGGCGAACTCCAGCACGGCCATGAAGACCCCCAACAGCAGGCCGCACAGAAGAACCACAAACACCCCTCCAACGCTCTCCATCCCCAGCCCTAACACACAGAGAGAGAGAGACATGCCCAGCCCAGCTCCATCCCTAACACACACACCAGAGAGAGAGAGACATGCCCAGCCCTAACACACACACCAGAGAGAGAGAGACATGCCCAGCCCTAACACACACACCAGAGAGAGAGAGACATGCCCAGCCCTAACACACACACCAGAGAGAGAGAGAGAGACATGCCCAGCCCTAACACACACACCAGAGAGAGAGAGAGAGACATGCCCAGCCCTAACACACACACCAGAGAGAGAGAGAGAGAGACATGCCCAGCCCTAACACACACACCAGAGAGAGAGAGAGAGAGAGAGAGACATGCCCAGCCCTAACACACACACCAGAGAGAGAGAGAGAGAGAGACATGCCCAGCCCTAACACACACACCAGAGAGAGAGAGAGAGAGAGAGACATGCCCAGCCCAGATCCAGCCCTAACACACACACCAGAGAGAGAGAGACATGCCCAGCCCAGATCCAGCCCTAACACACACACCAGAGAGAGAGAGAGAGACATGCCCAGCCCTAACACACACACCAGAGAGAGAGAGAGAGAGAGACATGCCCAGCCCTAACACACACACCAGAGAGAGAGAGAGAGAGAGAGACATGCCCAGCCCTAACACACACACCAGAGAGAGAGAGAGACATGCCCAGCCCAGATCCAGCCCTAACACACACCAGAGAGAGAGAGACATGCCCAGCCCTAACACACACACCAGAGAGAGAGAGAGAGACATGCCCAGCCCTAACACACACACCAGAGAGAGAGAGAGAGACATGCCCAGCCCTAACACACACACCAGAGAGAGAGAGAGACATGCCCAGCCCAGATCCAGCCCTAACACACACACCAGAGAGAGAGAGAGACATGCCCAGCCCTAACACACACACCAGAGAGAGAGAGACATTCCCAGCCCAGATCCATCCCCAGCCCTCACACACACACCAGAGAGAGACGCGTGCACTTACTGCAAAAGATGTTAGCTTCTAGGTCTGTAGTTTGAGGGATTCATGTGTTGAATGTAAATGAATTAGACTGGTGAGGTAGGGTTCTATTTCCTGTTGTGGAGGTTAGACTGGTGAGGTAGGGTTCTATTTCCTGTTGTGGAGGTTAGACTGGTGAGGTAGGGTTCTATTTCCTGTTGTGGAGGTTAGACTGGTGAGGTAGGGTTCTATTTCCTGTTGTGGAGGTTAGACTGGTGAGGTAGGGTTCTATTTCCTGTTGTGGAGGTTAGACTGGTGAGGTAGGGTTCTATTTCCTGTTGTGGAGGTTAGACTGGTGAGGTAGGGTTCTATTTCCTGTTGTGGAGGTTAGACTGGTGAGGTAGGGTTCTATTTCCTGTTGTGGAGGTTAGACTGGTGAGGTAGGGTTCTATTTCCTGTTGTGGAGGTTAGACTGGTGAGGTAGGGTTCTATTTCCTGTTGTGGAGGTTAGACTGGTGAGGTAGGGTTCTATTTCCTGTTGTGGAGGTTAGACTGGTGAGGTAGGGTTCTATTTCCTGTTGTGGAGGTTAGACTGGTGAGGTAGGGTTCTATTTCCTGTTGTGGAGGTTAGACTGGTGAGGTAGGGTTCTATTTCCTGTTGTGGAGGTTAGACTGGTGAGGTAGGGTTCTATTTCCTGTTGTGGAGGTTAGACTGGTGAGGTAGGGATCTATTTCCTGTTGTGGAGGTGAGCGAGTGCTGCGGTACTCTGTGCCTGATGGTCTTCTGTTTTGGAACATCTGTCTCCCTGCCACCACTTCCTCTTGAGGATGTCCAGCCTGTTGTCCTCCTGCAGTTTGAGGATGGCCAGGTCGATCTCATCCCGGTAAACAGAGCCTGGCAACATAGACATACCAACGTGTCAGAGATGGTGAGCTTTGAAGTCATTGGAAGAGCTACTTCAAGGTTGCATCACCTTCAAGCTCATCCAATGAGCTACCTGCAGCAGTAGAGCTTCTAATGAACTCTGCTATAGACCATTAACGTTCAGAGGACTTGAGGGTAATTATGTTGGACATAATCCTAAAACCAAAAGGTTTGTACCTGTAAAGCTATTACCCTTGCAATTCATGTGCAACTCAAGGACGTTTATTTTATTTGTCATATGCCTGAGCAGGGGTGTAGTGGCAATAAAAAAGGTGGATAAACGATGAATTCCGTGATCGAGGTGTTTGGCGCGCGGGAGGGGGAGGGGTGTGGGGGAGAGGGGTGGGGGAGGGGGGTGGGGGAGAGGCGTGGGGGAGAGGGGTGGGGGAGGGGGGTGGGGGAGAGGCGTGGGGGAGGGGGGTGGGGGAGGGGGGTGGGGGAGAGGCGTGGGGGAGGGGGGTGGGGGAGAGGGGTGGGGGTGCACAGTGTGCCATAAAAGCTGTCATCATTAAAATATAAAGTATATGGGTGATGGGTTTGTCCTCTGTTCTTCCTCTCTCTCCTCTCTTCCTCCTTTCCCTCCTTGTCCTCTCTGTCTCTTCTCTGTCATTTCCTCTTCTCCTTCCTTGTCCTCGGTCTCTCCTCTCTGTCTCTCCTCTGTCTGTTCCTCCTCTTTCTCTCTCCTCTGTTCCTCCTCTCTCTTCCCTTGTCCTCCGTCTCCTCTCTCTATTTCTCCTTTCTCTGCCTCTCCTCTTTTCCACTGTCCCTGTCCTCTCTGTTCCTCCTCTCTCTTCCTGCATCCCTGTCTGCCTCACCACTGTCTGCAAAACAAAGTTTAAAATATAGAAAACAGGGCGAGCCCCAAACAGCTCTGCTGCAGCCCACCTGCCACACAGATGATAACAACAAACAAAATAACAACTTTGCGCTAGAAAAACAATAGGCAACTCTTAACTAGCCAATTTTATTGCATAAACTGTATTTATGTATTTAGAGGTGGGTAAACGCTATTTAGATGTGGGTAAACTCTATTTAAATGTGGGTAAACTCTATTTAGATGTGGGTAAACTCTATTTAGAGGTGGGTAAACTAGATGTGGATAAACTCTATTTAGATGTGGGTAAACTCTATTTAAAGGTGGGTGAACTCTATTTAAATGTGGGTAAACTTTATTTAGATGTGGGTAAACTCTATTTAGAGGTGGGTAAACTCTATTTAAATGTTGGTAAACTATTTAAATGTGGGTAAACTAGATGTGGATAAACTCTATTTAAATGTGGGTAAACTCTATTTAGATGTGGGTAAACTCTATTTAGATGTGGGTAAACTCTATTTAGATGTGGGTAAACTCTATTTAGAGGTGGGTAAACTCTATTTAGAGGTGGGTAAACTCTAGATGTGGGTAAACTCTATTTAGAGGTGGGTAAACTCTATTTAGATGTGGGTAAACTCTATTTAGATGTGGGTAAACTCTATTTAGAGGTGGGTAAACTCAAGATGTGGGTAAACTCTATTTAGAGGTGGGTAAACTCTATTTAGAGGTGGGTAAACTCTATTTAGAGGTGGGTAAACTCTATTTAGATGTGGGTAAACTCTATTTAGAGGTGGGTAAACTCTAGATGTGGGTAAACTCTATTTAGAGGTGGGTAAACTCTATTTAGAGGTGGGTAAACTCTATTTAGAGGTGGGTAAACTCTATTTAAATGTGGGTAAACTATATTTAGATGTGGGTAAACTCTATTTAGAGGTGGGTAAACTCTATTTAGAGGTGGGTAAACTCTATTTAGAGGTGGGTAAACTCTATTTAAATGTGGGTAAACTTTATTTAGATGTGGGTAAACTCTATTTAGAGGTGGGTAAACTCTATTTAAATGTTGGTAAACTATTTAAATGTGGGTAAACTAGATGTGGATAAACTCTATTTAAATGTGGGTAAACTCTATTTAGATGTGGGTAAACTCTATTTAGATGTGGGTAAACTCTATTTAGATGTGGGTAAACTCTATTTAGAGGTGGGTAAACTCTATTTAGAGGTGGGTAAACTCTATTTAGATGTGGGTAAACTCTATTTAGAGGTGGGTAAACTCTAGATGTGGGTAAACTCTATTTAGAGGTGGGTAAACTCTATTTAGAGGTGGGTAAACTCTATTTAGAGGTGGGTAAACTCTATTTAAATGTGGGTAAACTATATTTAGATGTGGGTAAACTCTATTTAGAGGTGGGTAAACTCTATTTAGAGGTGGGTAAACTCTATTTAGAGGTGGGTAAACTCTATTTAAATGTGGGTAAACTTTATTTAGATGTGGGTAAACTCTATTTAGAGGTGGGTAAACTCTATTTAAATGTTGGTAAACTATTTAAATGTGGGTAAACTAGATGTGGATAAACTCTATTTAAATGTGGGTAAACTCTATTTAGATGTGGGTAAACTCTATTTAGATGTGGGTAAACTCTATTTAGATGTGGGTAAACTCTAGATGTGGGTAAACTCTATTTAGAGGTGGGTAAACTCTATTTAGATGTGGGTAAACTCTATTTAGAGGTGGGTAAACTCTATTTAGAGGTGGGTAAACTCTATTTAGATGTGGGTAAACTCTATTTAGATGTGGGTAAACTCTAGATGTGGGTAAACTCTATTTAGATGTGGATACACTCTATTTAGATGTGGATACACTCTATTTAAATGTGGGTAAACTAGATGTGGGTAAACTCTATTTAGAGGTGGGTAAACTCTATTTAGATGTGGGTAAACTCTATTTAGAGGTGGGTAAACTCTATTTAGAGGTGGGTAAACTCTATTTAGATGTGGGTAAACTCTATTTAGATGTGGGTAAACTCTAGATGTGGGTAAACTCTATTTAGATGTGGATACACTCTATTTAGATGTGGATACACTCTATTTAAATGTGGGTAAACTAGATGTGGGTAAACTCTATTTAGATGTGGGTAAACTCTATTTAGAGGTGGGTAAACTCTATTTAGAGGTGGGTAAACTCTATTTAGATGTGGGTAAACTCTATTTAGATGTGGGTAAACTCTATTTAGATGTGGGTAAACTCTAGATGTGGGTAAACTCTATTTAGAGGTGGGTAAACTCTATTTAGAGGTGGGTAAACTCTATTTAGATGTGGGTAAACTCTATTTAGAGGTGGGTAAACTCTATTTAGAGGTGGGTAAACTCTATTTAGATGTGGGTAAACTCTATTTAGATGTGGGTAAACTCTAGATGTGGGTAAACTCTATTTAGATGTGGATACACTCTATTTAAATGTGGGTAAACTAGATGTGGGTAAACTCTATTTAGATGTGGGTAAACTCTATTTAGAGGTGGGTAAACTCTATTTAGAGGTGGGTAAACTCTATTTAGATGTGGGTAAACTCTATTTAGATGTGGGTAAACTCTAGATGTGGGTAAACTCTATTTAGATGTGGATACACTCTATTTAGATGTGGATACACTCTATTTAAATGTGGGTAAACTAGATGTGTGTAAACTCTATTTAGATGTGGGTAAACTCTATTTAGAGGTGGGTAAACTCTATTTAGATGTGGGTAAACTCTATTTAGAGGTGGGTAAACTCTATTTAGATGTGGGTAAACTCTATTTAGAGGTGGGTAAACTCTATTTAGATGTGGGTAAACTATTTAGAGGTGGGTAAACTAGATGTGGATAAACTCTATTTAGAGGTGGGTAAACTAGATGTGGATAAACTCTATTTAGATGTGGGTAAACTAGATGTGGATAAACTCTATTTAGATGTGGGTAAACTATTTAGAGGTGGGTAAACTAGATGTGGGTAAACTCTATTTAGATGTGGGTAAACTAGATGTGGATAAACTCTATTTAAATGTGGGTAAACTCAATTTAAATGTGGGTAAACTCTATTTAGAGGTGGGTAAACTCTATTTAGATGTGGGTAAACTCTATTTAGATGTGGGTAAACTCTAGATGTGGGTAAACTCTATTTAGATGTGGATACACTCTATTTAGATGTGGATACACTCTATTTAAATGTGGGTAAACTAGATGTGGGTAAACTCTATTTAGAGGTGGGTAAACTCTATTTAGATGTGGGTAAACTCTATTTAGAGGTGGGTAAACTCTATTTAGAGGTGGGTAAACTCTATTTAGATGTGGGTAAACTCTATTTAGATGTGGGTAAACTCTAGATGTGGGTAAACTCTATTTAGATGTGGATACACTCTATTTAGATGTGGATACACTCTATTTAAATGTGGGTAAACTAGATGTGGGTAAACTCTATTTAGATGTGGGTAAACTCTATTTAGAGGTGGGTAAACTCTATTTAGAGGTGGGTAAACTCTATTTAGATGTGGGTAAACTCTATTTAGATGTGGGTAAACTCTATTTAGATGTGGGTAAACTCTAGATGTGGGTAAACTCTATTTAGAGGTGGGTAAACTCTATTTAGATGTGGGTAAACTCTATTTAGAGGTGGGTAAACTCTATTTAGATGTGGGTAAACTCTATTTAGATGTGGGTAAACTCTAGATGTGGGTAAACTCTATTTAGATGTGGATACACTCTATTTAAATGTGGGTAAACTAGATGTGGGTAAACTCTATTTAGATGTGGGTAAACTCTATTTAGAGGTGGGTAAACTCTATTTAGAGGTGGGTAAACTCTATTTAGATGTGGGTAAACTCTATTTAGATGTGGGTAAACTCTAGATGTGGGTAAACTCTATTTAGATGTGGATACACTCTATTTAGATGTGGATACACTCTATTTAAATGTGGGTAAACTAGATGTGGGTAAACTCTATTTAGATGTGGGTAAACTCTATTTAGAGGTGGGTAAACTCTATTTAGATGTGGGTAAACTCTATTTAGAGGTGGGTAAACTCTATTTAGATGTGGGTAAACTCTATTTAGAGGTGGGTAAACTCTATTTAGATGTGGGTAAACTATTTAGAGGTGGGTAAACTAGATGTGGATAAACTCTATTTAGAGGTGGGTAAACTAGATGTGGATAAACTCTATTTAGATGTGGGTAAACTAGATGTGGATAAACTCTATTTAGATGTGGGTAAACTATTTAGAGGTGGGTAAACTAGATGTGGGTAAACTCTATTTAGATGTGGGTAAACTAGATGTGGATAAACTCTATTTAAATGTGGGTAAACTCAATTTAAATGTGGGTAAACTCTATTTAGAGGTGGGTAAACTCTATTTAGATGTGGGTAAACTCTATTTAGAGGTGGGTAAACTCTATTTAGATGTGGGTAAACTCTATTTAGAGGTGGGTAAACTCTATTTAGAGGTGGGTAAACTCTATTTAGATGTGGGTAAACTCTATTTAGAGGTGGGTAAACTCTATTTAGATGTGGGTAAACTCTATTTAGTTGTGGGTAAACTAGATGTGGATAAACTCTATTTAAATGTGGGTAAACTCAATTTAAATGTGGGTAAACTCTATTTAGAGGTGGGTAAACTCTATTTAGAGGTGGGTAAACTCTATTTAGAGGTGGGTAAACTCTATTTAGAGGTGGGTAAACTCTATTTAGATGTGGGTAAACTCTATTTAGAGGTGGGTAAACTAGATGTGGATAAACTCTATTTAGATGTGGGTAAACTCTATTTAGAGGTGGGTAAACTCTATTTAAATGTGGGTAAACTATTTAAATGTGGGTAAACTCTATTTAGATGTGGGTAAACTCTATTTAGAGGTGGGTAAACTAGATGTGGATAAACTCTATTTAGATGTGGGTAAACTCTATTTAGATGTGGGTAAACTCTATTTAGATGTGGGTAAACTATTTAAATGTGGGTAAACTCTATTTAGATGTGGGTAAACTCTATTTAGATGTGGGTAAACTCTATTTAGAGGTGGGTAAACTCTATTTAGATGTGGGTAAACTCTATTTAGATGTGGGTAAACTCTAGATGTGGGTAAACTCTATTTAGATGTGGATACACTCTATTTAGATGTGGATACACTCTATTTAAATGTGGGTAAACTAGATGTGGGTAAACTCTATTTAGAGGTGGGTAAACTCTATTTAGATGTGGGTAAACTCTATTTAGAGGTGGGTAAACTCTATTTAGAGGTGGGTAAACTCTATTTAGATGTGGGTAAACTCTATTTAGATGTGGGTAAACTCTAGATGTGGGTAAACTCTATTTAGATGTGGATACACTCTATTTAGATGTGGATACACTCTATTTAAATGTGGGTAAACTAGATGTGGGTAAACTCTATTTAGATGTGGGTAAACTCTATTTAGAGGTGGGTAAACTCTATTTAGAGGTGGGTAAACTCTATTTAGATGTGGGTAAACTCTATTTAGATGTGGGTAAACTCTATTTAGATGTGGGTAAACTCTAGATGTGGGTAAACTCTATTTAGAGGTGGGTAAACTCTATTTAGAGGTGGGTAAACTCTATTTAGATGTGGGTAAACTCTATTTAGAGGTGGGTAAACTCTATTTAGAGGTGGGTAAACTCTATTTAGATGTGGGTAAACTCTATTTAGATGTGGGTAAACTCTAGATGTGGGTAAACTCTATTTAGATGTGGATACACTCTATTTAAATGTGGGTAAACTAGATGTGGGTAAACTCTATTTAGATGTGGGTAAACTCTATTTAGAGGTGGGTAAACTCTATTTAGAGGTGGGTAAACTCTATTTAGATGTGGGTAAACTCTATTTAGATGTGGGTAAACTCTAGATGTGGGTAAACTCTATTTAGATGTGGATACACTCTATTTAGATGTGGATACACTCTATTTAAATGTGGGTAAACTAGATGTGTGTAAACTCTATTTAGATGTGGGTAAACTCTATTTAGAGGTGGGTAAACTCTATTTAGATGTGGGTAAACTCTATTTAGAGGTGGGTAAACTCTATTTAGATGTGGGTAAACTCTATTTAGAGGTGGGTAAACTCTATTTAGATGTGGGTAAACTATTTAGAGGTGGGTAAACTAGATGTGGATAAACTCTATTTAGAGGTGGGTAAACTAGATGTGGATAAACTCTATTTAGATGTGGGTAAACTAGATGTGGATAAACTCTATTTAGATGTGGGTAAACTATTTAGAGGTGGGTAAACTAGATGTGGGTAAACTCTATTTAGATGTGGGTAAACTAGATGTGGATAAACTCTATTTAAATGTGGGTAAACTCAATTTAAATGTGGGTAAACTCTATTTAGAGGTGGGTAAACTCTATTTAGATGTGGGTAAACTCTATTTAGATGTGGGTAAACTCTAGATGTGGGTAAACTCTATTTAGATGTGGATACACTCTATTTAGATGTGGATACACTCTATTTAAATGTGGGTAAACTAGATGTGGGTAAACTCTATTTAGAGGTGGGTAAACTCTATTTAGATGTGGGTAAACTCTATTTAGAGGTGGGTAAACTCTATTTAGAGGTGGGTAAACTCTATTTAGATGTGGGTAAACTCTATTTAGATGTGGGTAAACTCTAGATGTGGGTAAACTCTATTTAGATGTGGATACACTCTATTTAGATGTGGATACACTCTATTTAAATGTGGGTAAACTAGATGTGGGTAAACTCTATTTAGATGTGGGTAAACTCTATTTAGAGGTGGGTAAACTCTATTTAGAGGTGGGTAAACTCTATTTAGATGTGGGTAAACTCTATTTAGATGTGGGTAAACTCTATTTAGATGTGGGTAAACTCTAGATGTGGGTAAACTCTATTTAGAGGTGGGTAAACTCTATTTAGATGTGGGTAAACTCTATTTAGAGGTGGGTAAACTCTATTTAGATGTGGGTAAACTCTATTTAGATGTGGGTAAACTCTAGATGTGGGTAAACTCTATTTAGATGTGGATACACTCTATTTAAATGTGGGTAAACTAGATGTGGGTAAACTCTATTTAGATGTGGGTAAACTCTATTTAGAGGTGGGTAAACTCTATTTAGAGGTGGGTAAACTCTATTTAGATGTGGGTAAACTCTATTTAGATGTGGGTAAACTCTAGATGTGGGTAAACTCTATTTAGATGTGGATACACTCTATTTAGATGTGGATACACTCTATTTAAATGTGGGTAAACTAGATGTGGGTAAACTCTATTTAGATGTGGGTAAACTCTATTTAGAGGTGGGTAAACTCTATTTAGATGTGGGTAAACTCTATTTAGAGGTGGGTAAACTCTATTTAGATGTGGGTAAACTCTATTTAGAGGTGGGTAAACTCTATTTAGATGTGGGTAAACTATTTAGAGGTGGGTAAACTAGATGTGGATAAACTCTATTTAGAGGTGGGTAAACTAGATGTGGATAAACTCTATTTAGATGTGGGTAAACTAGATGTGGATAAACTCTATTTAGATGTGGGTAAACTATTTAGAGGTGGGTAAACTAGATGTGGGTAAACTCTATTTAGATGTGGGTAAACTAGATGTGGATAAACTCTATTTAAATGTGGGTAAACTCAATTTAAATGTGGGTAAACTCTATTTAGAGGTGGGTAAACTCTATTTAGATGTGGGTAAACTCTATTTAGAGGTGGGTAAACTCTATTTAGATGTGGGTAAACTCTATTTAGAGGTGGGTAAACTCTATTTAGAGGTGGGTAAACTCTATTTAGATGTGGGTAAACTCTATTTAGAGGTGGGTAAACTCTATTTAGATGTGGGTAAACTCTATTTAGTTGTGGGTAAACTAGATGTGGATAAACTCTATTTAAATGTGGGTAAACTCAATTTAAATGTGGGTAAACTCTATTTAGAGGTGGGTAAACTCTATTTAGAGGTGGGTAAACTCTATTTAGAGGTGGGTAAACTCTATTTAGAGGTGGGTAAACTCTATTTAGATGTGGGTAAACTCTATTTAGAGGTGGGTAAACTAGATGTGGATAAACTCTATTTAGATGTGGGTAAACTCTATTTAGAGGTGGGTAAACTCTATTTAAATGTGGGTAAACTATTTAAATGTGGGTAAACTCTATTTAGATGTGGGTAAACTCTATTTAGAGGTGGGTAAACTAGATGTGGATAAACTCTATTTAGATGTGGGTAAACTCTATTTAGATGTGGGTAAACTCTATTTAGATGTGGGTAAACTATTTAAATGTGGGTAAACTCTATTTAGATGTGGGTAAACTCTATTTAGAGGTGGGTAAACTCTATTTAGAGGTGGGTAAACTCTATTGAGATGTGGGTAAACTAGATGTGGATAAACTCTATTTAGATGTGGATAAACTCTATTTAGATGTGGGTAAACTCTATTTAGATGTGGGTAAACTCTATTTAGACATGGTTAAACTCTATTTAGAGGTGGGTAAACTAGATGTGGGTAAACTCTATTTAAATGTGGGTAAACTCTATTGAGATGTGGGTAAACTAGATGTGGGTAAACTTTATTTAGATGTGGGTAAACTCTATTTAGAGGTGGGTAAACTCTATTTAGAGGTGGGTAAACTCTATTTAGATGTGGGTAAACTCTATTTAGATGTGGGTAAACTCTATTTAGATGTGGGTAAACTCTAGATGTGGGTAAACTCTATTTAGAGGTGGGTAAACTCTATTTAGATGTGGGTAAACTCTATTTAGAGGTGGGTAAACTCTATTTAGATGTGGGTAAACTCTATTTAGATGTGGGTAAACTCTAGATGTGGGTAAACTCTATTTAGATGTGGATACACTCTATTTAAATGTGGGTAAACTAGATGTGGGTAAACTCTATTTAGATGTGGGTAAACTCTATTTAGAGGTGGGTAAACTCTATTTAGAGGTGGGTAAACTCTATTTAGATGTGGGTAAACTCTATTTAGATGTGGGTAAACTCTAGATGTGGGTAAACTCTATTTAGATGTGGATACACTCTATTTAGATGTGGATACACTCTATTTAAATGTGGGTAAACTAGATGTGGGTAAACTCTATTTAGATGTGGGTAAACTCTATTTAGAGGTGGGTAAACTCTATTTAGATGTGGGTAAACTCTATTTAGAGGTGGGTAAACTCTATTTAGATGTGGGTAAACTCTATTTAGAGGTGGGTAAACTCTATTTAGATGTGGGTAAACTATTTAGAGGTGGGTAAACTAGATGTGGATAAACTCTATTTAGAGGTGGGTAAACTAGATGTGGATAAACTCTATTTAGATGTGGGTAAACTAGATGTGGATAAACTCTATTTAGATGTGGGTAAACTATTTAGAGGTGGGTAAACTAGATGTGGGTAAACTCTATTTAGATGTGGGTAAACTAGATGTGGATAAACTCTATTTAAATGTGGGTAAACTCAATTTAAATGTGGGTAAACTCTATTTAGAGGTGGGTAAACTCTATTTAGATGTGGGTAAACTCTATTTAGAGGTGGGTAAACTCTATTTAGATGTGGGTAAACTCTATTTAGAGGTGGGTAAACTCTATTTAGAGGTGGGTAAACTCTATTTAGATGTGGGTAAACTCTATTTAGAGGTGGGTAAACTCTATTTAGATGTGGGTAAACTCTATTTAGTTGTGGGTAAACTAGATGTGGATAAACTCTATTTAAATGTGGGTAAACTCAATTTAAATGTGGGTAAACTCTATTTAGAGGTGGGTAAACTCTATTTAGAGGTGGGTAAACTCTATTTAGAGGTGGGTAAACTCTATTTAGAGGTGGGTAAACTCTATTTAGATGTGGGTAAACTCTATTTAGAGGTGGGTAAACTAGATGTGGATAAACTCTATTTAGATGTGGGTAAACTCTATTTAGAGGTGGGTAAACTCTATTTAAATGTGGGTAAACTATTTAAATGTGGGTAAACTCTATTTAGATGTGGGTAAACTCTATTTAGAGGTGGGTAAACTAGATGTGGATAAACTATTTAGATGTGGGTAAACTCTATTTAGATGTGGGTAAACTCTATTTAGATGTGGGTAAACTATTTAAATGTGGGTAAACTCTATTTAGATGTGGGTAAACTCTATTTAGAGGTGGGTAAACTCTATTTAGAGGTGGGTAAACTCTATTGAGATGTGGGTAAACTAGATGTGGATAAACTCTATTTAGATGTGGATAAACTCTATTTAGATGTGGGTAAACTCTATTTAGATGTGGGTAAACTCTATTTAGACATGGTTAAACTCTATTTAGAGGTGGGTAAACTAGATGTGGGTAAACTCTATTTAAATGTGGGTAAACTCTATTGAGATGTGGGTAAACTAGATGTGGGTAAACTTTATTTAGATGTGGGTAAACTCTATTTAGAGGTGGGTAAACTCTATTTAGATGTGGGTAAACTCTATTTAGATGTGGGTAAACTAGATGTGGGTAAACTCTATTTAAATGTGGGTAAACTCTATTTAGATGTGGGTAAACTCTATTTAGATGTGGGTAAACTCTATTTAAATGTGGGTAAACTATTTAAATGTGTGTAAACTCTATTTCATGAATGTAGGAGGTGTGTAAACAGTGGTTTCGTGCGTCCTCTACAGCCCTGTGTGTGAGATACAGGTTCAGTTAAATTCATTGGGATGAATCTCCTGGGTGAAGCCCTTGAAAGCGGAGCTATCTGAGGTATGTATTCATACAGCTGTTCATCGTGTGGCGCATGCCCACGCCGTAGCCCTATCTGGGTCAGGTAGACTACCCCTCCCTCCCTCTCCTACCCAGAGGCATGCCCACGCCGTAGCCCTTGGTGTCCAGCAGGCCCTCTATCTGGGTCAGGTAGACTACCCCTCCCTCCCTCCCTCTCCTACCCAGAGGCATGCCCACGCCGTAGCCCTTGGTGTCCAGCAGGCCTCCTATCTGGGTCAGGTTGCAGTTCCTCTGGTGGTAGTA
The DNA here is from genome assembly GCF_949987555.1 of Borostomias antarcticus. NCBI lineage: Eukaryota > Metazoa > Chordata > Actinopteri > Stomiiformes > Stomiidae > Borostomias > Borostomias antarcticus. The sequence goes on along the minus strand of NW_028176558.1, from coordinate 242,298 downwards.
CTCGTTCATGGTGCTCTCCAGCAGGAAGGCGTAGTTGGAGTTGAGCACGCGGGCGATGCCCTCCTCCGTGCTCTTCACAAACACGCTGGGCAGCTTGGAGGACATGAAGTTCCACATGCGCTGGTACGTCTGGTAGCGCGAGTTCTGATGGACGAGAGAGAGAGGAACTGGGTCGTAATGACGGAGAGATAGTGAACAGTAGTGTCTATCTATCTATCCATCTAGTATCCATCCATCCATCCATCCATCCATCCATCCATCCATCCATCCATCCATCTATCCATCTATCTATCTATCAAGTATCTATCTATCAAGTATCTATCTATCTATCTATCTATCTATCTATCTATCTATCTATCTATCTAGTATCTATCTAGTATCTATCTAGTATCTATCTATCTATCTATCTATCTATCTATCTATCCATCTATCCATCTATCTATCCATCTATCCATCTATCTATCTCTCTATCTCTCTATCTCTCTCTCTCTCTATCTATCTATCTATCTATCTATCTATCTATCTATCTATCTGTAGATGATCCCTCTTTATCTTCCTCCAGATTAGATAGATTGTTAGATTGTATATATATATTAGCTAGATTGTTAGATTGTATATATATATTAGCTAGATTGTTAGATTGTATATATATATTAGCTAGATTGTTTATATATATATTGTAAAACGAGTGGGAGTCAAAGCACCGGAGAGAGAGAGGGAGAACATGAGTTAACCTCGCTCTCTCACTGCCTCTGCTTCACTGGAAACACAGCAGATTGCATCGTAACATTTCCCATTTATCCGGATATCGATATTGATCAGCCTGTAAGCAAAGAGATCTCTGTCAACTCAATTAAAAGCTTTCTGAAAATTGATGTAACAGGCAAAAGTAGGTTTATTCTCCTGTAATCTATTTCTGACTATTGTAAATACAGTGTAAATATGATCAATACAGGCCCTCTCACAAAAACCATTCTGTTCTTCAACTAATAAATGTTCTTTCTCAAATGTCGTCAATCTTTCATTAAGCAGAGTGGAATACAGTTTATAAAGCGTACAGTTCTCAATAAACTGATCCCTCTGTAGTTGAAGTGATGATAATCTACTGGATTCCAAGCATTTTAATAAATAAGACAAAGAGAATTTGGACCAACTGAGGCGCTGTGGTAGATCTTTAATACCTATTATAATATAAATGGTAGGTCTTTCATCCCTGGTCTGGCTCTGCTCATCACTCTCAGGACCTGAGTGTTGTGAAGGAGTGCTTGTACGCATGTCTGAGTATTATTATACACACCTATACAGCCTGTATGTATTTATTATTCTATATTTTATACATGCTGTATGAACAGTATTAATATATTGCTTAATATATTGCTAGTGTATATTCACTACTATGGATTTCTTCTTCATGTGGGTTTGATGTTATATCCTCTCCCCCCCAGGCTCGGGGCCGAGGGGCTATCCTTTTACCACCCCGAGCCTGGGTGAGGGGCTATCCTTTTACCACCCCGAGCCTGGGTGAGGGGCTATCCTTTCACCACCCCGAGCCTGGGTGAGGGGCTATCCTTTCACCACCCCGAGCCTGGGTGAGGGGCTATCCTTTTACCACCCCGAGCCTGGGTGAGGGGCTATCCTTTTACCCCCCCGAGCCTGGGTGAGGGGCTATCCTTTTACTACCCTGAGCCTGGGTGAGGGGCTATCCTTTTACCCCCCCGAGCCTGGGTGAGGGGCTATCCTTTTACTACCCTGAGCCTGGGTGAGGGGTCACCCGGGCTATATATCTGGGCACACCTCCAGGAGCCATGTCACAGTTTCCACATCCACAAGAAGAAGAAGAGGAAGAAGAAGAAGAAGCAGAGAAGAAGAAGAAGAGAAGAAGAAGAAGAACTATGGATATTCTGTGGTGTATCAATCCTACAGTTTGCTGCAATGTCCCACGGCTGAAACGCCCACATGTCCTCCTACGCTCATATCTATCTGGGCATTAAAAGTCAGCGCTCAGCTCCAATCAGTAATGCTAAAAACCACAAACAAAGCCAGAAATCTTGGTGTAGTCATGGACTCAGACCTGAATTTCAACAGTCACATGACATTACAAAGTCAGCCTACTATCATCTGAAGAATATATCAAGGATTAAAGGATTTATGTCTCAGCAGGATCTGGAGAGACGTGTCTATGTGTTAATCTTCATGGACTCCACTACTGTCTCGCTGTGTTTACAGGTCTCTCTAAAACATCGATCAGACATCTGCAGCTGATTCAGAACGCTGCTGCTCGAGTCCTCACTAAGACTAAGAAAGTGGATCACATCACACCAGTTCTAAGGTCTTTACACCGGCTTCCTGTCTGTCAAAGAATTGACAATGTGTTTCTTGCACTTTGTCTTGATGCTTTGGATGTCTCATGTAAAACTTTGAATTGCCTTGTTGCTGAAATGTGCTGTACAAATAAACTAGCCTTGCCCAGGCAGTGGACAGATGGATCTCTCTCACACACACACACGCACACACACACACACACACACACACACACACACACACACACACACACACACACACACACACACTCAGAGACCCTACCTGGAAGAAGGTCATGGTGGAGCCCCCCTGCATGGTGCCGTACTCGATGGCGGTCTGCTCTGCCAGGTCGTCCACCGCCTCGATGGGCGCCTCCATCCTCTGGACCGTCAGGAAGGCCGCCAGGTTGGCCGTGTAGGACGACACGATGATCAGGGTGAAGAACCACCTGAGAGACGCGCAGGGAGAGAGACTGCTGGTGGACATCTGCCTGAGCACCGAAGGCAACCTGACCATCACGACAGCTCAGAGGAACGGGCTCATCGCGGCGTGGAATGATCTGGAGGAGCATGACAAACAACCACAGAAGTTCACTCAGCTCTACAGAACCCACTGGGGCAACACGCTCTACTGTCGCACCAAAAGGGATGACCTTGTTGAGGCTGCTGTGGTACAGCGAGTGAAGATGGCGAAGCGGTACGCTCCAGCTCAGCAAAACATCAGCGCGGAGCACAACAGGGTCATGTACACGCTGGTGAAACTTCTGTGGTTGAGGGTACCTGGTGGCGCTCGGTCCAGCCCAGAGAAGGAGAGGATCGCCAAGCAGTACGGGCGGATCCAGCACTTCGTGTTGGTGGACGATCCAGTGCTGTGCAGAACTGGTATTCCTCTGCCAAAAATAAATTCAAAGACCGTTCGTGACTTCATCCGTCGGCAGGAGAAGCTCATCAACCTCCACTCCACCAAAACACCCTCCTGCATCTCCAAAACCACCTCCATCTCATCCCAGGACCTCCCTCCAGCACCACTTCAACCGTCTGTCCTCCCTCCAGCTGACTACACCCAGCTGGACTACATCCACACCCCGAGCACTGCAGGGACCAAGGTGGTGAAGAAGAGGGAGAGCATCGTGCTGCCCAACCTGCCCACCCCTCCTCCTCCTCCTCCTCCCACTCCCTGCTACGCACACCTTCGTCTGACACCAACGCTCCTCCAAAACCTCTCTCTGGCCACACCAACCATCGCCAGACCCACATCATCCGCCCCAACTGCTCAGTGCGTGCCCATTGTTCCCACCAGCCAACCATCAACCAGCGCATCAGCCAGTGCACCTGCAGCGATGTCCGCCAGCCAACCAGGTCCATCACAGAGTGCAGGCAGGCCTTCTGAGTGGGCTAAGTCCACTATCTATAAAAGGAAGCTAGCCCCTCCCACCACTGTTGCGGGGAAACAATCACGGGTGGTCAACTTCCCCCTTTGTTCACTCTGCAAAGGACCAAGCCAGGGGCACAGCAAATACAAGAAGACATTCTGCCCCGTAAAGAGCATGTCTTCATCAAAGGGACTAGAAGGGAGAGTGTTCAACAGCTTTGAACAGTTCACAAAAGCTGTGGATGAGCTGCCCTGAGTTTGTGCCTCTAGCACCCCCACCCCCCTGCCCTCTGAGAAGAATGGACACTTCCCCTCTAGTGCCCTTCTCATCCCTGCCCTCTGAGAAGAATGGACACTTCCCCTCTAGTGCCCTTCTCATCCCTGCCCTCTGAGAAGAATGGACACTTCCCCTCTAGTGCCCTTCTCATCCCTGCCCTCTGAGAAGAATGGACACTTCCCCTCTAGTGCCCTTCTCATCCCTGCCCTCTGAGAAGAATGGACACTTCCCCTCTAGTGCCCTTCTCATCCCTGCCCTCTGAGAAGAATGGACACTTCCCCTCTAGTGCCCTTCTCATCCCTGCCCTCTGAGAAGAATGGACACTTCCCCTCTAGTGCCCTTCTCATCCCTGCCCTCTGAGAAGAATGGACACTTCCCCTCTAGTGCTCTTCTCATCCCTGCCCTCTGAGAAGAATGGACACTTCCCCTCTAGTGCCCTTCTCATCCCTGCCCTCTGAGAAGAATGGACACTTCCCCTCTAGTGCTCTTCTCATCCCTGCCCTCTGAGAAGAATGGACACTTCCCCTCTAGTGCTCTTCTCATCCCTCATTTTATTGTACATAGTTCATCATTTTCCTCTACCGGGATCGAGACCTTGACGTGGTGTAGAGGCTTGTGTGTGTTGAGGACCTTCAGAGCTATACTGTGTAGTCTAGCATGGCAACAGTCTAACATGACAAGCGGTTCTGAAGGGAGACACCAGACTAATGTCGATCCACCCCCCCCCCCCCACTACCACCACTACTACTACTACTACTACTGTCTTTAAGTATTATATCAAGCACAGTTCTCATTTGATGTGATTGCTTGTACTGTTAAAGACTGTGGAAATGTTCTCTTATGCATTTTATTAATGAGACGCATTAGACAATATCACTCCATCCAGTGATAAGCAAAGGCTTGTGTTTATTACAGATGTTTTAGGTTGACATGCCAGCCTGGGGGATTAATACAGTATAAGAAAACAACGTAGTTACATTGTAGTGATGTGTTTTGTCTAAGTGTTTACTATTTCATGAACTTTATTCAATAAAGTGGTGAGTACTACAGTAACAGTGCCTTGTGGAAAATCAATTAATAAATGCACCAATGGGGTTATATTTGTTTATCAAACAGAGGGACACAGCTATAGAGTGCAAGATTGCTTACAGGTGAGGACATGTGCCTATAGTACAACAATATCATTTTACACAGCCATAGGACCATTAAAGTAGCTTTAATAAGCCTCAGAAACATTGAAGTACTTTTAAGGAGACGGACAGGGAAGAACGTACAGGTAATCTATTAGTCTCACCGTATGACACACATTCATACATGTGCAGGAAGCAGCGGCACTGAAACAAGCATGCAAGTGTTTGCAGAAGAAATATCCTCTTTCCTTCCTCTATTTATCCCATCCACCTTTCCTTCCTCTGAAGCCTGGAGCAGTGGTCAGCCATCAACCTCCATTGATCCCTTTGGACTGAAGTTAACCATAAGGACCTGCAAAAAGATAGAAATTACACAAATAAATGGAATTTAGGTAAAGACAAAGTATTCTCACGGATTAATACAGTATAACAAAACGAGGTTGTGACATATTGAGATCTACTAATGAGTCCGATATGTTTTGACAATGGTCAAGAAAGTTGTGGATTAACATTTGCGATGTTCCCACTTTCGCCCACTAGAAGGTGCCATCGGACAAAACAAAACGTAAAAACACATGGCTACTTAATTATGCATGTGCACCTCTGAGACCCTCCCCCAAATTATTGATTTTTGACCGTGGACTTTGAACCTATCGCTTTGCGACAAATTGCACTACGGTACAGTCCATCCCCCATCCGGGGATTACTCACAGAAGAGCTGTAATTCAACAGAGTGCCAGAAGAGACTGACTCGTCCCATCACTTCATGATACCAGTCATCCACAAATTGAACATGATTGCATTAGTTGTAGGCCACCCATCATAGGCAAATAATTCCACCTCGTTATAGACATAAAAAAACAACCACCAGATTGAATGAAATGATAATTGCTCTGCTGTAGCCTACACGTTAGCTCAATAAAGTGGAACTAGATTTCTCTTTACCTAATAGTGCTAGATGGTTATGGCCCGAATCAGTTGAGGAACAATAAGTATAGACTATACTAAAATTTTAATTGTTATGAACTTGCAACCAACTTGCAATGAGGCGAATTTTAGATTCTCTAAAATTATTTTCCAACCCCAGCCTGCAGTTTTACTATTCTCAATGTGCCCTGGCTGTGGGTTGTGGCCATGGAGGTATAATATAACTGGAGACGGCATTGAAAATGGCTGCCTATTCATTTCAATGAAAGTTGCTCACCGGCGCATGAAGCCATTTGACGTAGTGGCCAAAGCCCGGTATTGCAAGGCATGCGGCCCAAGAACCCTTATTTCCCATGTTAGTGGATGATGATAGATAGGGCTAGAAAAGGAAAACAAAATTTTTCTGGGTATCATTCAGCATCAGAGACCAATCTTATCAATATAAACTTTTAATTCAATGGGGTTTTTGGGTTTTTGAAGCCACCAATACCTGTATCGAGCCATTTAAACATGTGCTGTGCACGAGCCTCGGGGACGCGCTGGTCGCGCGTTCGTGAGTCCTGCGAACTCGGGAAAGCACGTGACCATAGGAAGACCCGCCCTACTCTGCCTCTGATTGGATAGGAAGTCATGTAATGACGTCGCTAACATTTGCTATGCTTTAGCAATGAAGCTTATGATCATGCTAATCAGAACGTATGTCTGATGCAAATGATCATGACATGTGGTTACTTTAGGACATCGTTGGAAAAGATCTAGAGGGTAAGTGGGTCAATGTTGAATAACTTAGCTAACATTATCTAATGTTACATTTCTTTATATTAACATCAACTATATTGATAGGCTAGGGAGCTATGCTAACGGTAGCTAATGCTAACGGCTTAGGGTTAACGTTAGTTAAATGCTAACGTTACTTCGGAGGTCTCAGATGTATTTCAATTTTAACAATGTTGAGCATGATCAATGTGACATTGTTCATACATTGATTACAGTCTGTAATCTTGTCTGGCATTATTTAGCTATAGTGGGCTGATGCTTGCTGCTGCTACTATAGCATTTGCCACATTATACATCAAATTAATCAAGCATAGTGTTATTACCTGAAGGCATTATTACCATTGCAAGTAAGCATGCCATGTATATGCCATGCCTGGAAATCAAATTAATAGTGTAATTATTCCCCATCATAGCTCATTGTACACTGATATAATCATTCTCCTTGCCTTTGCTAATACTCATCTCTTTTATCAAACTTTATGCTAGGAAAGAAATCTGGCTGTGATTCGTCGCTAGTGCTCATCCAGGCTGTTGTCATCTCCCGCCTGGACTCCTGCAACTCCCTACTTGCTGCCATCCTGCAGCGTTGGCCATCAGACTCCTGGAGAAAGCTGCTGCTAATCCCGTGTTCAACGGCCCCATGCTCTTCCACACAACTTCCCTACTCCTATATGTATAGTCTGTATGTTTTTACGTGTTTCTTTACATGTCTTTACATGTGTATTTGTCAGGGTTTGTCTGTTAGTGATTGTCGTGTCCCCACTCTTGGCCTGCACCTTGACGTGGTGAGTGGGCTTTAAACCAAGCCAGGCCTTTTATAGTTGTGTTTTGTGTTTTTCTGTTTGCTTAAGTGTCTAATATTGAAGGTACAAAACCTTTAAAAAAAGAAGCCCCTTCCTTCCCATAAAATTCCTGCGATTGTAACAGGTGTATTGATTCCACCACACTTGCCCACACTGGGTTCAAACCCGGGTCCTCTGACTTAGGAACGCACATGACCACCTTTCTAGAACACTGCCACCAGCTATCCCAATAAAAAGCTAGCGAATCAATTGTGCACATGGGCAGTACTAATACTGAGGACAGAGTTTAAACCAGTTCAACCAGATATTCACTGAGCCTGACGGGCACCTGCCAGCTAAAAAACCTAGTACTGTCACCCTCGACTTCTGCTGCGCCTGTATCCAGCCATAGGGGCTGATTATTTATAATGATGTTGATGAAGTTTAAAACCTTATTTACACATAGTGTTTGCTGTTTTAAAAGATAAATGCAGTGATATGAGGCGCCACCTATTGGTGAGGACAAAATCATTTTTTGACTGACTAGATGAGATAATGAATTCCTGATGTGCATAATGATGTCACTAAATCCCACTGTGATTGCTTTTTCAGTCAGTGAACAGGAAGCAGAGCAACCCCTCTGTGTTCGATCACCTGATAGAAGAACCTCCTAGGTGAGACCACACTACAGTACGTTGCTCCAGTAAACATATGAAGACCCAGCCGTATTTAAGCTGTCTTGTCTAATTTGAGCTGTCTTGTGAAGTCCCTGTTTTTCACATACTCCCCCCAACCCCCCCCCCACCTACAGATGTGTAGTGCTCTGATCTACAGTCCCCCAAGTACAGGCAAGACCCCAGTGGCGCGGGTGCAGACTAACGAGTGTAGGCAGGGAAACACAAAGGTGTCTATAAGGAAAGGAGCTGACTGCCTTAGCAAGTGGGTTGGTTATTCCCTCACCAAGGGAAATTGACTGGTATTAATGCTAAGAGTAATGAGGGATGAGGTGCAGCTGGGCAGAGTGGAGACAGGTGGCAGGTGATGCAGGAGATGGGAAGGTGAGTAGGCAACAACCAAGCATGAACAGGAACTGGACCACTGGCTCCCCTTGACTGTCCAACCCATCCATCAGCGCCAGCAGAGTGGACACGATAGAGCCAGAGAGAGAGACAAATGCAACGCAAGGTTAGTTTAGTTCCAATCGCCCATGTGCAACATCAATCAAGTACGCAGCCAAGCTGAAGAACCGAGTTACATCAGAGGCGGAGCGAGGCGGTGGCTCCGTGACAGACAGGCCTCACCTGTGTATCTGGTCCTGTCTGCTGGAGCATACTGGGGCCAGCCGGTCTATCTTGTGGAAGAAGATGAAGGAGGGTCTCATTAGGTTGACCTTGGGAGAGACCAACAAACAGCCATCACAAGCTCTCAGTCAACACTGAGGATGATGGTCAGGTGTCCTGTCCAATAATTATACCCCCCTCCCCCCACCGCCACAGTTGCCCCATTGGCTAACCTGGTCAAAGAGAAGGCAGAGCTGATTATGTGTTCTGATTCACCAACCCACTTGCTAAGGCAGTCAGCTCCTTTCCTTATAGACACCTTTGTGTTTCCCTGCCTACACTCGTTAGTCTGCACCCGCGCCACTGGGGTCTTGCCTGTACTTGGGGGACTGTAGATCAGAGCACTACACATCTGTAGGTGGGGGGGGGTTGGGGGGAGTATGTGAAAAACAGGGACTTCACAAGACAGCTCAAATTAGACAAGACAGCTTAAATACGGCTGGGTCTTCATATGTTTACTGGAGCAACGTACTGTAGTGTGGTCTCACCTAGGAGGTTCTTCTATCAGGTGATCGAACACAGAGGGGTTGCTCTGCTTCCTGTTCACTGACTGAAAAAGCAATCACAGTGGGATTTAGTGACATCATTATGCACATCAGGAATTCATTATCTCATCTAGTCAGTCAAAAAATGATTTTGTCCTCACCAATAGGTGGCGCCTCATATCACTGCATTTATCTTTTAAAACAGCAAACACTATGTGTAAATAAGGTTTTAAACTTCATCAACATCATTATAAATAATCAGCCCCTATGGCTGGATACAGGCGCAGCAGAAGTCGAGGGTGACAGTACTAGGTTTTTTAGCTGGCAGGTGCCCGTCAGGCTCAGTGAATATCTGGTTGAACTGGTTTAAACTCTGTCCTCAGTATTAGTACTGCCCATGTGCACAATTGATTCGCTAGCTTTTCATTGGGATAGCTGGTGGCAGTGTTCTAGAAAGGTGGTCATGTGCGTTCCTAAGTCAGAGGACCCGGGTTTGAACCCAGTGTGGGCAAGTGTGGTGGAATCAATACACCTGTTACAATCGCAGGAATTTTATGGGAAGGAAGGGGCTTCTTTTTTTAAAGGTTTTGTACCTTCAATATTAGACACTTAAGCAAACAGAAAAACACAAAACACAACTATAAAAGGCCTGGCTTGGTTTAAAGCCCACTCACCACGTCAAGGTGCAGGCCAAGAGTGGGGACACGACAATCACTAACAGACAAACCCTGACAAATACACATGTAAAGACATGTAAAGAAACACGTAAAAACATACAGACTATACATATAGGAGTAGGGAAGTTGTGTGGAAGAGCATGGGGCCGTTGAACACGGGATTAGCAGCAGCTTTCTCCAGGAGTCTGATGGCCAACGCTGCAGGATGGCAGCAAGTAGGGAGTTGCAGGAGTCCAGGCGGGAGATGACAACAGCCTGGATGAGCACTAGCGATGAATCACAGCCAGATTTCTTTCCTAGCATAAAGTTTGATAAAAGAGATGAGTATTAGCAAAGGCAAGGAGAATGATTATATCAGTGTACAATGAGCTATGATGGGGAATAATTACACTATTAATTTGATTTCCAGGCATGGCATATACATGGCATGCTTACTTGCAATGGTAATAATGCCTTCAGGTAATAACACTATGCTTGATTAATTTGATGTATAATGTGGCAAATGCTATAGTAGCAGCAGCAAGCATCAGCCCACTATAGCTAAATAATGCCAGACAAGATTACAGACTGTAATCAATGTATGAACAATGTCACATTGATCATGCTCAACATTGTTAAAATTGAAATACATCTGAGACCTCCGAACGTAACGTTAGCATTTAACTAACGTTAACCCTAAGCCGTTAGCATTAGCTACCGTTAGCATAGCTCCCTAGCCTATCAATATAGTTGATGTTAATATAAAGAAATGTAACATTAGATAATGTTAGCTAAGTTATTCAACATTGACCCACTTACCCTCTAGATCTTTTCCAACGATGTCCTAAAGTAACCACATGTCATGATCATTTGCATCATAGACATACGTTCTGATTAGCATGATCATAAGCTTCATTGCTAAAGCATAGCAAATGTTAGCGACGTCATTACATGACTTCCTATCCAATCAGAGGCAGAGTAGGGCGGGTCTTCCTATGGTCACGTGTTTTCCGCCGAGCTCGCAGGACTCACGAACGCGCGACCAGCGCGTCCCCGAGGCTCGTGCACAGCACATGTTTAAATGGCTCGATACAGGTATTGGTGGCTTCAAAAACCCCAAAACCCCATTGAATTAAAAGTTTATATTGATAAGATTGGTCTCTGATGCTGAATGATACCCAGAAAAATTTTGTTTTCCTTTTCTAGCCCTATCTATCATCATCCACTAACATGGGAAATAAGGGTTCTTGGGCCGCATGCCTTGCAATACCGGGCTTGGCCTGAAAGCCCATGGTGGCTTCAATGCGCCAAGCTGATCCTGGGGGCTTGGTTGTGGCTAGATAGGGTAGGCTAACGGAACGGACTGTGTAGAAGGCTAGTTCCCATAAGTGCAGAGACCGGTCAAACCCCTAACCCCAACCCTACACCTAACCCTAACCTTAACCCAACCCTATATTTAAGCCTAACCTTAACCCTAAACCTAACTTTAATCCTAACTTTAATTTAACCCTAAACGTAACCCCTAAATTGCCTCTGCGTTTAAGGGACCTAGCCTTTACCGTCCTACACCGACCGTAGCTGTACCCAAGGCAAGGCAAGGCAAGTTTATTTATATAGCACATTTCAGCCACAGGGCAATTCAAGGTGCTTTACATGAGACATTAAAAGCATTAAAACAAAAAGCAAGACATAATAGACATTTAAAACAAAAGGCAGGACATATTAAAAGCATTAAAACAAAAAGCAAGTCATTATAGACATTTAAACAAAAAGCAGGACAAATAGAATACAGGAATAAAAGTTACAGTGCAGTATACTGATAAACATAGCTCCTCTTAGAAAGCAGTGGCAAAAAGAAAAGTCTTCAGGCTTGTTTTAAAAGAACCAAGAGTTGCAGCAGACCTGCAGTTTTCTGGAAGGTCCAAGCCACAGCCCTGCTGTGACCACGTCCTGCTGCATCGCTGGCAGTGATTGGATGAGTCTAGATTGTAAGGGGAGTTTCTATTGGCGGTGGAGTTCAGGCCGACTTTGTTGCAGGACGGACTTTCGTGTCCTCGTGTCTCATAACGTAAACAATGGATCTTTAATGTGAGTTTGACGCGTTATTATGGAACCCACTGGAGTTTATGGCAAGACACGCCCTGCTTGCCATTCGAGCATCAGGATTGGCCATGACTCGATGCCCACTAGACTAGACTGTAGGCTTGCCGCGTAGGCTACGCGCGAAGAGGCCAGACTTTCGCCGCACTGCACTGCAGACAACGAAAGAACGCACAAAGTTATGCCTTTGAGTGAAGAAGCAAAACGGTAACGTAAAATTCACAATAAATCATCAAACTATGTTCTTCCACTATGTGTTTAATCAGTAACATTAAAGCCAATTATATTAGCCCAGAGTTGTCATTCGCCAGTGTCGCTTTATTAGTCCTGCTAATTAGCTAGTTTAAACTTGGTTGATGTTTAGTTAATGTTATAGCTAGCTAGCGTTAACATTAGCTAAGTGAACCTGTCTTTAGTTCTCGCCATTGTCTTTTTTCCCTTTCTAAATCTGATAACGTTCCCATGTGTAACGTTATGCAAATGAAAAACGTTACTAACGTTATGTCCAAAATGATGATTTTTCTCCTCAGACAATTGAGAGCAAGACTCGGTGAGAGGCCCTGTCAAAAGAAGTTTATCTGCACCAGTCCCAAGAGTAATATCTCGGAATTCCCTACTCTGAAGGTTTCTCTCTCTAGATAAACTGTTTATTTTCTCATAAAATACAGCCTGGCTTTCGGTCAAGATGACTGCTGTGGAAAGGGTTCTATTTGTAGTATTACACACACACACACACACACACACACACATACAGCATATTTGTGTTTTTCAGGCTGATCATGTTATGGTTCTGGCCGTTCGCCCCTGCTCCTGGCCCGGACCCTCATCCCTCGCCCCTGGTCCACTCTGCTCGCCCCTGCTCCTGACCCGGACCCTCATCCCTCGCCCCTGGTCCACTCTGCTCGCCCCTGCTCCTGGCCCGGACCCTCATCCCTCGCCCCTGGTCCACTCTGCTCGCCCCTGCTCCTGGCCCGGACCCTCATCCCTCGCCCCTGGTCCACTCTGCTCGCCCCTGCTCCTGGCCCGGACCCTCATCCCTCGCCCCTGGTCCGCTCTGCTTGCCCCTGCTCCTGGCCCGGACCCTCTTCCCTCGCCCCTGGTCCGCTCTGCTCGCCCCTGCTCCTGGCCCGGACCCTCTTCCCTCGCCCCTGGTCCGCTCTGCTCGCCCCTGCTCCTGGCCCGGACCCTCTTCCCTCGCCCCTGGTCCACTCTGCTCGCCCCTGCTCCTGGCCCGGACCCTCATCCCTCGCCCCTGGTCCGCTCTGCTCGCCCCTGCTCCTGGCCCGGACCCTCTTCCCTCGCCCCTGGTCCGCTCGGCTCGCCCCTGCTCCTGGCCCGGACCCTCATCCCTCGCCCCTGGTCCGCTCTGCTCGCCCCTGCTCCTGGACGGACCCTCTTCCCTCGCCCCTGGTCCGCTCTGCTTGCCCCTGCTCCTGGCCCGGACCCTCTTCCCTCGCCCCTGGTCCGCTCTGCTCGCCCCTGCTCCTGGCCCGGACCCTCTCCCTTGGTTTTGGCATGTCTCATACTGTGTTTTTAGTTGCTGGGGGGGAATCCTGTGTTTTATTTACTTTAATTTTTTTGTCCATGCTGTTGATGATGAGATGAGATATACTTTATTGTATATCTTTGTCTTTATTGGAAATTTGTCTTGGGCATAGTGTCACAGTTGCAACAAGCCGACAACAATAAGACATTGACAACAAGTAAACATACAACATTCAGTACAGAGCATCAGACTTATGTGTTTAATAAACAATAATGAAATGTGTTATGTATTTCTGAAATGCTTACCTTTTCTGGTGGGTTTATAAGGTTATTTTATGTCTGGCGATGCATGTTCTTCTAGACAAATTAAGTATTCTTGTGTCAACTACACAACCTATGTATTGCACAGGTTTGTTCTACATTGCACTACATTTTATTGTGTGGAACTAAACGTGTGTTGCACTGAACACTCAATTTCTTGAATGTCTTCAGTTCAGAGTTATTCATTACAAATTACACATGTCCATCCCCCATATTTTTGAATGAATATGATTCACTGAGAATTATAGGAATACAACTAAACAAGCTACATCTGGAACATGTTATTTATTAGTTTTGCATCTAGCAAGTGGACCTCCTAGTAGAGGAACACACAAACCGTCCAGTTTAGTTTACTGACTAAGCGAGATTGCAAATTGGGCGAGATGACTAATTATTAGGCATATTGCCTATAAAAGGCTAGCGTCTTGTACCAGCCTATTCGTAGGCTATTGAATAGCGAGGGCCAGGCTATTATGACACTTGTCTAAAACGTTAACTTGTTTAACATTAAGGTATGTGATCCTAATCTGAAGCAACGTTAACATGTTCATGTTAACAATGTTAAAGAAAACAATGTGATCCTATTTTATTTCCAGGTCGGCGCGCGTTCCGCGAAGCGGCACCGCGCTAGCGGCAGAGCTCAAAATCAACACCGCTTTGTGCCTCACGCAAGCGCGGACATCTGGCCAATCACATCGCTTGAATGGTAAACAGGGCGTGCCCTGCCATAAACTCCCGTGGGTTCCATAATAACGCGAGTTTGACATCAAGCTCTCCTTTGTAAAACCATTTCTTCAAGGAATTGTCTCCCTACGCATTTATGTGCCAAGTGGGTAAGTCTAAAGTTGTTTTGTTTCTTAACTTTTGATTTGGATGCGAAGTTAAATCTCTTCTTGGGGTTCTCTGACACCCAATATGGTCAGGGTATCATCGTATAATTCCTTATTCCATTATAATTTCAAAACGAATAAACGGTAAATCAACCATAATTCTGTTTTTTGTGTCTAAACCAATAATGGAAACACCTCTTCCAAAATGGCCTTTTTTTGGTTCTCGGCTCGTTCCTTTTATCATTATTAGGGCCCGAGCACTGGCTGTGCGAGGCCCTATTGAAACTCGAAGGATTATTAGGGGCCAGGCAGCGTAGCTGCCGGAACCCTATTGTATTTGCCTATATTATTATTATTATTCTCCTTCCACTGAAGTCTAACTTCCCATGGACAAAAAATCACCAAAATTTGCACATAGCTCCAGTACTATATCCAAAGTCCTCAACCTGCATTGTAGGTCAATAAACCTGAAGGTGGCGCTACAGCAACAGTCTAAAGTTTAAAACTTAAAAAAATCATAACAAATCAGCCATAGGTGCTATCACTGTAAAACCACCACGTGAATGTAGTCCCAAGTGAGACAAAACCTTCATACACTTTGACCTTGCAGGAATTTTGAAGTCCCTCACTCTGATTTCTTCATAAACTGTAAAACCTATCAAACATATCTCCTCCCACATTTTTTGGTCAATTGACACCAAAATTAATATACTGTATCTACAGACTGTCCTTACCAAAGGATCCTCACAGATTTTTGAAATATGAAAAATTGAGCCCACAGCACATCAAAAGGTTTCACTGTTAACAGTTTTGTATACAGTTCCTATTAATTCTCGCCAAATCAATGTCTGATCATCCTCATAAAAAGTGACAACATTGGCCACATATCCAAGATGTAGTATGATTTTTTTCAGAATTTTATCTCAAAAATTGAATTTTTAAAAATATGTTTAATTCTGTCCTCTGAAACCAACACTTCATACAGAGAAAACTACGTTACCCACAATCCAACGCAAGCTCAACGAATCGGAGACATCGCTGTTGGCAACACTACCCAACCCCCGCCGAGGATTACAATGACTAAATCAATTGATTGGCAACTGACTGAGTACACAGCGGCTGAAGTTAATGTTCAATTATGAAAAAAAAGCTAACAAAACCTGTAACCCACATTTTTCAATCAATTAACACTAAAGTTGCTACACTGGATCTTCAAACTGTCATTCACAAACTCATTGACCAGATTATTGAATTATCAAAATTGAGCTTACAATGCATGAAAATGTTTTACTTATTATTATTATTCTCCATCTTCCACTGAAGTCTAACTTCTCGTGGACAAAAAATCACCAAAATTTGCACAAAGCTCCAGTACTATACCCAAAGTCCTCAACCTGCATTGTAGGTCAATAAACCTGAAGGTGGCGCTACAGCAACAGTCTAAAGTTTAAAACTTAAAAAAAAATCATAACAAATCAGCCATAGGTGCTATCACTGTAAATCCACCACGTGAATGTAGTCCCAAGTGAGACAAAACTTTCATACGCTTTGACCTTGCAGGAATTTTGAAGTCCATCACTCTGATTTCTTCATAAACTGTAAAACCTATCAAACCTATCTCCTCCCACATTTTTTGTTCAATTGACACCAAAATTGATCTACTGTATCTTCAGACTGTCCTTACCAAACGATCCTCACAGATTTTTGAAATATGAAAAATAGAGCCCACAGCACTTCAAAAAGTTTTACTGTTAACAGTTCTGTATACAGTTCCTATTAATTCTCGCCAAATCAATGTCTGATCATCCTCATAAAAAGTGACAACATTGGCCACATATCCAAGATGTAGTATGATTTTTTCAGAATTTTATCTCAAAAATTGAATTTTTAAAAATATGTTTAATTCTGTCCTCTGAAACCAACACTACATACAGAGAAAACTACATTACCCACAATCCAACGCAAGCTCCGAAGACATCGCTGTTGGCAACCCTATCCAGCCCCCGCCGAGGACTACAATGACTAAATCGATTGATTGGCAACTGACTGAGTACACAGCTGCTGAAGTTAATGTTCAATTATAAAGAAAAACAGACAAAACCTGTAAAAATTAATAAACATATCTCATCCCACATTTTTCAATCAATTAACACCACACAACTTGCTCCACTGGATGTTCAGACTGTAATTCACAAACTCATTGACCAGATTGTTGAATTATCAAAATCGAGCTTACAATGCATCAAAATGTTTTACAAATGTTTTTACGATACGATATGAATGTACAAAATTAACATTGGAATGTCAACTTTCTTGTTGTCCTCCTATTCTCTCGCTTATTGCTCCTAAACTTGTCGGAAATTGCCTGGCCCCGCCTCATCGCTGCGAAGCAGCTTTAATTATTATTATTCTTCTCCTTCTCCTTTACTCCAAACAAATGCCTTTTAGGCGGCCTGAACATCGATGAAAACGGATGAAACTTTGCAGATACGTCAGTCCCGGTGAAAAATTTGATAATTCATGGGTGACGGAAATGGGCGTGGCAAAACGGCTCAAGAGCGCCCCCTGGAAAGTTTCAAATGGCGAGCCCCACCTTTCAGTTTGATGTAGGCGAACGAAATTCGGAGGGCATATTTATTTCATCGAGCCACACTAAAATGTCTCTTAGAGCTGTACCCAACATGCAACAGGAAGGCCGCCATTTTGCTTTTAATGTGCCATTTTGTCCTTGTTTTGACCATTTCCATGCCTCGTATTTCAACGAACTCCTCCTACAGATTTCATCCGATCAACTTCATACTCGGTCAGCTTCATCTTAAGCCCTTTGTGATCAAAAGTTATCAAGAAAATTGAGTTTTAACCAAACACCCTTGCCGTGGCGCCCCGCCAAAGTTTGACATTTCGCCATAAAACACGATGTCCTCATAACTTCTCCATACATTATCCGATTTGTCCGATATATCTCACGCTTCATGACGGTTCTGTCCTGAACACATCTATGTGTCAGTATTGCGTCATACGTATAGCGCCACCTATTGGTGAAACAGGAAGTCCCCATAACTCCTCCATACATTATCGGATTTGTCCGATATATCTCACGCTTCATGACGGTTCTGTCCTGAACACATCTATGTGTCAGTATTGCATCATACTTATAGCGCCACCAATGGTGAAACAGGAAGTCCTCATAACTCCTCCATACATTATCCGATTTGTCCGATTTATCTCACGCTTCATGACGGTTCTGTCCTGAACACATCTATGTGTCAGTATTGCGTCATACTTATAGCGCCACCTATTGGTGAAACAGGAAGTCCTCATAACTCCTGCATACATCATCCGATTTGCACCAAATTGCTGACGCTTCATGAAGGTCACCTCCTGAACACATCTATGCGTCGGTATTGAGTAACACTTACAGCGCCACCTACTGGTGAAACAGGAAGTACTCATAACTCCTACATACATTATCCGATTTACTCCAAATTGCTCATGCTTGATGAAGGTCGCATCTTGAACACATCTGTAGGTCAGTATTGCGTCATACTTACAGCGCCACCTACTGCTTACAGGAAGTCCTCATAACTCCTACATACTTTGTCCGATTTACACAACATTTCTCACACTTCATCAAGGTACTGTCCTGAACACATCTATGCGTCGGTATTGAGTCACGCTTAGAGCGCCACCTACTGGTGACAGGAAGTTTCTGTCAGTACTGGACACCGAAATAGCACACCCTTTAACGGCGCCACACCCCGACCCGCGTGGGGTGCGAGGGCCCGCTCACTGCTGCTCGCAGCACTAGTTATTAGGGCCCGAGCACTGGCGGTGCGAGGCCCTATTGAAACTCGAAGGATTATTATTAGGGCCCGAGCACTGGCGGTGCGAGGCCCTATTGAAACTCGAAGGATTATTATTCTCCTACCTTCTTCTTCTTCTTCTTCTTCTCCCCAAACAAATGCCTTTTTGGCGGCCTAAACATCGATGAAAACGGATGAAACTTTGCAGATACGTCAGTCCCGGTGAAAAATTTGATAATTCATGGGTGACGGAAATGGGCGTGGCAAAACGGCTCAAGAGCGCCCCCTGGAAAATCTAAAATGGCGAGCCCCACCTTTCAGTTTGATGTAGGCGAACGAAATTCGGAGGGCATATGTAGTTCATCGAGACGCACTAAAATGTCTCTTGGAGCTATACCCAACATGCAACAGGAAGGCCGCCATTTTGCTTTTAATGTGCCATTTTGTCCTTGTTTTGACCATTTCCATGCCTCGTACTTCGACGAACTCCTCCTACAGATTTCATCCGATCAACTTCATATCGGGTCAGCTTCATCTTAAGGCCTTTGTGATCAAAAGTTATCAAAAAAATTGAGTTTTCACCAAACACCCTTGCCGTGGCGCCCCGCCAAAGTTTGACATTTCGCCATAAAACACGAAGTCCTCATAACTCCTCCATACATTATCCAATTTGTCCGATATATCTCACGCTTCATGACGGTTCTGTCCTGAACACATCTATGTGTCAGTATTGCGTCATACTTATAGCGCCACCTATTGGTGAAACAGGAAGTCCTCATAACTCCTCCATACATTATCCAATTTGTCCGATATATCTCACGCTTCATGACGGTTCTGTCCTGAACACATCTATGTGTCAGTATTGCGTCATACTTATAGCGCCACCTATTGGTGAAACAGGAAGTCCCCATAACTCCTCCATACATTATCGGATTTGTCCGATATATCTCACGCTTCATGACGGTTCTGTCCTGAACACATCTATGTGTCAGTATTGCGTCATACGTATAGCGCCACCTATTGGTTAAACAGTAAGTCCTCATAACTCCTGCATACATCATCCGATTTGCACCAAATTGCTGATGCTTCATGAAGGTGGCCTTCTGAACCCAGCTATGTGTCGGTATTGAGTCACACTTACAGCGCCACCTACTGGTGAAACAGTACGTCCTCATAACTCCTCCATACATTATCCGATTTGTCCGATATGTCTCACGCTTCATGACGGTTCTGTCCTGAACACATCTATGTGTCAGTATTGCGTCATACTTATAGCGCCACCTATTGGTGAAACAGGAAGTCCTCATAACTCCTCCATACATTATCCAATTTGTCCGATATATCTCACGCTTCATGACGGTTCTGTCCTGAACACATCTATGTGTCAGTATTGCGTCATACTTATAGCGCCACCTATTGGTGAAACAGTACGTCCTCATAACTCCTCCATACATTATCCGATTTGTCCGATATGTCTCACTCTTCATGACAGTTCTGTCCTGAACACATCTATGTGTCAGTATTGCGTCATACTTATAGCGCCACCTATTGGTGAAACAGGAAGTCCTCATAACTCCTACATACATTATCCAATTTGTCCGATATATCTCACGCTTCATGACGGTTCTGTCCTGAACACATCTTTGTGTCAGTATTGCATCATACTTATAGCGCCACCTGTTGGTGAAACAGGAAGTCCTCATAACTCCTACATACATTATCCAATTTGTCCGATATATCTCACGCTTCATGACAGTTCTGTCCTGAACACATCTATGTGTCAGTATTGCGTCATACTTATAGCGCCACCTATTGGTGAAACAGGAAGTCCTCATAACTCCTACATACATTATCCAATTTGTCCGATATATGTCACGCTTCATGACGGTTCTGTCCTGAACACATCTTTGTGTCAGTATTGCATCATACTAATAGCGCCACCTATTGGTGAAAAAGGAAGTCCTCATAACTCCTACATACATTATCCAATTTGTCCGATATATCTCACGCTTCATGACGGCTCTGTCCTGAACACATCTTTGTGTCAGTATTGCATCATACTTATAGCGCCACCTGTTGGTGAAACAGGAAGTCCTCATAACTCCTACATACATTATCCAATTTGTCCGATATATCTCACGCTTCATGACGGTTCTGTCCTGAACACATCTTTGTGTCAGTATAACATCATACTTATAGCGCCACCTATTGGTGAAACAGGAAGTCCTCATAACTCCTCCATACATTATCCAATTTGTCCGATATATCTCACGCTTCATGACGGTTCTGTCCTGAACACATCTATTTGTCAGTATTGCATCATACTTATAGCGCCACCTATAGGTGAAACAGGAAGTCCTCATAACTCCTCCATACATTATCCAATTTGTCCGATATATCTCACGCTTCATGACGGTTCTGTCCTGAACACATCTATGTGTCAGTATTGCATCATACTTATAGCGCCACCTATTGGTGAAACAGGAAGTCCTCATTACTCCTCCGAAGTCCTCATAACTCCTGCATACATCATCCGATTTGCACCAAATTGCTGACGCTTCATGAAGGTGGCCTTCTGAACCCATCTATGTGTCGGTATTGAGTCACACTTACAGCGCCACCTACTGGTGAAACAGGAAGTCCTCATAACTCCTACATACGTTATCCGATTTACTCAACATTTCTCACGCTTCATCAAGGTACCGTCCTGAACACATCTATGCTTCGGTATTGAGTCACGCCTAGAGCGCCACCTACTGGTGACAGGAAGTTTCTCTCAGTACTAAACACCGAAATAGCACAGCCTTTAACGGCGCAGCACCCCGACACGCGTGGGGTGCGAGGGCCCGCTCACTGCTGCTCGCAGCACTAGTTCTCCTTCTTCTCCCCAAACAAATGCCTTTTTGGCGGCCTAAACATCGATGAAAACGGATGAAACTTTGCAGATACATCAGTCCTGGTGAAAATCGGATATTTCATTGGTGACGGAAATGGGCGTGGCAAAACGGCTCAAGAGCGCCCCCTGGAAAGTTTAAAATGGCGAGCCCCACCTTTCAGTTTGATGTAGGCGAACGAAATTTGGAGGGCATATGTAGTTCATCGAGCCACACTTAAATGTCTCTTGGAGCTATACCCAACATGCAACAGGAAGTCCGCCATTTTGCTCTTAATGTGCCATTTTGTCCTTGTTTTGACCATTTTCATGCCTCGTTCTTCGACGAACTCCTCCTACAGATTTCATCCGATCAACTTCATATCGGGTCAGCTTCATCTTAAGACCTTTGTGATCAAAAGTTATCAAAAAAATTGAGTTTTCACCAAACACCCTTGCCGTGGCGCCCCGCCAAAGTTTGACATTTCGCCATAAAACACGAAGTCCTCATAACTCCTCCATACATAATCCAATTTGTCCGATATATCTCACGCTTCATGACGGTTCTGTCCTGAACACATCTATGTGTCAGTATTGCATCATACTTATAGCGCCACCTATTGGTGAAACAGGAAGTCCTCATAACTCCTCCATACATTATCCAATTCGTCCGATATATCTCACGCTTCATGAAGGTTCTGTCCTGAACACATCTATGTGTTAGTATTGCGTCATACTTATAGCGCGACCTATTGGTGAAACAGGAAGTCCTCATAACTCCTCCATACATTATCCGATTTGTCCGATATATCTCACGCTTCATGATGGTTCTGTCCTGAACACATCTATGTGTCAGTATTGCATCATACTTATAGCGCCACCTATTGGTAAAACAGGAAGTCCTCATAACTCCTCCATACATTATCCGATTTGTCCGATATATCTCACGCTTCATGACGGTTCTGTCCTGAACACATCTATGTGTCAGTATTGCGTCATACTTATAGCGCCACCTATTGGTGAAACAGGAAGTCCTCATAACTCCTCCATACATTATCCGATTTGTCCGATTTATCTCACGCTTCATGACGGTTCTGTCCTGAACACATCTATCTGTCAGTATTGCGTCATACTTATAGCGCCACCTATTGGTGAAACAGGAAGTCCTCATAACTCCTGCATACATCATCCGATTTGCACCAAATTGCTGACGCTTCATGAAGGTCACCTTCTGAACACATCTATGCGTCGGTATTGAGTTACACTTACAGCGCCACCTACTGGTGAAACAGGAAGTACTCATAACTCCTACATACATTATCCGATTTACACCAAATTGCTCATGCTTGATGAAGGTCGCATCTTGAACACATCTTTAGGTTAGTATTGCGTCATACCTACAGCACCACCTACTGGTGAAACAGGAAGTCCTCATAACTCCTACATACGTTATCCGATTTACACAATATTTCTCACGCTTCATCAAGGTACTGTCCTGAACACATCTATGCGTCGGTATTGAGTCACGCTTAGAGCGCCACCTACTGGTGACAGGAAGTTTCTGTCAGTACTGGACACCGAAATAGCACACCCTTTAACGGCGCCACACCCCGACCCGTGTGGGGTGCGAGGGCCCGCTCACTGCTGCTCGCAGCACTAGTTATTATTATTAGGGCCCGAGCACTGGCGGTGCGAGGCCCTATTGAATTTCGAAGGATTATTAGGGCCCGAGCACTGGCGGTGCGAGGCCCTATTGTATTTCGAAGGATTATTATTAGGGCCCGAGCACTGGCGGTGCGAGGCCCTATTGTATTTCGAAGGATTATTATTATTCTTGTTCTTCTCCCCAAACAAATGCCTTTTTGGCGGCCTAAACATCGATGAAAACGGATGAAACTTTGCAGATACGTCAGTCCCGGTGAAAAATTTGATAATTCATGGGTGCCGGAAATAGGCGTGGCAAAACGGCTCAAGAGCGCCCCCTGGAAAATTTAAAATGGCGAGCCCCACCTTTCAGTTTGATGTAGGCGAACGAAATTCGGAGGGCATATGTATTTCATCGAGCCACACTTAAATGTCTCTTGGAGCTATACCCAACATGCAACAGGAAGTCCGCCATTTTGCTCTTAATGTGCCATTTTGTCCTTGTTTTGACCATTTCCATGCCTCGTACTTCGACGAACTCCTCCTACAGATTTCATCCGATCAACTTCATATCGGGTCAGCTTCATCTTAAGACCTTTGTGATCAAAAGTTATCAAAAAAATTGAGTTTTCACCAAACACCCTTGCCGTGGCGCCCCGCCAAAGTTTGACATTTCGCCATAAAACACGATGTCCTCATAACTCCTCCATACATTATCGGATTTGTCCGATATATCTCACGCTTCATGACGGTTCTGTCCTGAACACATCTATGTGTCAGTATTGCGTCATACTTATAGCGCCACCTATTGGTGAAACAGGAAGTCCTCATAACTCCTCCATACATTATCCGATTTGTCCGATATATGTCACGCTTCATGACGGTTCTGTCCTGAACACATCTATGTGTCAGTATTGCGTCATACTTATAGCGCCACCTATTGGTGAAACAGTACGTCCTCATAACTCATCCATACATTATCCGATTTGTCCGATATGTCTCACGCTTCATGACGGTTCTGTCCTGAACACATCTATGTGTCAGTATTGCGTCATACTTATAGCGCCACCTATTGGTGAAACAGGAAGTCCTCATAACTCCTCCATACATTATCCAATTTGTCCGATATATCTCACGCTTCATGACGGTTCTGTCCTGAACACATCTATGTGTCAGTATTGCGTCATACTTATAGCGCCACCTATTGGTGAAACAGGAAGTCCTCATAACTCCTCCATACATTATCCGATTTGTCCGATATATCTCACGCTTCATGACGGTTCTGTCCTGAACACATCTATGTGTCAGTATTGCGTCATACTTATAGCGCCACCTATTGGTGAAACAGGAAGTCCTCATAACTCCTCCATACATTATCCAATTTGTCCGATATATCTCACGCTTCATGACGGTTCTGTCCTGAACACATCTATGTGTCAGTATTGCGTCATACTTATAGCGCCACCTATTGGTGAAACAGGAAGTCCTCATTACTCCTCCATACATTATCCAATTTGTCCGATATATCTCACGCTTCATGGCGGTTCTGTCCTGAACACATCTATGTTTCAGTATTGCGTCATACTTATAGCGCCACCTATTGGTGAAACAGGAAGTCCTCATAACTCCTCCATACATTATCCAATTTGTCCGATATAGCTCACGCTTCATGACGGTTCTGTCCTGAACACATCTATGTGTCAGTATTGCGTCATACGTATAGCGCCACCTATTGGTGAAACAGGAAGTCCTCATAACTCCTGCATACATCATCCGACTTGCAACAAATTGCTGACGCTTCATGAAGGTGGTCTTCTGAACCCATCTATGTGTCGGTATTGAGTCACACTTACAGCGCCACCTACTGGTGAAACAGGAAGTCCTCATAACTCCTACATACGTTATCCGATTAACTCAACATTTCTCACGCTTCATCAAGGTACCGTCCTGAACACATCTATGCTTCGGTATTGATTCACGCCTAGAGCGCCACCTACTGGTGACAGGAAGTTTCTCTCAGTACTGCACACCGAAATAGCACAGCCTTTAACGGCGCCACACCCCGACTCGCGTGGGGTGCGAGGGCCCGCTCAATGCTGCTCGCAGCCCTAGTTATTCTTGTTCTTCTCCCCAAACAAATGCCTTTTTGGCGGCCTAAACATCGATGAAAACGGATGAAACTTTGCAGATACGTCAGTCCCGGTGAAAAATTTGATAATTCATGGGTGCCGGAAATAGGCGTGGCAAAACGGCTCAAGAGCGCCCCCTGGAAAATTTAAAATGGCGAGCCCCACCTTTCAGTTTGATGTAGGCGAACGAAATTCGGAGGGCATATGTATTTCATCGAGCCACACTTAAATGTCTCTTGGAGCTATACCCAACATGCAACAGGAAGTCCGCCATTTTGCTCTTAATGTGCCATTTTGTCCTTGTTTTGACCATTTCCATGCCTCGTACTTCGACGAACTCCTCCTACAGATTTCATCCGATCAACTTCATATCGGGTCAGCTTCATCTTAAGACCTTTGTGATCAAAAGTTATCAAAAAAATTGAGTTTTCACCAAACACCCTTGCCGTGGCGCCCCGCCAAAGTTTGACATTTCGCCATAAAACACGAAGTCCTCATAACTCCTCCATACATTATCCAATTCGTCCGATATATCTCACGCTTCATGAAGGTTCTGTCCTGAACACATCTATGTGTCAGTATTGCGTCATACTTATAGCGCCACCTATTGGTGAAACAGGAAGTCCTCATAACTCCTCCATACATTATCCAATTTGTCCGATATATCTCACGCTTCATGACGGTTCTGTCCTGAACACATCTATGTGTCAGTATTGCGTCATACTTATAGCGCCACCTATTGGTGAAACAGGAAGTCCTCATAACTCCTCCATACATTATCCAATTTGTCCCATATATCTCACGCTTCATGACGGTTCTGTCCTGAACACATCTATGTGTCAGTATTGCGTCATACTTATAGCGCCACCTATTGGTGAAACAGGAAGTCCTCATAACTCCTCCATACATTATCCAATTTGTCCGATATATCTCACGCTTCATGACGGTTCTGTCCTGAACACATCTATGTGTCAGTATTGCGTCATACTTATAGCGCCACCTATTGGTGAAACAGGAAGTCCTCATAACTCCTGCATACATCATACGATTTGCACCAAATTGCTGACGCTTCATGAAGGTGACATTCTGAACACATCTTTGCATCGGTATTGAGTCACACTTACAGCGCCACCTACTGGTGAAACAGGAAGTACTCATAACTCCTACATACGTTATCCGATTTACTCCTAATTGCTCATGCTTGATGAAGGTCGCGTCCTGAACACATCTGTACGTCAGTATTGAGTCATACTTATAGCGCCGCCTACAGGTCAAGCAGGAAGTCATCATAACTCCTACATACATTGTCCGATTTACTCAACATTTCTCACGCTTCATCAAGGTACCGTCCTGTACACATCTATGCGTCGGTATTGAGTCACGCTTAGAGCGCCACCTACTGGTGACAGGAAGTTTCTCTCAGTATTGCACACCGAAACAGCACACCCTTTAACGGCGCCGCACCCCGACGCGCGTGGGGTGCGAGGGCCCGCTCAATGCTGCTCGCAGCCCTAGTTATTATTATTCTCCTACCTTCTTCTTCTCCCCAAACAAATGCCTTTTTGGCGGCCTAAACATCGATGAAAACGGATGAAACTTTGCAGATACATCAGTCTTGGTGAAAATCGGATATTTCATTGGTGACGGAAATGGGCGTGGCAAAACGGCTCAAGAGCGCCCCCTGGAAAATCTAAAATGGCGAGCCCCACCTTTCAGTTTGATGTAGGCGAACGAAATTCGGAGGGCATATGTAGTTCATCGAGACGCACTAAAATGTCTCTTAAAGCTATACCCAACATGCAACAGGAAGGCCGCCATTTTGCTTTTAATGTGCCATTTTGTCCTTGTTTTGACCATTTCCATGCCTCGTACTTCGACGAACTCCTCCTACAGATTTCATCCGATCAACTTCATATCGGGTCAGCTTCATCTTAAGACCTTTGTGATCAAAAGTTATCAAGAAAATTGAGTTTTCACCAAACACCCTTGCCGTGGCGCCCCGCCAAAGTTTGACATTTCGCCATAAAACACGAAGTCCTTATAACTCCTACATACATTATCCAATTTGTCCGATATATCTCACGCTTCATGACAGTTCTGTCCTGAACACATCTATGTGTCAGTATTGCGTCATACTTATAGCGCCACCTATTGGTGAAACAGGAAGTCCTCATAACTCCTCCATACATTATCCAATTTGTCCGATATATCTCACACTTCATGACGGTTCTGTCCTGAACACATCTATGTTTCAGTATTGCGTCATACTTATAGCGCCACCTATTGGTGAAACAGGAAGTCCTCATAACTCCTCCATACATTATCCAATTTGTCCGATATATCTCATGCTTCATGACGGTTCTGTCCTGAATACATCTATGTGTCAGTATTGCGTCATACTTATAGCGCCACCTATTGGTGAAACAGGAAGTCCTCATAACTCCTCCATACATTATCCAATTTGTCCGATATAGCTCACGCTTCATGACGGTTCTGTCCTGAACACATCTATGTGTCAGTATTGCGTCATACGTATAGCGCCACCTATTGGTGAAACAGGAAGTCCTCATAACTCCTGCATACATCATCCGATTTGCACCAAATTGCTGACGCTTCATGAAGGTGGCCTTCTGAACCCATCTATGTGTCAGTATTGCATCATACTTAAAGCGCCACCTATTGGTGAAACAGGAAGTCCTCATAACTCCTCCATACATTATCCAATTCGTCCGATATATCTCACGCTTCATGACGGTTCTGTCCTGAACACATCTATGTGTCAGTATTGCATTATACTTATAGCGCCACCTATTGGTGAAACAGGAAGTCCTCATAACTCCTCCATACATTATCCAATTCGTCCGATATATCTCACGCTTCATGAAGGTTCTGTCCTGAACACATCTATGTGTCAGTATTGCGTCATACTTATAGCGCCACCTATTGGTGAAACAGGAAGTCCTCATAACTCCTCCATACATTATCCAATTTGTCCGATATATCTCACGCTTCATGACGGTTCTGTCCTGAACACATCTATGTGTCAGTATTGCGTCATACTTATAGCGCCACCTATTGGTGAAACAGGAAGTCCTCATAACTCCTGCATACATCATCCGATTTGCACCAAATTGCTGACGCTTCATGAAGGTCACCTTCTGAACACATCTATGCGTCGGTATTGAGTCACACTTACAGCGCCACCTACTGGTGAAACAGGAAGTCCTCATAACTCCTCCATACATTATCCGATTTGTCCGATTTATCTCACGCTTCATGACGGTTCTGTCCTGAACACATCTATGTGTCAGTATTGCGTCATACTTATAGCGCCACCTATTGGTAAAACAGGAAGTCCTCATAACTCCTCCATACATTATCCGATTTGTCCGATATATCTCACGCTTCATGACGGTTCTGTCCTGAACACATCTATGTGTCAGTATTGCGTCATACTTATAGCGCCACCTATTGGTGAAACAGGAAGTCCTCATAACTCCTCCATACATTATCCGATTTGTCCGATTTATCTCACGCTTCATGACGGTTCTGTCCTGAACACATCTATGTGTCAGTATTGCGTCATACTTATAGCGCCACCTATTGGTGAAACAGGAAGTCCTCATAACTCCTGCATACATCATCCGATTTGCACCAAATTGCTGACGCTTCATGAAGGTCGCATCTTGAACACATCTGTAGGTCAGTATTGCGTCATACCTACAGCGCCACCTACTGCTTACAGGAAGTCCTCATAACTCCTACATACTTTGTCCGATTTACACAACATTTCTCACGCTTCATCAAGGTACCGTCCTGAACACATCTATGCGTCGGTATTGAGTCACGCTTAGAGCGCCACCTACTGGTGACTGGACGTTTCTGTCAGTACTGGACACCGAAATAGCACACCCTTTAACGGCGCCACACCCCGACCCGCGTGGGGTGCGAGGGCCCGTTCACTGCTGCTCGCAGCACTAGTTAGGGCCCGAGCACTGGCGGTGCGAGGCCCTATTGAAACTCGAAGGATTATTAGGGCCCGAGCACTGGCGGTGCGAGGCCCTATTGAAACTCGAAGGATTATTATTATTATTCTTCTCCTTCTCCTTCTCCTTCTCCTTCTTCTCCCCAAACAAATGCCTTTTTGGCGGCCTTAACATCGATGAAAACGGATGAAACTTTGCACATACGTCAGTCCCGGTAAAAAATTTGATAATTCATGGGTGACGGAAATGGGCGTGGCAAAACGGCTCAAGTGCGCCCCCTGGAAAATTTAAAATGGCGAGCCCCACCTTTCAGTTTGATGTAGTCGAACGAAATTCGGTGGGCATATGTAGTTCATCGAGACACACTAAAATGTCTCTTGGAGCTATACCCAACATGCAACAGGAAGTCCGCCATCTTGCTTTTAATGTGCCATTTTGTCCTTGTTTTGACCATTTCCATGCCTCGTACTTCAACGAACTCCTCCTACAGATTTCATCCGATCAACTTCATATTCGGTCAGCTTCATCTTAAGACCTTTGTGATCAAAAGTTATCAAAAAAATTGAGTTTTCACCAAACACCCTTGCCGTGGCGCCCCGCCAAAGTTTGACATTTCGCCATAAAACACGAAGTCCTCATAACTCCTCCATACATTATCTAATTTGTCCGATATATCTCACGCTTCATGACGGTTCTGTCCTGAACACATCTATGTTTCAGTATTGCATCATACTTATAGCGCCACCTATTGGTGAAACAGGAAGTCCTCATAACTCCTCCATACATTATCCAATTTGTCCGATATATCTCACGCTTCATGACGGTTCTGTCCTGAACACATCTATGTTTCAGTATTGCGTCATACTTATAGTGCCACCTATAGGTGAAACAGGAAGTCCTCATAACTCCTACATACATTATCCAATTTGTCCGATATATCTCACGCTTCATGACGGTTCTGTCCTGAACACATCTATGCATCGGTATTGAGTAACACTTACAGCGCCACTTACAGCGCCACCTACTGGTGAAACAGGAAGTACTCATAACTCCTCCATACATTATCGGATTTGTCCGATATATCTCACGCTTCATGACGGTTCTGTCCTGAACACATCTATGTGTCAGTATTGCGTCATACTTATAGCGCCACCTATTGGTGAAACAGGAAGTCCTCATAACTCCTCCATACATTATCCGATTTGTCCGATATATCTCACGCTTCATGAGGGTTCTGTCCTGAACACATCTATGTGTCAGTATTGCGTCATACTTATAGCGCCACCTATTGGTGAAACAGGAAGTCCCCATAACTCCTCCATACATTATCGGATTTGTCCGATATATCTCACGCTTCATGACGGTTCTGTCCTGAACACATCTATGTGTCAGTATTGCGTCATACTTATAGCTCCACCTATTGGTGAAACAGGAAGTCCTCATAACTCCTCCATACATTATCCGATTTGTCCGATATATCTCACGCTTCATGACGGTTCTGTCCTGAACACATCTATGTGTCAGTATTGCATCATACTTATAGCGCCACCTATTGGTGAAACAGGAAGTCCTCATATCTCCTCCATACATAATCCAATTTGTCCCATATATCTCACGCTTCATGACGGTTCTGTCCTGAACACATCTATGTGTCAGTATTGCATCATACTTACAGCGCCACCTACTGGTGAAACAGGAAGTACTCATAACTCCTACATACATTATCCGATTTACTCCAAATTGCTCATGCTTGATGAAGGTCGCATCTTGAACACTTTTGTAGGTCAGTATTGCGTCATACCTACAGCGCCACCTACTGCTTACAGGAAGTCCTCATAACTCCTACATACTTTTTCCGATTTACACAACATTTCTCACGCTTCATCAAGGTACCGTCCTGAACACATCTATGCGTCGGTATTGAGTCACGCTTAGAGCGCCACCTACTGGTGACTGGACGTTTCTGTCAGTACTGGACACCGAAATAGCACACCCTTTAACGGCGCCACACCCCGACCCGCGTGGGGTGCGAGGGCCCGCTCACTGCTGCTCGCAGCACTAGTTAGGGCCCGAGCACTGGCGGTGCGAGGCCCTATTGAAACTCGAAGGATTATTATTCTCCTTCTTCTCCTTTACTCCAAACAAATGCCTTTTAGGCGGCCTGAACATCGATGAAAACGGATGAAACTTTGCAGATACGTCAGTCCCGGTGAAAAATTTGATAATTCATGGGTGACGGAAATGGGCGTGGCAAAACGGCTCAAGAGCGCCCCCTGGAAAGTTTCAAATGGCGAGCCCCACCTTTCAGTTTGATGTAGGCGAACGAAATTCGGAGGGCATATGTATTTCATCGAGCCACACTTAAATGTCTCTTGGAGCTATACCCAACATGCAACAGGAAGTCCGCCATTTTGCTCTTAATGTGCCATTTTGTCCTTGTTTTGACCATTTCCATGCCTCGTACTTCGACGAACTCCTCCTACAGATTTCATCCGATCAACTTCATATCGGGTCAGCTTCATCTTAAGACCTTTGTGATCAAAAGTTATCAAAAAAATTGAGTTTTCACCAAACACCCTTGCCGTGGCGCCCCGCCAAAGTTTGACATTTCGCCATAAAACACGAAGTCCTCATAACTCCTCCATACATTATTCAATTTGTCCGATATATGTCACGCTTCATGACGGTTCTGTCCTGAACACATCTATGTGTCAGTATTGCGTCATACTTATAGCGCCACCTATTGGTGAAACAGTACGTCCTCATAACTCCTCCATACATTATCCGATTTGTCCGATATGTCTCACGCTTCATGACGGTTCTGTCCTGAACACATCTATGTGTCAGTATTGCGTCATACTTATAGCGCCACCTATTGGTGAAACAGGAAGTCCTCATAACTCCTCCATACATTATCCAATTTGTCCGATATATCTCACGCTTCATGACGGTTCTGTCCTGAACACATCTATGTGTCAGTATTGCGTCATACTTATAGCGCCACCTATTGGTGAAACAGGAAGTCCTCATAACTCCTCCATACATTATCCAATTTGTCCGATATATCTCACGCTTCATGACGGTTCTGTCCTGAACACATCTATGTGTCAGTATTGCATCATACTTATAGCGCCACCTATTGGTGAAACAGGAAGTCCTCATAACTCCTCCATACATTATCCGATTTGTCCGATATATCTCACGCTTCATGACGGTTCTGTCCTGAACACATCTATGTGTCAGTATTGCGTCATACTTATAGCGCCACCTATTGGTGAAACAGGAAGTCCCCATAACTCCTACATACTTTGTCCGATTTACACAACATTTCTCACGCTTCATCAACGTCCTGTCCTGAACACATCTATGCTTCGGTATTGAGTCACGCCTAGAGCGCCACCTACTGGTGACAGGACGTTTCTCTCAGTACTGCACACCGAAATAGCACACCCTTTAACGGCGCCACACCCCGACACGCGTGGGGTGCGAGGGCCCGCTCAATGCTGCTCGCAGCCCTAGTTATTATTATTCTTCTCCTTCTTCTCCTTCTCCTTCTTCTCCCCAAACAAATGCCTTTTTGGCGGCCTTAACATCGATGAAAACGGATGAAACTTTGCACATACGTCAGTCCCGGTAAAAAATTTGATAATTCATGGGTGACGGAAATGGGCGTGGCAAAACGGCTCAAGTGCGCCCCCTGGAAAATTTAAAATGGCGAGCCCCACCTTTCAGTTTGATGTAGTCGACCGAAATTCGGTGGGCATATGTAGTTCATCGAGACACACTAAAATGTCTCTTGGAGCTATACCCAACATGCAACAGGAAGTCCGCCATCTTGCTTTTAATGTGCCATTTTGTCCTTGTTTTGACCATTTCCATGCCTCGTACTTCAACGAACTCCTCCTACAGATTTCATCCGATCAACTTCATATCGGGTCGGCTTCATCTTAAGACCTTTGTGATCAAAAGTTATCAAAAAAATTGAGTTTTCACCACACACCCTTGCCGTGGCGCCCCGCCAAAGTTTGACATTTCGCCATAAAACACGAAGTCCTCATAACTCCTACATACATTATCCAATTTGTCCGATATATCTCACGCTTCATGACGGTTCTGTCCTGTACACATCTATGTTTCAGTATTGCATCATACTTATAGCGCCACCTATTGGTGAAACAGGAAGTCCTCATAACTCCTACATACATTATCCAATTCGTCCGATATATCTCACGCTTCATGAAGGTTCTGTCCTGAACACATCTATGTGTCAGTATTGCGTCATACTTATAGCGCCACCTATTGGTGAAACAGGAAGTCCTCATAACTCCTACATACATTATCCAATTCGTCCGATATATCTCACGCTTCATGAAGGTTCTGTCCTGAACACATCTATGTTTCAGTATTGCATCATACTTATAGCGCCACCTATTGGTGAAACAGGAAGTCCTCATAACTCCTACATACATAATCCAATTCGTCCGATATATCTCACGCTTCATGAAGGTTCTGTCCTGAACACAACTATGTGTCAGTATTGCGTCATACTTATAGCGCCACCTATTGGTGAAACAGGAAGTCCTCATAACTCCTCCATACATTATCCGATTCGTCCGATATATCTCACGCTTCATGACGGTTCTGTCCTGAACACATCTATGTGTCAGTATTGCATCATACTTATAGCGCCACCTATTGGTGAAACAGGAAGTCCTCATAACTCCTACATACATCATCCAATTCGTCCGATATATCTCACGCTTCATGAGGGTTCTGTCCTGTACACATCTATGTTTCAGTATTGCATCATACTTATAGCGCCACCTATTGGTGAAACAGGAAGTCCTCATAACTCCTACATACATTATCCAATTCGTCCGATATATCTCACGCTTCATGAAGGTTCTGTCCTGAACACATCTATGTGTCAGTATTGCGTCATACTTATAGCGCCACCTATTGGTGAAACAGGAAGTCCTCATAACTCCTACATACATTATCCAATTCGTCCGATATATCTCACGCTTCATGAAGGTTCTGTCCTGAACACATCTATGTGTCAGTATTGCGTCATACTTATAGCGCCACCTATTGGTGAAATAGGAAGTCCTCATAACTCCTACATACATTATCCAATTCGTCCGATATATCTCACGCTTCATGAAGGTTCTGTCCTGAACACATCTATGTGTCAGTATTGCGTCATACTTATAGCGCCACCTATTGGTGAAACAGGAAGTCCTCATAACTCCTACATACATTATCCAATTTGTCCCATATATCTCACGCTTCATGACGGTTCTGTCCTGAACACATCTATGTTTCAGTATTGCATCATACTTATAGCGCCACCTATTGGTGAAACAGGAAGTCCTCATAACTCCTACATACATTATCCAATTCGTCCGATATATCTCACGCTTCATGAAGGTTCTGTCCTGAACACAACTATGTGTCAGTATTGCGTCATACTTATAGCGCCACCTATTGGTGAAACAGGAAGTCCTCATTACTCCTCCATACATTATCCGATTCGTCCGATATATCTCACGCTTCATGACGGTTCTGTCCTGAACACATCTATGTGTCAGTATTGCATCATACTTATAGCGCCACCTATTGGTGAAACAGTACGTCCTCATAACTCCTACATACATTATCCAATTCGTCCGATATATCTCACGCTTCATGACGGTTCTGTCCTGAACACATCTATGTGTCAGTATTGCGTCATACTTATAGCGCCACCTATTGGTGAAACAGGAAGTCCTCATTACTCCTGCATACATCATCCGATTTGCACCAAATTGCTGACGCTTCATGAAGGTCACCTTCTGAACACATCTATGCGTCGGTATTGAGTTACACTTACAGCGCCACCTACTGGTGAAACAGGAAATACTCATAACTCCTACATACATTATCCGATTTACTCCAAATTGCTCATGCTTGATGAAGGTCGCATCTTGAACACATCTGTAGGTCAGTATTGCGTCATACCTACAGCGCCACCTACTGCTTACAGGAAGTCCTCATAACTCCTACATACTTTGTCCGATTTACACAACATTTCTCACGCTTCATCAAGGTACTGTCCTGAACACATCTATGCGTCGGTATTGAGTCACGCTTAGAGCGCCACCTACTGGTGACAGGAAGTTTCTGTCAGTACTGGACACCGAAATAGCACACCCTTTAACGGCGCCACACCCCGACCCGCATGGGGTGCGAGGGCCCGCTCACTGCTGCTCGCAGCACTAGTTAGGGCCCGAGCACTGGCGGTGCGAGGCCCTATTGTATTTCGAAGGATTATTATTATTCTTCTTCTTCCGAAACAAATGCCTTTTTGGCGGCCTAAACATCGATGAAAACGGATGAAACTTTGCAGATACGTCAGTCCCGGTGAAAAATTTGATAATTCACGGGTGACAGAAATGGGCGTGTCAAAACGGCTCAAGAGCGCCCCCTGGAAAGTTTAAAACGGCGAGCCCCACCTTTCAGTTTGATGTAGATGAACGAAATTCGGTGGGCATATGTATTTCATCGAGCCACACTAAAATGTCTCTTGGAGCTATACCCAACATGCAACAGGAAGTCCGCCATTTTGCTCTTAATTTGCCATTTTGTCCTTGTTTTGACCATTTCCATGCCTCGTACTTCGACGAACTCCTCCTACAGATTTCATCCGATCAACTTCATATCGGGTCAGCTTCATCTTTAGGCCTTTGTGATCAAAAGTTATCAAAAAAATTGAGTTTTCACCAAACACCCTTGCCGTGGCGCCCCGCCAAAGTTTGACATTTCGCCATAAAACACGAAGTCCTCATAACTCCTCCATACATTATCCAATTTGTCCGATATATCTCACGCTTCATGACGGTTCTGTCCTGAACACATCTATGTGTCAGTATTGCGTCATACTTATAGCGCCACCTATTGGTGAAACAGGAAGTCCTCATAACTCCTCCATACATTATCCAATTCGTCCGATATATCTCACGCTTCATGAAGGTTCTGTCCTGAACACATCTATGTGTCAGTATTGCGTCATACTTATAGCGCCACCTATTGGTAAAACAGGAAGTCCTCATAACTCCTCCATACATTATCCGATTTGTCCGATATATCTCACGCTTCATGACGGTTCTGTCCTGAACACATCTATGTGTCAGTATTGCGTCATACTTATAGCGCCACCTATTGGTGAAACAGGAAGTCCTCATATCTCCTCCATACATAATCCAATTTGTCCCATATATCTCACGCTTCATGACGGTTCTGTCCTGAACACATCTATGTGTCAGTATTGCATCATACTTATAGCGCCACCTATTGGTGAAACAGGAAGTCCTCATAACTCCTGCATACATCATCCGATTTGCACCAAATTGCTGACGCTTCATGAAGGTGGCCTTCTGAATCCATCTATGTGTCGGTATTGAGTCACACTTACAGCGCCACCTACTGGTAAAACAGGAAGTCCTCATAACTCCTACATACGTTATCCGATTTACTCAACATTTCTCACGCTTCATCAAGGTAACGTCCTGAACACATCTATGCTTAAGTATTGAGTCACGCCTAGAGCGCCACCTACTGGTGACAGGAAGTTTCTCTCAGTACTGCACACCGAAATAGCACAGCCTTTAACGGCGCAGCACCCCGACACGCGTGGGGTGCGAGGGCCCGCTCACTGCTGCTCGCAGCACTAGTTAGGGCCCGAGCACTGGCGGTGCGAGGCCCTATTGAATTTCGAAGGATTATTATTATTATTATTCTACCTTCTCCTTCTTCTTCCAAAACAAATGCCTTTTTGGCGGCCTAAACATCGATGAAAACGGATGAAACTTTGCAGATACGTCAGTCCCGGTGAAAAATTTGATAATTCATGGGTGACGGAAATGGGCGTGGCAAAACGGCTCAAGAGCGCCCCCTGGAAAGTTTAAAATGGCGAGCCCCACCTTTCAGTTTGATGTAGGCGAACCAAATTCGGTGGGCATATGTATTTCATCGAGCCACACTAAAATGTCTCTTGGAGCTATACCCAACATGCAACAGGAAGTCCGCCATTTTGCTCTTAATGTGCCATTTTGTCCTTGTTTTGACCATTTCCATGCCTCGTACTTCGACGAACTCCTCCTACAGATTTCATCCGATCAACTTCATATCGGGTCAGCTTCATCTTAAGACCTTTGTGATCAAAAGTTATCAAAAAAATTGAGTTTTCACCAAACACCCTTGCCGTGGCGCCCCGCCAAAGTTTGACATTTCGCCATAAAACACAAAGTCCTCATAACTCCTCCATACATTATCCAATTTGTCCGATATATCTCACGCTTCATGACGGTTCTGTCCTGAACACATCTATGTGTCAGTATTGCGTCATACTTATAGCGCCACCTATTGGTGAAACAGGAAGTCCTCATAACTCCTCCATACATTATCCAATTTGTCCGATATATCTCACGCTTCATCACGGTTCTGTCCTGAACACATCTATGTGTCAGTATTGCGTCATACTCATAGCGCCACCTATTGGTGAAACAGGAAGTCCTCATAACTCCTACATACATTATCCGATTTGTCCGATATATCTCACGCTTCATGACGGTTCTGTCGTGAACACATCTATGTGTCAGTATTGCGTCATACTTATAGCGCCACCTATTGGTGAAACAGGAAGTCCTCATAACTCCTGCATACATCATCCGATTTGCACCAAATTGCTGATGCTTCATGAAGGTGACATTCTGAACACATCTAAGCGTCGGTATTGAGTCACACTTACAGCGCCACCTACTGGTGAAACAGGAAGTACTCATAACTCCTACATATGTTATCCCATTTACTCCTAATTGCTCAGGGTTGATGAAGGTCACATCCTGAACACATCTGTAGGTCAGTATTGAGTCATACTTATAGCGCCGCCTACAGGTCAAGCAGGAAGTCCTCATAACTTCTACATACGTTATCCCATTTACTCCAAATTGCTCAGGGTTGTTGAAGGTCGCATCCTGAACACATCTGTGCGTGAGCATTGGGTCATACTAATAGCGCCACCTCCTGCTTACAGGAAGTCATCATAACTCCTACATACATTGTCTGATTTACACAACATTTCTCACGCTTCAAGGTACTGTCCTGAACACATCTATGTGTTGGTATTGAGTCACGCTTAGAGCGCCACCTACTGGTGACAGGAAGTTTCTCTCAGTACTGGACACCGAAATAGCACAGCCTTTAACGGCGCCGCACCCCGACATGCGTGGGGTGCGAGGGCCCGCTCAATGCTGCTCGCAGCCCTAGTTAGGGCCCGAGCACTGGCGGTGCGAGGCCCTATTGAATTTCGAAGGATTATTATTAGGGCCCGAGCACTGGCGGTGCGAGGCCCTATTGAAACTCGAAGGATTATTCTCCTTCTTCTCCTTCTCCTTTACTCCAAACAAATGCCTTTTAGGCGGCCTGAACATCGATGAAAACGGATGAAACTTTGCAGATACGTCAGTCCCGGTGAAAAATTTGATAATTTATGGGTGACGGAAATGGGCGTGGCAAAACGGCTCAAGAGCGCCCCCTGGAAAGTTTAAAATGGCGAGCCCCACCTTTCAGTTTGATGTAGGCTAACGAAATTCGGTGGGCATATGTATTTCATCGAGCCACACTTAAATGTCTCTTGGAGCTATACCCAACATGCAACAGGAAGTCCGCCATTTTGCTCTTAATGTGCCATTTTGTCCTTGTTTTGACCATTTCCATGCCTCGTACTTCGACGAACTCCTCCTACAGATTTCATCCGATCAACTTCATATCGGGTCAGCTTCATCTTAAGACCTTTGTGATCAAAAGTTATCAAAAAAATTGAGTTTTCACCAAACACCCTTGCCGTGGCGCCCCGCCAAAGTTTGACATTTCGCCATAAAACACGAAGTCCTCATAACTCCTCCATACATTATCCAATTTGTCCAATATATCTCACGCTTCATGACGGTTCTGTCCTGAACACATCTATGTGTCAGTATTGCGTCATACTTATAGCGCCACCTATTGGTGAAACAGGAAGTCCTCATAACTCCTCCATACATTATCCGATTTGTCCGATATGTCTCACGCTTCATGACAGTTCTGTCATGAACACATCTATGTGTCAGTATTGCGTCATACTTATAGTGCCACCTATTGGTGAAAAAGGAAGTCCTCATAACTCCTCCATACATTATCCGATTTGTCCGATATAGCTCACGCTTCATGACGGTTCTGTCCTGAACACATCTATGTGTCAGTATTGCGTCATACGTATAGCGCCACCTATTGGTGAAACAGGAAGTCCTCATAACTCCTCCATACATTATCCAATTTGTCCGATATATCTCACGCTTCATGACGATTCTGTCCTGAACACATCTATGTGTCAGTATTGCGTCATACGTATAGCGCCACCTATTGGTGAAACAGGAAGTCCTCATAACTCCTCCATACATTATCCGATTTGTCCGATATATCTCACGCTTCATGACGATTCTGTCCTGAACACATCTATGTGTCAGTATTGCGTCATACGTATAGCGCCACCTATTGGTGAAACAGGAAGTCCTCATAACTCCTCCATACATTATCCAATTTGTCCGATATATCTCACGCTTCATGACGATTCTGTCCTGAACACATCTATGTGTCAGTATTGCGTCATACTTATAGCGCCACCTATTGGTGAAACAGGAAGTCCTCATAACTCCTCCATACATTATCCAATTTGTCCCATATATCTCACGCTTCATGACGGTTCTGTCCTGAACACATCTATGTGTCAGTATTGCATCATACTTATAGCGCCACCTATTGGTGAAACAGGAAGTCCTCATAACTCCTCCATACATTATCCAATTTGTCCGATATATCTCACGATTCATGACGGTTCTGTCCTGAACACATCTATGTGTCAGTATTGCGTCATACTTATAGCGCCACCTATTGGTGAAACAGGAAGTCCTCATAACTCCTCCATACATTATCCAATTTGTCCGATATATCTCACGCTTCATGACGGTTCTGTCCTGAACACATCTATGTGTCAGTATTGCGTCATACTTATAGCACCACCTATTGGTGAAACAGGAAGTCCTCATAACTCCTCCATACATTATCCAATTTGTCCGATATATCTCACGCTTCATGACGGTTCTGTCCTGAACACATCTATGTGTCAGTATTGCGTCATACTTATAGCGCCACCTATTGGTGAAACAGGAAGTCCTCATAACTCCTCCATACATTATCCAATTCGTCCGATATATCTCACGCTTCATGAAGGTTCTGTCCTGAACACATCTATGTGTCAGTATTGCGTCATACTTATAGCGCCACCTATTGGTGAAACAGGAAGTCCTCATAACTCCTACATACATTATCCAATTCGTCCGATATATCTCACGCTTCATGACGGTTCTGTCCTGAACACATCTGTGTCAGTATTGCATCATACTTATAGCGCCACCTATTGGTGAAACAGGAAGTCCTCATAACTCCTACATACATTATCCAATTCGTCCGATATATCTCACGCTTCATGACGGTTCTGTCCTGAAAACATCTATGTGTCAGTATTGCATCATACTTATAGCGCCACCTATTGGTGAAACAGGAAGTCCTCATAACTCCTACATACATTATCCAATTCGTCCGATATATCTCACGCTTCATGACGGTTCTGTCCTGAACACATCTGTGTCAGTATTGCATCATACTTATAGCGCCACCTATTGGTGAAACAGGAAGTCCTCATAACTCCTACATACATTATCCAATTCGTCCGATATATCTCACGCTTCATGACGGTTCTGTCCTGAACACATCTATGTGTCAGTATTGCATCATACTTATAGCGCCACCTATTGGTGAAACAGTACGTCCTCATAACTCCTCCATACATTATCCAATTTGTCCGATATATCTCACGCTTCATGACGGTTCTGTCCTGAACACATCTATGTGTCAGTATTGCGTCATACTTATAGCGCCACCTATTGGTGAAACAGTACGTCCTCATAACTCCTCCATACATTATCCGATTTGTCCGATATGTCTCACGCTTCATGACGGTTCTGTCCTGAACACATCTATGTGTCAGTATTGCGTCATACTTATAGCGCCACCTATTGGTGAAACAGGAAGTCCTCATAACTCCTCCATACATCATCCGATTTGCACCAAATTGCTGACGCTTCGTGAAGGTCACCTTCTGAACACATCTATGCGTCGGTATTGAGTCACACTTACAGCGCCACCTACTGGTGAAACAGGAAGTACTCATAACTCCTACATATGTTATCCGATTTACTCCAAATTGCTCATGCTTGATGAAGGTCGCATCTTGAACTCTTCTGTAAGTCAGTATTGCGTCATACCTACAGCGCCACCTACTGGTGAAACAGGAAGTCCTCATAACTCCTACATACGTTATCCGATTTACTCAACATTTCTCACGCTTCATCAAGGTACCGTCCTGAACTCATCTATGCTTCGGTATTGAGTCACGCTTAGAGCGCCACCTACTGGTGACAGAAAGTTTCTCTCAGTACTGCACACCGAAATAGCACACCCTTTAACGGCGCCGCACCCCGACACGCGTGGGGTGCGAGGGCCCGCTCACTGCTGCTCGCAGCCCTAGTTATTCTTCTTCTTCTTCTTCTCCCCAAACAAATGCCTTTTCGGCGGCCTAAACATCGATGAAAACGGATGAAACTTTGCAGATACGTCAGTCCCGGTGAAAAATTTGATAATTCATGGGTGACGGAAATAGGCGTGGCAAAACGGCTCAAGAGCGCCCCCTGGAAAGTTTAAAATGGCGAGCCCCACCTTTCAGTTTGATGTAGGCGAACGAAATTCGGTGGGCATATGTATTTCATCGAGCCACACTAAAATGTCTCTTGGAGCTATACCCAACATGCAACAGGAAGTCCGCCATTTTGCTCTTAATGTGCCATTTTGTCCTTGTTTTGACCATTTCCATGCCTCGTACTTCGACGAACTCCTCCTACAGATTTCATCCGATCAACTTCATATCGGGTCAGCTTCATCTTAAGACCTTTGTGATCAAAAGTTATCAAAAAAATTGAGTTTTCACCAAACACCCTTGCCGTGGCGTCCCGCCAAAGTTTGACATTTCGCCATAAAACACGAAGTTCTCATAACTCCTCCATACATTATCCAATTTGTCCGATATATCTCACGCTTCATGACGGTTCTGTCCTGAACACATCTATGTTTCAGTATTGCGTCATACTTATAGCGCCACCTATTGGTGAAACAGGAAGTCCTCATAACTCCTACATACATTATCCAATTTGTCCGATATAGCTCACGCTTCATGACGGTTCTGTCCTGAACACATCTATGTGTCAGTATTGCGTCATACGTATAGCGCCACCTATTGGTGAAACAGGAAGTCCTCATAACTCCTACATACATTATCCAATTCGTCCCATATATCTCACGCTTCATGACGATTCTGTCCTGAACACATCTATGTGTCAGTATTGCGTCATACTTATAGCGCCACCTATTGGTGAAACAGGAAGTCCTCATAACTCCTACATACATTATCCAATTCGTCCGATATATCTCACGCTTCATGAAGGTTCTGTCCTGAACACATCTATGTGTCAGTATTGCGTCATACTTATAGCGCCACCTATTGGTGAAACAGGAAGTCCTCATAACTCCTCCATACATTATCCAATTTGTCCGATATAGCTCACGCTTCATGACGGTTCTGTCCTGAACACATCTGTGTCAGTATTGCGTCATACTTATAGCGCCACCTATTGGTGAAACAGGAAGTCCTCATAACTCCTACATACATTATCCAATTCGTCCGATATATCTCACGCTTCATGAAGGTTCTGTCCTGAACACATCTATGTGTCAGTATTGCGTCATACTTATAGCGCCACCTATTGGTGAAACAGGAAGTCCTCATAACTCCTCCATACATTATCCAATTTGTCCGATATATCTCACGCTTCATGACGGTTCTGTCCTGAACACATCTATGTGTCAGTATTGCGTCATACTTATAGCGCCACCTATTGGTGAAACAGGAAGTCCTCATAACTCCTCCATACATTATCCAATTTGTCCGATATATCTCACGCTTCATGACGGTTCTGTCCTGAACACATCTATGTGTCAGTATTGCGTCATACTTATAGCGCCACCTATTGGTGAAACAGGAAGTCCTCATAACTCCTCCATACATTATCCAATTTGTCCGATATATCTCACACTTCATGACGGTTCTGTCCTGAACACATCTATGTTTCAGTATTGCGTCATACGTATAGCGCCACCTATTGGTGAAACATGAAGTCCTCATAACTCCTCCATACATTATCCAATTTGTCCGATATATCTCACGCTTCATGACGGTTCTGTCCTGAACACATCTATGTGTCAGTATTGCGTCATACTTATAGCGCCACCTATTGGTGAAACAGGAAGTCCTCATAACTCCTCCATACATTATCCAATTTGTCCGATATATCTCACACTTCATGACGGTTCTGTCCTGAACACATCTATGTTTCAGTATTGCGTCATACGTATAGCGCCACCTATTGGTGAAACATGAAGTCCTCATAACTCCTACATACATTATCCAATTTGTCCGATATATCTCACGCTTCATGACGGTTCTGTCCTGAACACATCTTTGTGTCAGTATTGCATCATACTTATAGCGCCACCTATTGTTGAAACAGGAAGTCCTCATAACTACTACATACATTATCCAATTTCTCTGATATATCTCACGCTTCATGACGGTTCTGTCCTGAA
Source organism: Borostomias antarcticus (assembly GCF_949987555.1). Classification (NCBI taxonomy): domain Eukaryota; kingdom Metazoa; phylum Chordata; class Actinopteri; order Stomiiformes; family Stomiidae; genus Borostomias; species Borostomias antarcticus. The sequence goes on along the minus strand of NW_028176558.1, from coordinate 198,250 downwards.
CACATCTATGTGTCAGTATTGCGTCATACTTATAGCGCCACCTATTGGTGAAACAGGAAGTCCTCATAACTCCTCCATACATTATCCGATTTGTCCGATATATCTCACGCTTCATGACGGTTCTGTCCTGAACACATCTATGTGTCAGTATTGCGTCATACTTATAGCGCCACCTATTGGTGAAACAGGAAGTCCTCATAACTCCTCCATACATTATCCAATTTGTCCGATATATCTCACGCTTCATGACGGTTCTGTCCTGAACACATCTATGTGTCAGTATTGCATCATACTTATAGCGCCACCTATTGGTGAAACAGGAAGTCCTCATAACTCCTCCATACATTATCCGATTTGTCCTATTTATCTCACGCTTCATGACGGTTCTGTCCTGAACACATCTATGTGTCAGTATTGCGTCATACATATAGCGCCACCTATTGGTGAAACAGGAAGTCCTCATAACTCCTGCATACATCATCCGATTCGCACCAAATTGCTGACGCTTCATGAAGGTCGCCTTCTGAACCCATCTATGTGTCGTATTGAGTCACACTTACAGCGCCACCTACTGGTGAAACAGGAAGTCCTCATAACTCCTACATACGTTATCCGATTTACTCAACATTTCTCACGCTTCATCAAGGTACCGTCCTGAACACATCTATGCTTCGGTATTGAGTCACGCCTAGAGCGCCACCTACTGTTGACAGGAAGTTTCTCTCAGTACTGCACACCGAAATAGCACAGCCTTTAACGGCGCAGCACCCCGACACGCGTGGGGTGCGAGGGCCCGCTCACTGCTGCTCGCAGCCCTAGTTATTATTCTACCTTCTTCTTCTCCCCAAACAAATGCCTTTTTGGCGGCCTAAACATCGATGAAAACGGATGAAACTTTGCAGATACATCAGTCCTGGTGAAAATCGGATATTTCATTGGTGACGGAAATGGGCGTGGCAAAACGGCTCAAGAGCGCCCCCTGGAAAGTTTAAAATGGCGAGCCCCACCTTTCAGTTGGATGTAGGCGAACGAAATTTGGTGGGCATATGTATTTCATCGAGCCACACTTAAATGTCTCTTGGAGCTATACCCAACATGCAACAGGAAGTCCGCCATTTTGCTCTTTATGTGCCATTTTGTCCTTGTTTTTACCATTTCCATGCCTCGTACTTCGACGAACTCCTCCTACAGATTTCATCCGATCAACTTCATATCGGGTCAGCTTCATCTTAAGACCTTTGTGATCAAAAGTTATCAAAAAAATTGAGTTTTCACCAAACACCCTTGCCGTGGCGCCCCGCCAAAGTTTGACATTTCGCCATAAAACACGAAGTCCTCATAACTCCTCCATACATTATCCAATTTGTCCGATATATCTCACGCTTCATGACGGTTCTGTCCTGAACACATCTATGTGTCAGTATTGCGTCATACTTATAGCGCCACCTATTGGTGAAACAGGAAGTCCTCATAACTCCTACATACATTATCCGATTTGCACCAAATTGCTGATGCTTCATGAAGGTCGCATTCTGAACACATCTATGCTTCGGTATTGAGTCACACTTACAGCGCCACCTACTGGTGAAACAGGAAGTGTTCATAACTCCTACATACGTTATCCGATTTACTCCAAATTGCTCAAGCTTGATGAAGGTCGCATCCTGAACACATCTGTGCGTCAGCAGTGAGTCATACTTATAGCGCCGCCTACAGGTCAAGCAGGAAGTCCTCATAACTTCTACATACGTTATCCCATTTACTCCAAATTGCTCAGGGTTGTTGAAGGTCGCATCCTGAACACATCTGTGCGTGAGCATTGGGTCATACTAATAGCGCCACCTACTGCTTACAGGAAGTCATCATAACTCCTACATACATTGTCTGATTTACACAACATTTCTCACGCTTCATCAAGGTACTGTCCTGAACACATCTATGTGTTGGTATTGAGTCACGCTTAGAGCGCCACCTACTGGTGACAGGAAGTTTCTCTCAGTACTGGACACCGAAATAGCACACCCTTTGATGGCGCAACACCCCGACCCGCATGGGGTGCGAGGGCCCGCTCACTGCTGCTCGCAGCACTAGTTAGGGCCCGAGCACTGGCGGTGCGAGGCCCTATTGAAACTCGAAGGATTATTAGGGCCCGAGCACTGGCGGTGCGAGGCCCTATTGAAACTCGAAGGATTATTATTATTCTCCTTCTTCCGAAACAAATGCCTTTTTGGCGGCCTAAACATCGATGAAAACGGATGAAACTTTGCAGATACGTCAGTCCCGGTGAAAAATTTGATAATTCATGGGTGACGGAAATGGGCGTGGCAAAACAGCTCAAGAGCGCCCCCTGGAAAATCTAAAATGGCGAGCCCCACCTTTCAGTTCGATGTAGGTGAACGAAATTCGGAGGGCATATGTATTTCATCGAGACACACTAAAATGTCTCTTGGAGCTCTACCCAACATGCAACAGGAAGTCCGCCATTTTGCTCTTAATGTGCCATTTTCCCTTGTTTTTACCATTTCCATGCCTCGTACTTTAACGAACTCCTCCTACAGATTTCATCCGATCAACTTCATATTCGGTCAGCTTCATCTTAAGACCTTTGTGATCAAAAGTTATCAAAAAAATTGAGTTTTCACCAAACACCCTTGCCGTGGCGCACCGCCAAAGTTTGACATTTCGCCATAAAACACGAAGTCTTCATAACTCCTCCATACATTATCCGATTTGTCCGATATATCTCACGCTTCATGACGGTTCTGTCCTGAACAGATCTATGTGTCAGTATTGCGTCATACTTATAGCGCCACCTATTGGTGAAAGAGTACGTCCTCATAACTCCTCCATACATTATCCGATTTGTCCGATATATCTCACGCTTCATGACAGTTCTGTCCTGAACACATCTATGTGTCAGTATTGCGTCATACTTATAGCGCCACCTATTGGTGAAACAGGAAGTCCTCATAACTCCTCCATACATTATCCAATTTGTCCGATATATCTCACGCTTCATGACGGTTCTGTCCTGAACACATCTATGTGTCAGTATTGCGTCATACTTATAGCGCCACCTATTGGTGAAACAGGAAGTCCTCATATCTCCTCCATACATAATCCAATTTGTCCCATATATCTCACGCTTCATGACGGTTCTGTCCTGAACACATCTATGTGTCAGTATTGCATCATACTTATAGTGCCACCTATTGGTGAAACAGGAAGTCCTCATAACTCCTCCATACATTATCCAATTTGTCCGATATATCTCACGCTTCATGACGGTTCTGTCCTGAACACATCTATGTGTCAGTATTGCGTCATACTTATAGCGCCACCTATTGGTGAAACAGGAAGTCCTCATAACTCCTACATACATTAGCCAATTCGTCCGATATATCTCACGCTTCATGACGGTTCTGTCCTGAACACATCTATGTGTCAGTATTACATCATACTTATAGCGCCACCTATTGGTGAAACAGGAAGTCCCCATAACTCCTCCATACATTATCGGATTTGTCCGATATATCTCACGCTTCATGACGGTTCTGTCCTGAACACATCTATGTGTCAGTATTGCGTCATACTTATAGCGCCACCTATTGGTGAAACAGGAAGTCCTCATAACTCCTACATACATTATCCAATTCGTCCGATATATCTCACGCTTCATGACGGTTCTGTCCTGAACACATCTATGTGTCAGTATTGCATCATACTTATAGCGCCACCTATTGGTGAAACAGGAAGTCCTCATAACTACTACATACATTATCCAATTTGTCCGATATATCTCACGCTTCATGACGGTTCTGTCCTGAACACATCTATGTGTCAGTATTGCGTCATACTTATAGCGCTACCCATTGGTGAAACAGGAAGTCCTCACAACTCCTCCATACATTATCCAATTTGTCCGATATAGCTCACGCTTCATGACGGTTCTGTCCTGAACACATCTTTGTTTCAGTATTGCGTCATACGTATAGCGCTACCTATTGGTGAAACAGGAAGTCCTCATAACTCCTGCATACATTATCCGATTTGCACCAAATTGCTGACGCTTCATGAAGGTGGCCTTCTGAACCCATCTATGTGTCGGTATTGAGTCACACTCACAGCGCCACCTACTGGTGAAACAGGAAGTCCTCATAACTCCTACATACGTTATCCGATTTACTCAACATTTCTCACGCTTCATCAAGGTACCGTCCTGAACACATCTATGCTTCGGTATTGAGTCACGCCTAGAGCGCCACCTACTGGTGACAGGAAGTTTCTCTCAGTACTGCACACCGCCAAAGTTTGATATTTCGCCATAAAACACGAACTCCTCATAACTCCTCCATACATTATCCAATTTGTCCGATATATCTCACGCTTCATGACGGTTCTGTCCTGAACACATCTATGTGTCAGTATTGCATCATACTTATAGCGCCACCTATTGGTGAAACAGGAAGTCCTCATTACTCCTCCATACATTATCCAATTCGTCCAATATATCTCACGCTTCATGAAGGTTCTGTCCTGAACACATCTATGTGTCAGTATTGCGTCATACTTATAGCGCCACCTATTGGTAAAACAGGAAGTCCTCATAACTCCTCCATACATTATCCGATTTGTCCGATATATCTCACGCTTCATGACGGTTCTGTCCTGAACACATCTATGTGTCAGTATTGCGTCATACTTATAGCGCCACCTATTGGTGAAACAGGAAGTCCTCATAACTCCTCCATACATTATCCGATTTGTCCGATTTATCTCACGCTTCATGACGGTTCGGTCCTGAACAGATCTATGTGTCAGTATTGCGTCATACTTATAGCGCCACCTATTGGTGAAACAGGAAGTCCTCATAACTCCTGCATACATCATCCGATTTGCACCAAATTGCTGACGCTTCATGAAGGTGACATTCTGAACACATCTATGCGTCGGTATTGAGTCACACTTACAGCGCCACCTACTGGTGAAACAGGAAGTACTCATAACTCCTACATACATTATCCGATTTACACCAAATTGCTCACGCCTGATGAAGGTCGCATCCTGAACACATCTTTGCATCACCATTGAGTCATACTTATAGTGCCACCTACTGCTTAAAGGAAGTTCTCATAACTCCTACATACGTTATCCCATTTACTCCAAATTGCTCAGGGTTGATGAACGCCGCATCCTGAACACATCTGTGTCAGCATTGAGTGATGCGTATAGCACCACCTACTGCTTACAGAAGGTAAAACATCTAGGGGAGACAGAGGATGATTAATTAGTAATATGCATTATTGGGATGAGAATGTCTACACATATTCTATGTATTGACTTGCTACAAGTTGTTTTATTAGTTTTATTGAAATTGGAGACCATTGTTAGATAAATAGATGAGAGAAAATTATCAGAGCTTTCATGTAAATACCAAACCATCAGGCACTCCAGGGAATTGAACCCCATTCCTACTGGAAGTCCAACACCAGTGCCTTTTGCTTTTTGGCAGTTTATGAAAGGGAAAGCAAAACCTGCATTAGCAACAGCATATATGGCACTATTTCATTTTGATGAAAAATGCCAATGATTGGCTTTTTAACCCTTTGATGCACAACATGGTTCTAAAATGACCCATGTCCATTTCTGTTGTCATGTCTAGCTGAGTGTTTCTATGATATATAATTGAAAAATATATCTACTACTTCTACTACTGCTACCACTACTGCTACTATTACTACTACTACCATTACTACTAATAACAATAATATTATTAAATTCTTATATTACTATTTAGTATTACTACTGCAACTATACTACTACTAATACTAATAACTAATACTACTATGACTACTACTATTACTACTACTAATAACAATATTATTAATAATTATACTATTACTACCACTACTCCTAATACTACTGCTTCAACAAATGACATAATTGACATAAATGACATAACAAACATAATTGCTTTAGACCCATGTTGTGCAATAGAAGGGATGTGCATATGTTGTCCATCAATGGGTTAATTTGTTCACCTAATGTAGAATATAATGTAATTACTGTAGTTTTTAATGTTCTTCAATTAACCTAATGTTTCCCAATATAAATTTAACTTTTAAATGCTGTTGTAATGCAGGAAACGAAACCTCAAAATGACACATCTACAACTGTTACAAATCAGATTATTCAATAAATAAAATCACTCAATAAATATAAACTCAATTACTCAATAAATAAATAGCATTCAATAAATATTCAATAAATATAATTCAATAAATATAAAAAGTACGAAATAAATAAATATTCAATACATATTAAATAAATATCACTCAATAAATATGAACTCAGTTACTCAATAAATAAATAAATAAAATTCGATAAATATTCAATAAATATAAAGTCAATTACTCAATAAATAAATATTCCATACATATTCAATAAATATCACTCAATAAATATAATCAATTACTAAATAAATATCATTCAATAAATATCAAAACCTCTATATTTAAAAGAACAAACTACTGCCTCGTGATCACTGAAAAATATTGGCAACACTATTGATTCTATTTCATGATGTGTTGTTTTTACATAAACGTGATCAATTAACGTCCCTTTTTCTGTTGTTGGTGCGGTTACATGTTGAACATATCCTTTGTCGGTTAGAAATCTGCAGATAGTTGATGATTTCAAAATGTCGTCATTGAAATCGCCCATGACTGTAATTGTGTTGCTTTTTGGCTCTAGCCAATCAAGTAATTTGGCTAGATTTTCTTTAAACAAAGACACGGGATACGATGGTGGACGATAAATGACTGCTATCAATATGTTATACTTAACACAGTTGTAAATCAAACATTCCAAATTGACATGTGGTCCTTTGATAATGTCATATGCCAAATTGTCTGCACTGTACAATCCAACTCCACCATGTTGTTGTCCTTGTAATGACATCAGTGCTGGGTTGTTGCTACTGTAACATAAACTTCGTGGACAACTGTGAAAAGTAAAACCATCTATGTTTACTGTTTCAAATGAGGATGAAGCAGATAACCATGTTTCTGTAACAGCAATACAGTTAAGCTGCAAATGCTGTGTACACAATGCCAAATCAGATACATGTCGAGTCAAACTTTGAATATTAATCAAAAAGACATTAAAAGTATGTGTACTAAAATTGGGCCTGTTACTTCCAATCAAAAATGGGAGCATACTCTGTATTGCATCTTTAATGTTGTCCCTACAATATAAGACTTTATCTTCAAAATTTTGAATCACCAAACCTGACAAATTTCTAACACGACTTAATGCCACATATGCCTGTCCTGCAGTAAATATTCTTTTGAGACACACCACAGCATTATCCACAGTAACCCCTTGTACTTTATGTACCGTGCAAGCCCAAGCAAGTTTAATTGGAAACTGTCGTCGCAAACCACCTTTCTTAGTTACTTTCTCTTCCTCTGGCTCAATACCTGTAGAACCCATAAAAACCTCTGAACCATCTGCAGATTTCCGCCTCTCTGCACCAATATGGTCATCATCAAACTTAATATAAACTTTTTGAGGAAATTTCTTATTTTCCGAAGAAACTATATGTGTCACAGTACCGCATACCCCATTAACAAGACCGTCCATAACATCCACGTTTTTGCACAACATTACACGCGCATCCTTACCTAACAAAAGTTGTTCAGCCAAACATGTGTCATAGGTTTTGCTATGATGTCCAGTTTTCAATTCTAGTTTTCCTGTTTTTGTATTATTTACATAATCCTGAGCATCTATCTGGACATATTCAGGACATGTCTTAAACAGTTGTTCTACATTATGCTCATTAACCTGTTTATTTGTTGGAAATATGTGCAAAGCTGAACTCTCTTCACCAGTCTCACAACGTTTTAATATTTCTATGTCGCTTTTTAACATCGGGGTCTTCTTTACACGGGTTCTTACTCTGTTTAACAACTCTGCAAACACATTATCTTTTTGTCTAACTATTTCTTTTAATTCCACAACCTTAAATAGAGTAGACCACAAGTTTATACCTAGATTGTCTTCATACAGCGGTTTCCCTTTTACTGGAGGTAACTGGTAAAAATCTCCAACAGCAACTACACTAACGTTTCCAAATGGGGAGAGACTTTGTTTACTCTGTCTTAATCTTCCATTAATATAAGACAACAGCCTGTGATCAACCATTGATATTTCATCTATTATCAAAATTTGAAGATCACTAAATTTAACACGCAAAGAATTCACCTTTTCTTCACCCAAAGGTGTGTACGGTAAACGAACATCTTTTCCTATGCTAAATGTGTGGTGAATGGTTGAGGCACGCAAATTGTAAGCAGCTATCCCCGTAGGAGCCGTTAACAAAACACAAATATTGTCAGGATGACGACAGACTGTTGACAATAATCTCATGGCTTCATACTGAATGGCTTTTATTAAATGGCTTTTTCCCGTTCCTGCACCCCCTGTAATAAATAAATGGAATGGATCTGGGTTTTTCCCTATTACTTTTGCTAAGCACCATTGTCGAATCTGATAAAAAATAGACAGCTGAGTCTCATTTAAAGATCTAATTAAAGCCAAACCATCATTTCTACACATGATATTATTTTGCTTTTCCAAATGTGCTACTTTTTGTCTATTTAATGCTAAATCTGGAATATTTTCCTCGTGTTCTTCAACTATCTGTTCTTTGTCTTTCTGTTCCTGCTCACACTGTAAACGCTCCAACTCTTGCTCTGGGCACAGTTCACACCAGGCATCTTCTAAAACACCATCTGTATCAATACTACTCTGGATATTATCCAATTCATCTGCTTCAATTTCAAACTTCTTTCTGTTTAAATCAACAACTGACTTCACTGAATGTCTTGATCCATCACTAAACCTAACATTCCCATTCTTGTAAAACTGCTGAAATGTTTCAACGCTTGGAGGTTTTAGCTGCTTATCTAAACGATATGGCAAGAACAACTGCATGATACTTTGATGAAATAATTCCGGACTTTTGGTTTCAGAAAAGCGCGCATAACGAATAACTGCAGGTTTTGTCCGTGTTCTTTTAGCAACAGTTCCAAAACCTTTGTTTAATTTAATCTGCGTCTTACATTTTTCATTTTTACTCAAAACACGATATTCAGATGCAAATGTTGCCATACACATGTCATTAAAAACACTATCGTTTGGCCTATTCTTGTAACGATCAACAAAACTAGTCATCCAAATATCGTCTGTGTTAATGTCTTCTGATGCTGCCTTTTGCTTCAACACACTTAATGGCAAACTCATTCGTACTATATTCTCGCCTGTGGGTACAAAAAATACTTTCCTTGAACATTCCTTCAGATGCATATTTGTTAACCTATACACAGCTTCTTGTGCACACACATCTCTGTTATGGAGATAGACACTGCCTAGATTTCTCAGTGCATCTCTTGCCTCAACATTTTTCTCCTTTGATGCTTCTCTTTGGGCGTTAGCTTACAAAAGTCCCATCTCCCTTTCTGCCTTTGAAATGTACGAAATTATGTAAACAACACATGCATATGCATCGACTACATACTGAATGTCTAGATTGGCCGACCAACATTTTAATAGAGGCTTACTATACTGATTTACCCAAACTTCATTAACCTGCCTCTTTAACACAATATGTGTATTTCTTGCCAAACTTTTATATGCAGCCTCAAAAGTTGCTTGATTAATCCCTACACTTTGAAACAAATCTTCAACACTATCATAGGTATTATTCTCATCAGACAAAGCCTCCTTTATTTTTGACATTATATTTGATGCGTGATCTCTTTTCATTTTACTTGAATCTTTCTGACGTGGTTTTCCACATGCTGCGCACACTGCAAAACTCCCTGTCTCCTCTCCCTGACAAATACATACTTTTTCTTCATCTTCTGTTTTCCGACATATAAATGTACGATTAGATGCAGGCCTTGGAAAATTGAAACGACAAACCGTCTTTTTCTTTTTACACGTTTTTGAATGTCGCTTTGAATGTTGCTGCACAGATGTGACAATTTCGTGTAATGTGTCATCTTCTGCTGGTAACTCGCATGTTACATATTTATCAATAAATTCAACTACCTCTTCATCTGTGTTTTTATCAATCAATGGTGCATTCTCAATCCAAAACAGGCAATGAACATGAGGTGATCCGCGCTGCTGAAATTCTACTCGATAAAAGTAATCAACAATTTTACCAATTGGATGCAATGGCGACATAAGTACCTCCCTCAAGAAACAATGCCAGCGAAAATCAAACATCCTAGCTGCAGTCACAGAATTCCGACGCAATAGGTCACACCTCTCTGCCCACTCTAAATCTTCTACTGTCTGTGTTCTACCTTCCTGATTCAAAATACTATTAAGAAGATTTTTCCAACGCACATCAGCCGAAGAAAACGAACAAAACCAAGTTGGCACGCCGAGCTGACGGACACAAGCCAGAAGGTCTTTCTGTGCTCCTTGCCAAAAAGCTGGTGTACCTCGAATTGGTTTAAGAAAACGATACCCATCATCAAACTCCAACAACTTTTTCAAAGATTCTTCATGGTTTAACTTAACTTTTTCCTGAGCATGTACTCCTCGAGAACTATGGCATTTTCCTTTCCGTAATGCTACAGACACACTTGACATAACCTGTTCTATCTCTGACATATACTGAGCAAAAAATATATATTCCACATTTTGTGCAAACCTACCATCGGCATGTTGAATTCTGTTATTAAAATATCGCGATAATGTCAAACGATTTGCTCTCTCTTGATGATATGTATTACATCCCTGTGGAAACAACACTGGAAAACATTTGGCTTCGTTTGTATGATCAGAAAGCAATTTAACAGGATTATTCCCTTCTGCTGGTGCAAGATTCAATACACCATCAAAATATTGATCGAGCACTTCCTGACCAATGTCAACAGGCATAAGACACGTGTCTTGAAACATACAATGTTGTTGTCTATCATGCAAAAGCTCATCTTCACCAACATCTGCAGATGCTTCATCTATAGTACTATCAGGCTCCTTCTCTGAAACCTCATCTTGCTCCCTACAAAACTCATTCAGCCACTCTTCATTAAACTCTACATCTCTATAATGCACATTTGTTTGTTTTAAATATTGCAATGCTCGCCTCACACGCATAGTGTCAACAAACTTATATTCATAATGCCCTTTATAAGTTAGCTTACGTTTCAATTTTATACGACACAGAGACCCTTCCATATTAGAACGAGGCAGCAAATTGCTAGTCTGCACAATATTTGCTGGAACACATGTCACTGGTCCATGTACTCCATTTTGTCCTCCTTTAGGTAAGGCTAACATTTTCAAAAATGGTATATGTAAAGCTATCAAATGCTGTTCTAAGCTATTCAAACATGCTAACTCTGGTGGAATGGGATCAGGTCTCAAACTGTTCATTGCACATTCAGGTGGCAGTACACCTCTTTTAATCTTACTATGACACGAGTGGCAAATCCACAGCTGACCTCTAGCTATATCCAACTGACACGGCGTTGCACAGTCCTCATTACATTTGTGTAAATAGTCTTCAGTTAAACATTTATCTGCAAATGAAGCCATTGCTTTATTCTTACTGTAATCAGCCCGTTGACACCGTGTAACCTGGTTTTTAAACAACAGTCTATGACAAACACAACACACAAAATCAGGCCCATATTTCACCTTATCTAAAAACCTCTCCTTAACAAAATCAAACTCCTTCTGCTTATATTTAATTTCTTTCCTCTTCAATTTGTTAAAAGCTGCAACATGAATCTTATGCTGAAGATTTTCCTGATACTTCTTAATACTCTTTTGTTTAACTATGTCCCTATGCAACTCATCTTCCTGATATTTGACTCTCTTCCTACCTCTAATTTTGTCCCTATGCAACTCATCTTCCTGATATTTGACTCTTATCCTGCCTCTAATTTTGTCTCTATGCAACTCATCTCCTTGATATTTGACTCTCATCCTGCCTCTAATTTTGTCTCTATGCAACTCATCTCCCTGATATTTGACTCTCTTCCTACCTCTAATTTTGTCCCTATGAAAATAATCTCCTTGATATTTATTTCTAAACATTTCCTTTACCATTTCCCTGTACAGAACACTATTCTGATATTTCATTTTCATTTGGAATTTCTTCTTCTTTTCCAAATACTTGGAAAAAATAACATTGATATTTGCAGTGCTCTGCGTCTGGACTTTTGGATTCCTTGTACCTGTGTATGGTGTCTCTAATGAATTACCTACCTCACACAAATTTATACAAATATGCTTATCACCATAAACACACAATACTGGTTCAAATTGATTATTCTCATAATGTTTTAAGTAAATGCCTTCATTTGTAACCATTGAACAAAAGCTACTGTATTTCAACCATGTTTCACCACTATATATAAATATGTCTACTCCAAAAGCATTTGCTGTTGCTTGAATTTCTATATTGGTTGCACTACTACCAACATACCTCATTTGCGACTTGTTAATATACTCTGCCACTGAAACATATTCCTTATCCAAATACTCCATGTGTTCTGCACTATGAATTTCCATGTACTTAACAACACCATGTCTAATTTTCAGTTGACCTTTTTGAGAGCCACAAATAACTTGAGATACTGATCTAAAAAAACTATTTCCATCCTCTAGAATTTGCTTTGTTTTACACACAACACCTAAAGACCCATATTCTGTATGCACTTGTAAATCCTGTCTTTCAAACTCCACATTCAATTTGCTACATAATGTTTTTGCAAATTCAGTGCAAATAGGACTAAATTTAAATGCAAGCTTACTTGACTCATCCACAACATCACAATCTGTTTGCTGATTTACATCATCCTCAATATACACTACGTCTTCACTTCCAGAACTTGAAATTCCAACTGGACTCAAACCACCTGTACACACAACTGTTTTCATGTTCCCATGCTCTGTGACTTTACATAAACTGCTCTCTGCACTTTGTCTGGTATTGTACACTTTGGAGAAGGAAGTATTCACTTTACAATAACCATAACAGCTTTGCAACTGAGGCTGATGAACACACACAACAGTTTCATAATGGTTGTCATTGCAATTTTGCAAGTAGATGCCCTGTTTTGACAAACACCTATATTTGCAGCTATATTCTAGCCACCGGTTATCATAATAAGTAAAAATATTAACTCCTAGACAATCTGTTGCTGCTTGAATTTCCACTTCGGTTGCCCAACTGCCAACATATTGCATCTTGGAAATCTGAATGTACTCGGCCACTGATGAAAATTCACTTCTCAAAATATGTTTATAATCCACTGCCTTATTTTTCAGTTGTTTAACAACAGCCAGTCTGATTTTCCTGTGGTTCTTCTGTGTGCCGCACACAGCTAGGGAGATTGCTCGAAAGAAACAATTGCCATCAGCCACTATTTTCTCATTCTTACACGGAGATCCTAACAAACCAACTGCTCTTAACACTTGTGCATCAGATTTTTCATACTCTATATTCAACTGTGTACATAAAGACTGTGCAACTTCATTACCAAGAGGATCAAACTGTAGCTTTTTAGAAGCCACATCACTAATAAACATGACATCTGCACTAACATCTGCACTAATATCTATTTTCCTTTTCTTAGATCCACAAGTTTGCCCTGTAATCTTACACTTAGTACCGATCCTGCCTGCTGATGCAATACCATGTTCCAATGATGATGAACCTAAACCCAATTCTACCATTTCAAAAGTCTCAGCAGATTCTATAGACTTCACTCCTGCAAACTGTGATTTCAAACTGCTTGTATTTGGGTCTGCGTAAATGACTCGAACCCCAGAAATCTCAAAAGGCCTATCTCCACTACTGAGTGACAAAGACAATTTGTGTATGTAACTAAAAACATCTTTAAGACAACTAAAATACACAATAAGGCTTTTACCAGGGGGATCTACCATTCCAGCAGCACAACGTGCATGAGAATCAACAATTGCATAGCGTCTACTTTCACAAATTATTGCACACGTGTTACTACACAATGTTAGAAGACATGTGTCATATTTTGCAAACATGTCATCCAAACCATTTAGCAGAGACTTAAATACACCAGCCTGGATAAATTCTCCATCAACAATATTTACATCACCAGATACAACATCACCATACTCAAACTTGAAATTATGTCCACCAATAACTGACTGCTTGGGCAAATCAGGAACACTCAATAGTCTTGATACTCCAAAAACATCACCATATTCATCAATAACTGACTGCTTGGGCACATCTGAAACACTAAATGGTCCTGATTTTCCACAAATCATATTGCCTCTCACAGACTTGTACAACTCATCACCTAAAACTAAAACTGTGTCAAGATCTTCTGTCTGCCATGAAAAAACACTTTCAACTGCATGTTTTGCTAAAGCTGTCAAACCTATTGCCATACACTGAACTCCTGCATTTTCAAAGCGAGAATCACCCTGATGAAATGAACCTATAACACTATTTGGAAGGACATTTTTCACAACACTCTTACCTCTGGCAGAAACATCCACAACCTTACCTGCATCGACCTCCTCCATTCCCACCACTTCCACGGGCCTGGTGCGTGCTGCCTGGATAGGCACGTCCACAGCAAACGGGGTTGCCTCCACCTACAAAAAAAGAAGATGTTACCTGCCAATCTGCCAGAAACCACATCCACAAGTTTACCTACACCAACCTCCTGGTAGGTGCTGCATATGAAGATACCTCAAGAAGACACACACGTTGCCACAACCTAAAATAATTCATTGTACTATAATATTTTGACAGAACTCTTTTCGTATACATTTGGCTGTTGGTAATTTAAAGGATATGTCAATTAAATGGTTAAAGCAATTGAATGGTTACATCTTTCAACTTAAAATGTGTGTTATATCCCTTTTTTCTGTGTTAACGGCAACTATGTTTGGCAAAATAATTCTGCTCACAAGTCAAATTGTACTATGAAAGCTTGTGATAGCTTTACATTTGAAAGCAACATTGGAAATCACTCATTTTGCATACTGGTTAAACATCCCAGGTCCTAGTTATATGAAGTACACCAGACATTCACAAAATCTAGGCGTAAGATAAAAGGAGTAGGGCTGAGTGGAACATTGGGACTGGAGCAAAGACCCAACCTCCTCCCTTGCAACCGCTTCAAGTACACTGGTAGGTGAATCCTGGGAAGACACCCCCACAACCCTTGGTGTTGCCTCAACCTAGGAATAACACAGCAGAAAAAAAACTGAATGAACTGCATTAACAAAGTACTGCGTTACAAGTCTCTTGTGGCAGCAACTACATTATTAGTTCAATCTGTGCATATAACAAAGGTCTTGAAGCTACCAATTAATAGTCTGTTAATTATATAACATAATAATGATGTTTAGCTTTTTACTGCAAGAACCATGAAAAAACTTTGCATTGCCAAGTAAAAAACCCAATAGGTGCACCAACCTTTTACACAACAGACATGCACAAAATCTAGGAGTAAGATAAAAAGAATAGGACTAAGTGGGATATTGGCACTGGACCTAAGTACTAACCTCCTCCATGGCAACCACATGCACGACACTGGTAGGTGAGTCCTGGGAAGACACCTCCACAATCATTGGTGTTGCCTCAACCTAGGAATAAAACAGCAGACAAAAACAATTGATTGAACTGCCTTAACAAAATACTGTGTTACAAGTCTCTTGTGACAGGAACTACATTATCATTTACATCTGTGCATATAATGAAGGCCTTGAAGCTACCAATTAATACTGTCTCTTAATGATCTAACATAATAATGAGGTATAGCTTTATACTGCAGGAACAATGAAAACACTTTGCACGCTCAAGTAAAAAACTCAATAGGTCCTCCAACCTCTGTCGGCAGAACGTCTGTCAGAGGACAGCCAGGTGAGGCCTCACAAGACACTGGTACAACACTTGATTCAGCCTCAACCTAGTGGGAAGAAAAATACATTAAAAAAAAACTGTACACTTATCATTGTTTCACAATTAGTGAATATTTCAAACATTTTAACCAACTACCTATTTACTCAGACTGTAAAAACAATTAGAATACTAAAATATTACATTGAAATAAATTACAAACCTGCCGCTGCGGACGTTTCCTTTTCGAGGCAACTGCTTTCTGCCGACAGTCCACTTTAGGCTTGATCTAATGGGAAACAAAGAACACTTTTTCAAGAAGTATTTGGAACAAACTATATAGTGTTCTATATTATATAACAGTATTAAATGGTGTTAACTTGTTCTGTGTCAGGACAAATAACGAACATTGAAATGCCTCAAACATACAATTTGCATATTACAAATTACCCGTTTGCCTTGTGGAACAGGTGGGCCCACAGGGCTAGACAGATGAGATGGAGAAGCTCTCTCCATTGCATCGAGCGTGGCACTGCTGAACCAAACGGGGTTCACAGGGATGATCTCCTCCAACACCACAGATGTTGCATCCACCTGTGAAAAAAAATAAAGGCTATAGTTTTTAACAACCTGTAATTGATTTGTCTTGTTCAAAAGTCAATTATACTCAGCATGTATTGGAACAAATAGGTATCACTTAATCATTACCATCTTAAACTGCTCAGAAAAAATCATCTACTTGAAAAAGTTTCAAAGAGAAAGAGACTCACCTTCTTGCGCTTGCCAACGAGTTTCCACTCAAAAGGGTTTGACGGACGTGGCACACTGACCTCTCCCGTGACGACCACCTTTGGCACAAAACCTCTCACAGGGGGCGATGTCCTGGGAGGAACCTGTGGAGCTGGCGATGGTGGGTTCAGCTGCAGGTAGGCAGACTGCCACAGCAACTGAACCAGAATCTCCATGCCGCCATCGTCACTGAGATGGACCTGTGAATTAAGTAATGAATATACTTTAACAACAGAACTTTTCAAGTCTATATGAATCTGCAATGAACTACACTACTAAGATCAATACAAAGTGTAAGTATACATCAAATTTTTCAACTGGCAATATTAAAATAAAATGTTGTACTTACACCATCCCTGCTCCACAGCTCAAGGTGGTTGAACGGGAAGTGCTCAGCAGTGGAGAAGTACTTGATGTCTTTGAAAAAAGAACACATGAAGAATTGAAATATCTACATATATTAATTCTGAATTCGAAATCATAGCAATGACCTGAATTTACATATTTATTCAATCAGTTTGGCTAAAAAGACATATACATAACTGAACTAACACTGAAAACTTTTTTTTTTGCAACTTACTCATGCTGGCTGCCACACGATGAAACTCTTGACGCGTAAGTTGCTGCAAACCCGCGTCAACATTCAATTGGGGTATGAAGTCCTGGACAAAGACCTTATAAACAATACTTGTTGTTAGCATTTTATTCCCTCATAATTTCAAAATCATTAAAACAATGTTATTATTTTAAACTACTACAAAGCATACCTGAGTCGAGAGACTAAGGGCACTGCGCAGGAGCTTCCGGAAGTCAGCTCCTGCCTCCTCAACAGTACGGCTGGCGGTAAGATTGTTGCTAGGGGCCATGACGCAAACTGCATCGGGTCTCGGAGTTATTGCGGCATGCAACAACTCGGTCCTCAACTCCGACGCACAGGCCCCCGGCGTTGACATGAAGCCAAAGGAGATGCGTCCCTCTGGCATCTTCACAAAACCATCTACAATGGCACGTAGATGGGAGGCTCCCACAACAAGAACAAACTGTAACAGAAAGGTGATTTATTTGAAAATAAATAAAAATCATATATAATTCCTCAAATCAAGTATTTGTGAATACATTATGAAAATAGTATTTACCTCGTTGTCTGGATCCTCAGGTGGAATGACCAATTTGTGACTGCGCCCAGTCAAGCTAGAAATTGGCCATTGTCTCACCCGGTGACGGTAACCTGCACCATGACCTATTTATAAACATACACAGAAGAGTTAAAAACACACACAGAAAAACATGTCAACAAACATTAAAATAATGGAAAAACAATATTATGCAGTTAAAGGTGGGATATGTAGTTTGCTTTTGGCTTTATTTGGTAAAATTGGCATAATATCCTTTCAGTAACAGAAGTGCTTGGAGAATAAACTTGGATCTCCGTGTTTACCGCTGCCTCTGTATTTTCAATTTAAAAAATGCATCGCGCCCGAATGTATTGACCAATCAGGCTCTCTATCTCGCCACACCTACCAGTCATGTTTGGAGGGAGGGACTACATCATGATTGACAGGAAGGAGGGGCAGGTTCTTTTGAAAAAGATGACCAATGGGAGGCCTTGTTGACATCAAACTACCTACCCCACCTTTAATCAATATGTAATGCATAAACAATTGGGTACATACGTTCAACAGGGCCAGGAAGATTCTGAGGTCCAACCATGACGATGCGTTGGGCCGCCATTCTCTGCCTGGCTGCATCCGAAAGGCGGGAGGACTTGGTACGAGGCATCTAAAAGAATGCAAAACAAATGTTTAGAAAGAAATCACCAGACAGCTTTCAACATACAACTAGCGCTGCGAGCTGCATTGAGCGGGCCCTTGCACCCCACGCATGTCTTGGTGTGGCGCTGTAAAAGGGTGTGCCATTTCGGATAAACTATTTCTGCTATTTCTGAGAGAAACTTCCTGTCACCAGTAGGTGGCGCTCTAAGTGTGACTCAATACCGACGCGTAGATGTGTTGAGGACACGACCTTCATCCAGCGTGAGCAATTTGGGGTAAATCGAATAACGTATGTAAGAGTTATGAGGACTTCCTGTTTTATGGTGAAACATTGGCGGCAACATTGTTTGGTGAAAGTTAAATTCTTTTGATAGCTTTTGATCAGAAAGATCTTCAGATGACACAATAATGTGTTCAGACCGGGCGCAAATTTTTTCGGCCGCACGGCAAGTTTACATAGAAAGTCAATACAATTCACGCAAACTGGGCGGCGCGAATCATGCGAACCCAGCGGCGTCAATCATGCGAACTGCCGCATGGTGGCCAGGATTGGCCGCGCGGCGAATTCGCATAAAGTAAAAAAAAAATTGACATTTTGGCAAATTCGCTGCGCGGCGACCCCTTCGGTCGGTCGAACTGGGCGGCCCACCACGCCCAGTCGGAACACAGCATAAGTTTGCTTACATTTATAGATACATGGATGCAGTGATGGTGGTGAAAGAAATAGTCTACATTCTTCACTTGCTGTTGACTGACTGTTACATTAGTCTACTTTAGCCTACTTCATCAAAAGCCACATTAGCCTACTTTATTTACATCTACAGTAACAGTGACTATTAGTGGGGTTGTGAATATTAATGCGCAATTGGGCCATTGAAGTTAAGATATTGAATTGAGCAGCATGGCTTCCTATTGTCTGAACATATATAGAGAGCCCTGCTTCAACTATCTTAATTTAAAAAACAGCCAAGCACATAAACCAGGCTGGACCTGGCTTAGTCGCCCGCCCATAACCCAGGCTCGACCTGGCCTGGTCGTAGTAGCCAAGAGACACTTGGCGAAGCGCGGTCTAAACCGTCTCTTGGCGTGCGCTCCGCTCACCCAGTAGTTTAACTACCGATTACAGTAAAATTATACTTTTAAAAAGGACAGTTGCAACATTGCGCACATCTATCTACCGTACATGCGCGAATTACATCACGAGTGCACAATAAAGTTTATGAAAATGAATGTTATTTGAAGCCTATATAACGCATCATGGGAATGTTGTGTTTTACAATTTTATTGAGCCAAATAAAATATAGGGACTATCCTTAGCCTAATATAATCCAATCTATGAACAACAACAATACCTTTTGCAAAGGGGAAATTTGATGGCTCCAACCGAGATTCCTCAGCTACATTTTAGATGCAAGTAACAACATTCCAAAAAGCATATCTTCATCTAGTCCGAATTCTAAGTAGGCTATTAGCCTACACATGATTACAAGAAAGGAAAACTGAGAATAGTCACTTTTGTCCAAAAATGTGTTATAGTTGTTAGCTTATATATATAGCCTATGCAGAATTAGAACTGATAGCATATATAAAATACAAACTTAAAGCCCTATTCGCACGGGACAAGTATTATCTGGGGACCTCGGTGATTTAGAAATTATCCCCTGTCGTCTGCATTTCGTTATGGCACATTCGCACTGGTTAAGCAAAGTCTGCGTTTTACTTGAATTTGCAGACATTATCTCCCGGTTATGATGCCACTGCACACTCTTTTTATGAAGTAAAAATCTACACATCATTAAGCCTATGGCTTCCGTATACAAAAAAAGATGAGATTGTGAGCCTCAAGTTAGACCTATTGCCGCAGCAGCGCAGGCATTTGGAAATGTACAGAGGCGCACCAAATGTTTCACAGACTCAACCAAATGATATCTGTAGTTGGCTGATAACAGCTGAAGTAAACATTTGGCAGATGGTGCGTGGAAATGTAGGCTACAGACATTACAGTATGTCAGGGAGCGTTCCGCTATTCGTTCATAGAGGGCCATGCAAACGTGCCTCCGGGCAGCCAATTCTCTCACCGTCACAATGTATATATGGCCACCTTCATACAAAGCTGAACATAATGAACGTAGACTTTATATGATATCCAATTGTAGGACAGTCGGTTACTTTTCCGTTGCAGTTTAAAATGCGGCTAGTACAATGCAGAAATTAATAATTGTCGCCGTTTTTGGCAGTTAATAGGGTACTCGAGGGTCGGCGTTAATAGGGCCCTACTATTGTTGCTTTTATAGCCGATACCAAACCATAATGAGGACGAATATACTCGCAATTGGTAATGTCTCCGAATATGTATTTAAACCCTCTTTTTGTCATGTAATTCCTACATAGTAGACAAGGCTAAAAGCCGTTGGCAGGCGATTTCAAATGATGCAAGATCTCAAAGCTAACTATATGAAGCCCAATAGCCCGAAAGCTAATAGCAAAAATTATAATAAATGAGCTACACAACACACTTTTAACACAAAGTAACCCTCACTCAAAGTGAAATATACACTTTACAAATATAAAGACAAAATGTCGGAAAATGCCTAGCTAAGTTACACATTAGCTATCCAAGAATAGCTAGGCTAGGCTAACAAGCTACCTTAGCTACACACTACGACACTGATTATTACTTACTGCGTTCTATCAAGTCCACGTAGTCCACAAAAATCGATGTAAAGAAAGAAAAGCAGAAAGAAAGAAAGAAAGAGAGCTGCTGGAGATCGGGGGTTTGTGCTTGAAAGCTGTGTAATGCAAAAGCAGATACAGTCGCTATCTCGCTCGGTTATCACAGAAGTTCGAAAACTCAGTGACGCCGGTTGGGAGAGAGTCGAAGGTATTTATAGGCTACGCTCAGAGGCGCTATTTTCAAAATTCAAATGAACCAATCAGGAGTGTCAGCCGAACAATCATTTTATTCACACCACTACAATAATAATAATGATAATAATATTAATACACATATACTTAATAATTATACTACTACTAGGCTAATACTACTATGTATATCCCCTTGATGCCTGAATTTATTAATAATTATATTAAATTATTTTGTGTGTGTTTTTGCCTTCAAGCTGATGCTAAATTAAGTGGAGATTATTAATTTCACAATAGCACATAGAATAGATATACATTTGGCTATGATGCAAATTAGCGATAACAGGCATAAAATAAACATTTGGGTCTGATGCAAATTAGCGACAACAGGCATAATTTATAAAGATTAAAAATATTATTTTATTATTTACTCATACTCATACACTTGACATGTTACATGTTTACTCATACTGTTTCACTGTCCTTATTACTGTAGGCCTACATGTTTACTAATACTCTGTTCTTGTTACATGTTTACTCATACTGTTTGACTGTCCTTGATACATCTTTACTCATTCTCTGTCTGCTTCACTGTCCTTGTTGTGATGTAAAGAGTGAGCATGCAGTAACTGCTGAGTCTTACACGTGGAATTCACGAAAGCAGTTGTTGTTTTTGTTGAGGCACAGATGAACATTGCACTTTGCACATTTGAATATGGTCTGGCCCTTACATTTTGGGAGTTTGCAGCGTTGCCTCCCACCTTCAACCACAATGAGCACAATGTTTCCACTTGCCCCAATATCTGGTTCTCCTAGTGCAGGATCAATTTTCCCTGCAAAAATGTCAAATGCATGCACCATTCCTTTTGTGTCGCAAAGCACAAAGACTCTGTATCCCCATTTGTATGGCTTCTTGGGGAGATATTGCTTCAGACTTGATCTGCCTTTGAATGGCACCATTTGCTCATCAAGAGACAACATTTGATCTTGAGGGAGAGCCTGAAATTTGGGGAGAAGTGAATCAACAAGTGTCCTGATTTTGAAAAGTCTATCACCGTTGACGGGTGCAATGTTGTCATTGAAATGAATGAAATGTTTTATTTCTTCCCATCTGTCTCGGGACATCACATCAGCCACTTGAGCTATTCGACATGCACTGGACCAGTACATTCTTGACCTAAGTAAACGGATGACACTCATGTACACTACAGTGCCAATAAACTGCTCAAATTCCTTCTGATCCAATTTGAGGGCAGGATTTGGATTTTGCTGTGGCAATACAGATTGCTTTGTTCCACAATCCTACCCAAAAGATCAACATCAAAAAAGTCCCGGAAGTATTGAATGGGCAGTCTGATCTCATCAGCATCCGAAAGAGCAGATTCCCATATTGGAATTTCTTTTGTAGAGTTCTGTTGCTTCAGTTTCCATGCTACCTTTTGTGTTTTTCTTATTGTACTAGCAGCTGATCTCCCTCTTGCAGCAGTAGCACTGGTGCTAGGAAGCGCATCCTGATGATTTCCATCGGAGTCTTCATCACTGCTGCTGCTGTTGTTGTCTGTACTCTCACTACTGTTGCTTTGATCACCAGAAAGAAATCACTATTTACATTATATACATACTTGTACTTGTTTTTTGCTTCCCTCAGGAAAATATATATAGGGGTAGGAGCTATGTCCCTCCAAGCTTGATTTGATTTGTACACATGGTTACATTTACAAATATATGGCCATAGGTAAACAACAAAAAGTTTAAACTACACAACATTATAGCATTATTACTGCTGTTTTCATCACCTGGTATATTAGGAGTGTAGTCTTCATCGCTCCCCCCACTGTCACTGAGACAGCTGTCATCACTTTCAACGGGTGGAACCCTGGTTTGAAGTCCACCTGTTCGGTTCCCATAGAACGTGGATATGTTCATTTTGTTCTGTGTAAAAATAAAGGTAATGTAATCAAATTATATTATATAACACTAGAATCGCAGGGGGGCGCTCTATACCTATAACTGCCAGAGAGTCAAATTGACTCATGCGCCAGGCTATGGCATTTCTACAGTAGTAGCCAGGCTAATAGAACATGTGTTACGTTGTTATATCATGGCATTGTCTTCACAGATAAAGGTTTCAAGTCATACAATTGTGTTGGTTCTCTTGTTTTAGTGTTTAAAGGCTGTAGGCTATAATCTCTAATATTTATTATTAGGCCTATTATGGAGCTGGCGTTCAAATGCACTTCACACATATATTCATGACAGTGGTGCCGCAGCGAATTTCAATGTATCACCATAAAACAGGAAGTCCTCATATCTCCTAAATACCGTATGTTATCCGATTTACTCCAAATTGCTCATGCTTGATGAAGGTCGCATCTTGAACACTTCTGTAAGTCAGTATTGCGTCATACCTACAGCGCCACCTACTGGTGAAACAGGAAGTCCTCATAACTCCTCCATACATTATCCGATTTACTCAAGATGTCTCACGCTTCATCAAGGTACCGTCCTGAACACATCTATGCTTCGGTATTGTCACGCTTAGAGCGCCACCTACTGGTGACAGGAAGTTTCTCTCAGCACAGGACACCGAAATAGCACACCCTTTAACGGCGCCGCACCCCGACACGCGTGGGGTGCGAGGGCCCACTCACTGCTGCTCGCAGCCCTAGTTAGGGCCCGAGCACAGGCGGTGCGAGGCCCTATTGAAACTCGAAGGATTATTATTATTATTCTACCTTCTTGTTAGGGCCCGAGCACTGGCGGTGCGAGGCCCTATTGAAACTCGAAGGATTATTATTATTCTCCTTCTTCTCCTTTACTCCAAACAAATGCCTTTTAGGCGGCCTGAACATCGATGAAAACGGATGAAACTTTGCAGATACGTCAGTCCCGGTGAAAAATTTGATAATTCATGGGTGACGGAAATGGGTGTGGCAAAACGGCTCAAGAGCGCCCCCTGGAAAGTTTAAAATGGCGAGCCCCACCTTTCAGTTTGATGTAGGCGAACGAAATTCGGTGGGCATATGTATTTCATCGAGCCACACTTAAATGTCTCTTGGAGCTATACCCAACATGCAACAGGAAGTCCGCCATTTTGCTCTTAATGTGCCATTTTGTCCTTGTTTTGACCATTTCCATGCCTCGTACTTCGACGAACTCCTCCTACAGATTTCATCCGATCAACTTCATATCGGGTCAGCTTCATCTTAAGACCTTTGTGATCAAAAGTTATCAAAAAAATTGAGTTTTCACCAAACACCCTTGCCGTGGCGCCCCGCCAAAGTTTGACATTTCGCCATAAAACACGAAGTCCTCATAACTCCTCCATACATTATCCAATTTGTCCGATATATCTCACGCTTCATGACGGTTCTGTCCTGAACACATCTATGTGTCAGTATTGCGTCATACTTATAGCGCCACCTATTGGTGAAACAGGAAGTCCTCATAACTCCTCCATACATTATCCCATTTGTCCGATATAGCTCACGCTTCATGACGGTTCTGTCCTGAACACATCTATGTGTCAGTATTGCGTCATACGTATAGCGCCACCTATTGGTGAAACAGGAAGTCCTCATAACTCCTGCATACATCATCCGATTTGCACCAAATTGCCGATGCTTCATGAAGGTGGCCTTCTGAACCCATCTATGTGTCGGTATTGAGTCACACTTACAGCGCCACCTACTGGTGAAACAGGAAGTCCTCATAACTCCTCCATACATTATCCAATTTGTCCGATATATCTCACGCTTCATGACGGTTCTGTCCTGAACACATCTATGTGTCAGTATTGCGTCATACTTATAGCGCCACCTATTGGTGAAACAGGAAGTCCTCATAAATCCTGCATACATCATCCGATTTGCACCAAATTACTGACGCTTCGTGAAGGTCACCTTCTGAACACATCTATGCGTCGATATTGAGTCACACTTACAGCGCCACCTACTGGTGAAACAGGAAGTACTCATAACTCCTCCATACATTATCCAATTTGTCCGATATATCTCACGCTTCATGACGGTTCTGTCCTGAACACATCTATGTGTCAGTATTGCGTCATACTTATAGCGCCACCTATTGGTGAAACAGGAAGTCCTCATAACTCCTCCATACATTATCCAATTTGTCCGATATATCTCACGCTTCATGACGGTTCTGTCCTGAACACATCTATGTGTCAGTATTGCGTCATACTTATAGCGCCACCTATTGGTGAAACAGGAAGTCCTCATAACTCCTCCATACATTATCCAATTTGTCCGATATATCTCACGCTTCATGACGGTTCTGTCCTGAACACATCTATGTGTCAGTATTGCGTCTTTCTTATAGCGCCACCTATTGGTGAAACAGGAAGTCCTCATAACTCCTCCATACATTATCCAATTTGTCCGATATATCTCACGCTTCATGACGGTTCTGTCCTGAACACATCTATGTGTCAGTATTGCGTCATACTTATAGCGCCACCTATTGGTGAAACAGGAAGTCCTCATAACTCCTCCATACATTATCCAATTTGTCCGATATATCTCACGCTTCATGACGGTTCTGTCCTGAACACATCTATGTGTCAGTATTGCGTCATACTTATAGCGCCACCTATTGGTGAAACAGGAAGTCCTCATAACTCCTCCATACATTATCCGATTTGTCCGATTTATCTCACGCTTCATGACGGTTCTGTCCTGAACACATCTATGTGTCAGTATTGCGTCATACTTATAGCGCCACCTATTGGTGAAACAGGAAGTCCTCATAACTCCTGCATACATCATCCGATTTGCACCAAATTGCTGACGCTTCATGAAGGTCACCTTCTGAACACATCTATGCATCGGTATTGAGTTACACTTACAGCGCCACCTACTGGTGAAACAGGAAGTACTCAGAACTCCTACATACATTATCCGATTTACTCCAAATTGCTCATGCTTGTTGAAGGTCGCATCTGAACACATCTGTAGGTCAGTATTGCGTCATACCTACAGCGCCACCTACTGCTTACAGGAAGTCCTCATAACTCCTACATACTTTGTCCGATTTACACAACATTTCTCACACTTCATCAAGGTACTGTCCTGAACACATCTATGCGTCGGTATTGAGTCACACTTAGAGCGCCACCTACTGGTGACAGGAAGTTTCTGTCAGTACTGGACACCGAAATAGCACACCCTTTAACGGCGCCACACCCCGACCCACGTGGGGTGCGAGGGCCCGCTCACTGCTGCTCGCAGCCCTAGTTCTTCTTGTTCTTCTCCCCAAACAAATGCCTTTTTGGCGGCCTAAACATCGATGAAAACGGATGAAACTTTGCAGATACGTCAGTCCCGGGGAAAAATTTGATAATTCATGGGTCACGGAAATGGGCGTGGCAAAACGGCTCAAGAGCGCCCCCTGGAAAATTTAAAATGGCAAGCCCCACCTTCCAGTTTGATGTAGGCGAACGAAATTCGGTGGGCATATGTATTTCATCGAGCCACACTAAAATGTCTCTTGGAGCTATACCCAACATGCAACAGGAAGTCCGCCATTTTCCTTTTAATGTGCCATTTTGTCCTTGTTTTGACCATTTCCATGCCTCGTACTTCGACGAACTCCTCCTAGAGATTTCATCCGATCAATTTCATATCGGGTCGGCTTCATCTTAAGACCTTTGTGATCAAAAGTTATCAAAAAAATTGAGTTTTCTCCACACACCCTTGCCGTGGCGCCCCGCTAAAGTTTGACATTTCGCCATAAAACACGAAGTCCTCATAACTCCTCCATACATTATCCAATTTGTCCAATATATATCTCACGCTTCATGACGGTCCTGTCCTGAACACATCTATGTGTCAGTATTGCGTCATACTTATAGCGCCACCTATTGGTGAAACAGGAAGTCCTCATAACTCATCCATACATTATCCAATTTGTCCGATATATCTCACGCTTCATGACGGTCCTGTCCTGAACACATCTATGTGTCAGTATTGCGTCATACTTATAGCGCCACCTATTGGTGAAACAGGAAGTCCTCATAACTCCTCCATACATTATCCGATTTGTCCGATTTATCTCACGCTTCATGACGGTTCTGTCCTGAACACATCTATGTGTCAGTATTGCTTCATACTTATAGCGCCACCTATTGGTGAAACAGGAAGTCCTCATAACTCCTGCATACATCATCCGATTTGCACCAAATTGCTGACGCTTCATGAAGGTCACCTTCTGAACACATCTATGCGTCGGTATTGAGTTACACTTACAGCGCCACCTACTGGTGAAACAGGAAGTCCTCATAACTCCTCCATACATTATCCAATTCGTCCGATATATCTCACGCTTCATGAAGGTTCTGTCCTGAACACATCTATGTGTCAGTATTGCGTCATACTTATAGCGCCACCTATTGGTGAAACAGGAAGTCCTCATAACTCCTGCATACATCATCCGATTTGCACCAAATTGCTGACGCTTCATGAAGGTCACCCTCTGAACACATCTATGCGTCGGTATTGAGTCACACTTACAGCGCCACCTATTGGTGAAACAGGAAGTACTCATAACTCCTACATACGTTATCCGATTTACTTCAAATTGCTCAGGGTTGATGAAGGTCACGTCCTGAACACATCAGTAAGTCAGTATTGAGTCATACTTATAGCGCCGCCTACAGGTCAAGCAGGAAGTCATCATAACTCCTACATACATTGTCCGATTTACACAACATTTCTCACACTTCATCAAGGTACCGTCCTGAACACATTTATGCATCGGTATTGAGTCACGGTTAGAGCGCCACCTACTGGTGAATGGAAGGTTCTCTCAGTACAGGACACCAAAATAGCACAGCCTTTAATGGCGCCGCACCCCGACATGCGTGGGGTGCGAGGGCCCGCTCAATGCTGCTCGCAGCCCTAGTTAGGGCCCGAGCACTGGCGGTGCGAGGCCCTATTGTATTTCGAAGGATTATTATTCTACCTTCTTGTTCTTCTTCTTCTTCTTCTTCTTTACTCCAAACAAATGCCTTTTAGGCGGCCTGAACATCGATGAAAACGGATGAAACTTTGCAGATACGTCAGTCCCGGTGAAAAATTTGATAATTCATGGGTGACGGAAATGGGCGTGGCAAAACGGCTCAAGAGCGCCCCCTGGAAAGTTTCAAATGGCGAGCCCCACCTTTCAGTTTGATGTAGGCGAACGAAATTCGGAGGGCATATGTATTTCATCGAGCCACACTTAAATGTCTCTTGGAGCTATACCCAACATGCAACAGGAAGTCCGCCATTTTGCTCTTAATGTGCCATTTTGTCCTTGTTTTGACCATTTCCATGCCTCGTACTTCGACGAACTCCTCCTACAGATTTCATCCGATCAACTTCATATCGGGTCAGCTTCATCTTAAGACCTTTGTGATCAAAAGTTATCAAAAAAATTGAGTTTTCACCAAACACCCTTGCCGTGGCGCCCCGCCAAAGTTTGACATTTCGCCATAAAACACGAAGTCCTCATAACTCCTCCATACATTATCCAATTTGTCCGATATATCTCACGCTTCATGACGGTTCTGTCCTGAACACATCTATGTGTCAGTATTGCGTCATACTTATAGCGCCACCTATTGGTGAAACAGGAAGTCCTCATAACTCCTCCATACATTATCCAATTTGTCCGTTATATCTCACGCTTCATGACGGTTCTGTCCTGAACACATCTATGTGTCAGTATTGCGTCATACTTATAGCGCCACCTATTGGTGAAACAGGAAGTCCTCATAACTCCTCCATACATTATCCAATTTGTCCGATATATCTCACGCTTCATGACGGTTCTGTCCTGAACACATCTATGTGTCAGTATTGCGTCATACTTATAGCGCCACCTATTGGTGAAACAGGAAGTCCTCATAACTCCTCCATACATTATCCAATTTGTCCGTTATATCTCACGCTTCATGACGGTTCTGTCCTGAACACATCTATGTGTCAGTATTGCGTCATACTTATAGCGCCACCTATTGGTGAAACAGGAAGTCCTCATAACTCCTCCATACATTATCCGATTTGTCCGATTTATCTCACGCTTCATGACGGTTCTGTCCTGAACACATCTTTGTGTCAGTATTGCGTCATACTTATAGCGCCACCTATTGGTGAAACAGTACGTCCTCATAACTCCTCCATACATTATCCAATTTGTCCGATATTTCTCACGCTTCATGACGATTCTGTCCTGAACACATCTATGTGTCAGTATTGCGTCATACTTATAGCGCCACCTATTGGTGAAATAGGAAGTCCTCATAACTCCTCCATACATTATCCAATTTGTCCGATATATCTCACGCTTCATGACGGTTCTGTCCTGAACACATCTATGTGTCAGTATTGCGTCATACTTATAGCGCCACCTATTGGTGAAACAGGAAGTCCTCATAACTCCTACATACATTATCCAATTTGTCCGATATATCTCACGCTTCATGACGGTTCTGTCCTGAACACATCTTTGTGTCAGTATTGCATCATACTTATAGCGCCACCTATTGGTGAAACAGGAAGTCCTCATTACTCCTGCATACATCATCCGATTTGCACCAAATTGCTGACGCTTCATGAAGGTCACCTTCTGAACACATCTATGCGTCGGTATTGAGTTACACTTACAGCGCCACCTACTGGTGAAAAAGGAAATACTCATAACTCCTACATACATTATCCGATTTACTCCAAATTGCTCATGCTTGATGAAGGTCGCATCTTGAACACATCTGTAGGTCAGTATTGCGTCATACCTACAGCGCCACCTACTGCTTACAGGAAGTCCTCATAACTCCTACATACTTTGTCCGATTTACACAACATTTCTCACGCTTCATCAAGGTACTGTCCTGAACACATCTATGCGTCGGTATTGAGTCACGCTTAGAGCGCCACCTACTGGTGACAGGAAGTTTCTGTCAGTACTGGACACCGAAATAGCACACCCTTTAACGGCGCCACACCCCGACCCGCATGGGGTGCGAGGGCCCGCTCACTGCTGCTCGCAGCACTAGTTAGGGCCCGAGCACTGGCGGTGCGAGGCCCTATTGTATTTCGAAGGATTATTCTCCTTATTCTCCTTATTCTTCTTCTCCCCAAACAAATGCCTTTTTGGTGGCCTAAACATCGATGAAAACGGATGAAACTTTGCAGATACATCAGTCCCGGTGTAAATCGGATATTTCATGGGTGACGGAAATGGGCGTGGCAAAACGGCTCAAGAGCGCCCCCTGGAAAGTTTAAAATGGCGAGCCCCACCTTTCAGTTTGATGTAGGCGAACGAAATTCGGTGGGCATATGTATTTCATCGAGCCACACTAAAATGTCTCTTGGAGCTATACCCAACATGCAACAGGAAGTCCGCCATTTTGCTTTTAATGTGCCATTTTGTCCTTGTTTTGACCATTTCCATGCCTCGTACTTCGACGAACTCCTCCTAGAGATTTCATCCGATCAACTTCATATCGGGTCGGCTTCATCTTAAGACCTTTGTGATCAAAAGTTATCAAAAAAATTGAGTTTTCACCACACACCCTTGCCGTGGCGCCCCGCTAAAGTTTGACATTTCGCCATAAAACACGAAGTCCTCATAACTCCTCCATACATTATCCAATTTGTCCGATATATCTCACGCTTCATGACGGTCCTGTCCTGAACACATCTATGTGTCAGTATTGCGTCATACTTATAGCGCCACCTATTGGTGAAACAGGAAGTCCTCATAACTCATCCATACATTATCCAATTTGTCCGATATATCTCACGCTTCATGACGGTCCTGTCCTGAACACATCTATGTGTTAGTATTGCGTCATACTTATAGCGCCACCTATTGGTGAAACAGGAAGTCCTCATAACTCCTCCATACATTATCCGATTTGTCCGATTTATCTCACGCTTCATGACGGTTCTGTCCTGAACACATCTATGTGTCAGTATTGCTTCATACTTATAGCGCCACCTATTGGTGAAACAGGAAGTCCTCATAACTCCTGCATACATCATCCGATTTGCACCAAATTGCTGACGCTTCATGAAGGTCACCTTCTGAACACATCTATGCGTCGGTATTGAGTTACACTTACAGCGCCACCTACTGGTGAAACAGGAAGTACTCATAACTCCTACATACATTATCCGATTTACTCCAAATTGCTCATGCTTGATGAAGGTCGCATCTTGAACACATCTGTAGGTCAGTATTGCGTCATACCTACAGCGCCACCTACTGCTTACAGGAAGTCCTCATTACTCCTACATACTTTGTCCGATTTACACAACATTTCTCACGCTTCATCAAGATACTGTCCTGAACATATCTATGCGTCGGTATTGAGTCACGCTTAGAGCACCACCTACTGGTGACAGGAAGTTTCTGTCAGTACTGGACACCGAAATAGCACACCCTTTAACGGCGCCACACCCCGACCCGCGTGGGGTGCGAGGGCCCGCTCACTGCTGCTCGCAGCACTAGTTATTATTATTATTCTCCTCCCCAAACAAATGCCTTTTTGGAGGCCTAAACATTGATGAAAACGGATGAAACTTTGCAGATACGTCAGTCCCGGTGAAAAATTTGATAATTCATGGGTGACGGAAATGGGCGTGGCAAAACGGCTCAAGAGCGCCCCCTGGAAAGTTTAAAATGGCGAGCCCCACCTTTCAGTTTGATGTAGGCGAACGAAATTCGGAGGGCATATGTATTTCATCGAGACACACTAAAATGTCTCTTGGAGCTATACCGAACATGCAACAGGAAGTCCGCCATTTTGCTTTTAATGTGCCATTTTGTCCTTGTTTTGACCATTTCCATGCCTCGTACTTCAACGAACTCCTCCTACAGATTTCATCCGATCAACTTCATACTCGGTCAGCTTCATCTTAAGCCCTTTGTGATCAAAAGTTATCAAGAAAATTGAGTTTTCACCAAACACCCTTGCCGTGGCGCCCCGCCAAAGTTTGACATTTCGCCATAAAACACGATGTCCTCATAACTTCTCCATACATTATCCGATTTGTCCGATATATCTCACGCTTCATGACGGTTCTGTCATGAACACATCTATGTGTCAGTATTGCGTCATACTTATAGCGCCACCTATTGGTGAAACAGGAAGTCCTCATAACTCCTCCATACATTATGCAATTTGTCCGATATATCTCACGCTTCATGACGGTTCTGTCCTGAACACATCTTTGTGTCAGTATTGCATCATACTTATAGCGCCACCTGTTGGTAATACAGGAAGTACTCATAACTCCTCCATACATTATCCGATTTGTCCGATATTTCTCACGCTTCATGACGGTTCTGTCCTGAACACATCTATGTGTCAGTATTGCGTCATACTTATAGCGCCACCTATTGGTGAAACAGGAAGTCCTCATAACTCCTCCATACATTATCCGATTTGTCCGATATATCTCACGCTTCATGACGGTTCTGTCCTGAACACATCTATGTGTCAGTATTGCGTCATACTTATAGCGCCACCTATTGGTGAAACAGGAAGTCCTCATAACTCCTGCATACATCATCCGATTTGCACCAAATTGCTGACGCTTCATGAAGGTCACCTTCTGAACACATCTATGCGTCGGTATTGAGTTACACTTACAGCGCCACCTACTGGTGAAACAGGAAGTACTCATAACTCCTACATACATTATCCGATTTACTCCAAATTGCTCATGCTTGATGAAGGTCGCATCTTGAACACATCTGTAGGTCAGTATTGCGTCATACCTACAGCGCCACCTACTGCTTACAGGAAGTCCTCATAACTCCTACATACTTTGTCCGATTTACACAACATTTCTCACGCTTCATCAAGTTACTGTCCTGAACACATCTATGCGTCGGTATTGAGTCACGCTTAGAGCGCCACCTACTGGTGATAGGAAGTTTCTGTCAGTACTGGACACCGAAATAGCACACCCTTTAACGGCGCCACACCCCGACCCGCGTGGGGTGCGAGGGCCCGCTCACTGCTGCTCGCAGCACTAGTTAGGGCCCGAGCACTGGCGGTGCGAGGCCCTATTGAAACTCGAAGGATTATTATTATTATTCTTCTCCTTCTCCTTCTCCTTCTCCTTCTTCTCCCCAAACAAATGCCTTTTTGGCGGCCTTAACATCGATGAAAACGGATGAAACTTTGCACATACGTCAGTCCCGGTAAAAAATTTGATAATTCATGGGTGACGGAAATGGGCGTGGCAAAACGGCTCAAGTGCGCCCCCTGGAAAATTTAAAATGGCGAGCCCCACCTTTCAGTTTGATGTAGTCGAACGAAATTCGGTGGGCATATGTAGTTCATCGAGACACACTAAAATGTCTCTTGGAGCTATACCCAACATCCTACAGGAAGTCCGCCATCTTGCTTTTAATGTGCCATTTTGTCCTTGTTTTGACCATTTCCATGCCTCGTACTTCAACGAACTCCTCCTACAGATTTCATCCGATCAACTTCATATTCGGTCAGCTTCATCTTAAGACCTTTGTGATCAAAAGTTATCAAAAAAATTGAGTTTTCACCAAACACCCTTGCCGTGGCGCCCCGCCAAAGTTTGACATTTCGCCATAAAACACGAAGTCCTCATAACTCCTCCATACATTATCTAATTTGTCCGATATATCTCACGCTTCATGACGGTTCTGTCCTGAACACATCTATGTTTCAGTATTGCGTCATACTTATAGCGCCACCTATTGGTGAAACAGGAAGTCCTCATAACTCCTCCATACATTATCCAATTTGTCCGATATATCTCACGCTTCATGACGGTTCTGTCCTGAACACATCTATGTTTCAGTATTGCGTCATACTTATAGTGCCACCTATAGGTGAAACAGGAAGTCCTCATAACTCCTACATACATTATCCAATTTGTCCGATATATCTCACGCTTCATGACGGTTCTGTCCTGAACACATCTATGCATCGGTATTGAGTAACACTTACAGCGCCACTTACAGCGCCACCTACTGGTGAAACAGGAAGTACTCATAACTCCTCCATACATTATCGGATTTGTCCGATATATCTCACGCTTCATGACGGTTCTGTCCTGAACACATCTATGTGTCAGTATTGCGTCATACTTATAGCGCCACCTATTGGTGAAACAGGAAGTCCTCATAACTCCTCCATACATTATCCGATTTGTCCGATATATCTCACGCTTCATGAGGGTTCTGTCCTGAACACATCTATGTGTCAGTATTGCGTCATACTTATAGCGCCACCTATTGGTGAAACAGGAAGTCCCCATAACTCCTCCATACATTATCGGATTTGTCCGATATATCTCACGCTTCATGACGGTTCTGTCCTGAACACATCTATGTGTCAGTATTGCGTCATACTTATAGCGCCACCTATTGGTGAAACAGGAAGTCCTCATAACTCCTCCATACATTATCCGATTTGTCCGATATATCTCACGCTTCATGACGGTTCTGTCCTGAACACATCTATGTGTCAGTATTGCATCATACTTATAGCGCCACCTATTGGTGAAACAGGAAGTCCTCATAACTCCTCCATACATTATCCAATTTGTCCAATATATCTCACGCTTCATGACGGTTCTGTCCTGAACACATCTATGTGTCAGTATTGCGTCATACTTATAGCGCCACCTATTGGTGAAACAGGAAGTCCTCATATCTCCTCCATACATAATCCAATTTGTCCCATATATCTCACGCTTCATGACGGTTCTGTCCTGAACACATCTATGTGTCAGTATTGCATCATACTTACAGCGCCACCTACTGGTGAAACAGGAAGTACTCATAACTCCTACATACATTATCCGATTTACTCCAAATTGCTCATGCTTGATGAAGGTCGCATCTTGAACACTTTTGTAGGTCAGTATTGCGTCATACCTACAGCGCCACCTACTGCTTACAGGAAGTCCTCATAACTCCTACATACTTTTTCCGATTTACACAACATTTCTCACGCTTCATCAAGGTACCGTCCTGAACACATCTATGCGTCGGTATTGAGTCACGCTTAGAGCGCCACCTACTGGTGACTGGACGTTTCTGTCAGTACTGGACACCGAAATAGCACACCCTTTAACGGCGCCACACCCCGACCCGCGTGGGGTGCGAGGGCCCGCTCACTGCTGCTCGCAGCACTAGTTAGGGCCCGAGCACTGGCGGTGCGAGGCCCTATTGAAACTCGAAGGATTATTATTCTCCTTCTCCTTCTTCTCCTTTACTCCAAACAAATGCCTTTTAGGCGGCCTGAACATCGATGAAAACGGATGAAACTTTGCAGATACGTCAGTCCCGGTGAAAAATTTGATAATTCATGGGTGACGGAAATGGGCGTGGCAAAACGGCTCAAGAGCGCCCCCTGGAAAGTTTAAAATGGCGAGCCCCACCTTTCAGTTTGATGTAGGCTAACGAAATTCGGTGGGCATATGTATTTCATCGAGCCACACTTAAATGTCTCTTGGAGCTATACCCAACATGCAACAGGAAGTCCGCCATTTTGCTCTTAATGTGCCATTTTGTCCTTGTTTTGACCATTTCCATGCCTCGTACTTCGACGAACTCCTCCTACAGATTTCATCCGATCAACTTCATATCGGGTCAGCTTCATCTTAAGACCTTTGTGATCAAAAGTTATCAAAAAAATTGAGTTTTCACCAAACACCCTTGCCGTGGCGCCCTGCCAAAGTTTGACATTTCGCCATAAAACACGAAGTCCTCATAACTCCTCCATACATTATCCAATTTGTCCGATATATCTCACGCTTCATGACGGTTCTGTCCTGAACACATCTATGTGTCAGTATTGCGTCATACTTATAGCGCCACCTATTGGTGAAACAGGAAGTCCTCATAACTCCTCCATACATTATCCGATTTGTCCGATATATCTCACGCTTCATGACGGTTCTGTCCTGAACACATCTATGTGTCAGTATTGCGTCATACTTATAGCGCCACCTATTGGTGAAACAGGAAGTCCTCATAACTCCTCCATACATTATCCAATTTGTCCGATATATATCACGCTTCATGACGGTTCTGTCCTGAACACATCTATGTGTCAGTATTGCGTCATACTTATAGCGCCACCTATTGGTGAAACAGGAAGTCCTCATAACTCCTCCATACATTATCCAATTTGTCCGATATATCTCACGCTTCATGACGGTTCTGTCCTGAACACATCTATGTGTCAGTATTGCGTCATACTTATAGCGCCACCTATTGGTGAAACAGGAAGTCCTCATTACTCCTCCATACATTATCCAATTTGTCCGATATATCTCACGCTTCATGACGGTTCTGTCCTGAACACATCTATGTGTCAGTATTGCGTCATACTTATAGCGCCACCTATTGGTGAAACAGGAAGTCCTCATTACTCCTCCATACATTATCCAATTTGTCCGATATATCTCACGCTTCATGACGGTTCTGTCCTGAACACATCTATGTGTCAGTATTGCGTCATACTTATAGCGCCACCTATTGGTGAAACAGGAAGTCCTCATAACTCCTGCATACATCATCCGATTTGCACCAAATTGCTGACGCTTCATGAAGGTCACCTTCTGAACACATCTATGCGTCGGTATTGAGTTACACTTACAGCGCCACCTACTGGTGAAACAGGAAGTACTCATAACTCCTACATACATTATCCGATTTACTCCAAATTGCTCATGCTTGATGAAGGTCGCATCTTGAACACATCTGTAGGTTTGTATTGCGTCATACCTACAGCACCACCTACTGCTTACAGGAAGTCCTCATAACTCCTACATACTTTGTCCGATTTACACAACATTTCTCACGCTTTATCAAGGTACTGTCCTGAACACATCTATGCGTCGGTATTGAGTCACGCTTAGAGCGCCACCTACTGGTGACAGGAAGTTTCTGTCAGTACTGGACACCGAAATAGCACACCCTTTAACGGCGCCACACCCCGACCCGCGTGGGGTGCGAGGGCCCGCTCACTGCTGCTCGCAGCCCTAGTTATTATTATTCTCCTTCTTTACTCCAAACAAATGCCTTTTAGGCGGCCTGAACATCGATGAAAACGGATGAAACTTTGCAGATACGTCAGTCCCGGTGAAAAATTCGATAATTCATGGGTGAAGGAAATGGGTGTGGCAAAACGGCTCAAGAGCGCCCCCTGGAAAGTTTAAAATGGCGAGCCCCACCTTTCAGTTTGATGTAGGCGAACGAAATTCGGTGGGCATATGTATTTCATCGAGCCACACTTAAATGTCTCTTGGAGCTATACCCAACATGCAACAGGAAGTCCGCCATTTTGCTCTTAATGTGCCATTTTGTCCTTGTTTTGACCATTTCCATGCCTCGTACTTCGACGAACTCCTCCTACAGATTTCATCCGATCAACTTCATATCGGGTCAGCTTCATCTTAAGACCTTTGTGATCAAAAGTTATCAAAAAAATTGAGTTTTCACCAAACACCCTTGCCGTGGCGCCCCGCCAAAGTTTGACATTTCGCCATAAAACACGAAGTCCTCATAACTCCTACATACATTATCCAATTTGTCCGATATAGCTCACGCTTCATGACGGTTCTGTCCTGAACACATCTATGTGTCAGTATTGCATCATACTTATAGCGCCACCTATTGGTGAAACAGGAAGTCCTCATAACTCCTCCATACATTATCCAATTCGTCCGATATATCTCACGCTTCATGAAGGTTCTGTCCTGAACACATCTATGTGTCAGTATTGCGTCATACTTATAGCGCCACCTATTGGTAAAACAGGAAGTCCTCATAACTCCTCCATACATTATCCGATTTGTCCGATATATCTCACGCTTCATGACGGTTCTGTCCTGAACACATCTATGTGTCAGTATTGCGTCATACTTATAGCGCCACCTATTGGTGAAAGAGGAAGTC
Source organism: Borostomias antarcticus (assembly GCF_949987555.1). NCBI lineage: Eukaryota > Metazoa > Chordata > Actinopteri > Stomiiformes > Stomiidae > Borostomias > Borostomias antarcticus. Next base: position 159,931 of record NW_028176558.1, on the reverse strand, counting down.
CTCATAACTCCTCAAATACATTATCCAATTTGTCCGATATATCTCACGCTTCATGACGGTTCTGTCCTGAACACATCTATGTGTCAGTATTGCATCATACTTATAGCGCCACCTATTGGTGAAACAGGAAGTCCTCATAACTCCTACATACATTATCCAATTCGTCCGATATATCTCACGCTTCATGAAGGTTCTGTCCTGAACACATCTATGTGTCAGTATTGCGTCATACTTATAGCGCCACCTATTGGTGAAACAGGAAGTCCTCATAACTCCTCCATACATTATCCGATTCGTCCGATATATCTCACGCTTCATGACGGTTCTGTCCTGAACACATCTATGTTTCAGTATTGCATCATACTTATAGCGCCACCTATTGGTGAAACAGGAAGTCCTCATAACTCCTACATACATTATCCAATTCGTCCGATATATCTCACGCTTCATGAAGGTTCTGTCCTGAACACAACTATGTGTCAGTATTGCGTCATACTTATAGCGCCACCTATTGGTGAAACAGGAAGTCCTCATAACTCCTCCATACATTATCCGATTCGTCCGATATATCTCACGCTTCATGACGGTTCTGTCCTGAACACATCTATGTGTCAGTATTGCATCATACTTATAGCACCACCTATTGGTGAAACAGGAAGTCCTCATAACTCCTACATACATTATCCAATTCGTCCGATATATCTCACGCTTCATGAGGGTTCTGTCCTGAACACATCTATGTGTCAGTATTGCGTCATACTTATAGCGCCACCTATTGGTGTAACAGGAAGTCCTCATAACTCCTCCATACATTATCCAATTTGTCCGATATATCTCACGCTTCATGACGGTTCGGTCCTGAACAGATCTATGTGTCAGTATTGCATCATACTTATAGCGCCACCTATTGGTGAAACAGGAAGTCCTCATAACTCCTGCATACATTATCCAATTTGTCTGATATATCTCACGCTTCATGACGGTTCAGTCCTGAACAGATCTATGTGTCAGTATTGCGTCATACTTATAGCGCCACCTATTGGTGAAACAGGAAGTCCTCATAACTCCTGCATACATCATCCGATTTGCACCAAATTGCTGACGCTTCGTGAAGGTCACCTTCTGAACACATCTATGCGTCGGTATTGAGTCACACTTACAGCGCCACCTACTGGTGAAACAGGAAGTACTCATAACTCCTACATATGTTATCCGATTTACTCCAAATTGCTCATGCTTGATGAAGGTCGCATCTTGAACACTTCTGTAAGTCAGTATTGCGTCATACCTACAGTGCCACCTACTGGTGAAACAGGAAGTCCTCATAACTCCTGCATACATCATCCGATTTGCACCAAATTGCTGACGCTTCATGAAGGTGGCCTTCTGAACCCATCTATGTGTCGGTATTGAGTCACACTTACAGCGCCACCTACTGGTGAAACAGGAAGTCCTCATAACTCCTACATACGTTATCCGATTTACTCAACATTTCTCACGCTTCATGAAGGTACCGTCCTGAACACATCTATGCTTCGGTATTGAGTCACACCTAGAGCGCCACCTACTGGTGACAGGAAGTTTCTCTCAGTACTGCACACCGAAATAGCACAGCCTTTAACGGCGCAGCACCCCGACACGCGTGGGGTGCGAGGGCCCGCTCACTGCTGCTCGCAGCACTAGTTATTATTATTAGGGCCCGAGCACTGGCTGTGCGAGGCCCTATTGAAACTCGAAGGATTATTATTATTCTCCTTCTTCTTTACTCCAAACAAATGCCTTTTAGGCGGCCTGAACATCGATGAAAACGGATGAAACTTTGCAGATACGTCAGTCCCGGTGAAAAATTTGATAATTCATGGGTGACGGAAATGGGCGTGGCAAAACGGCTCAAGAGCGCCCCCTGGAAAATCTAAAATGGCGAGCCCCACCTTTCAGTTTGATGTAGGCGAACGAAATTCGGTGGGCATATGTATTTCATCGAGCCACACTTAAATGTCTCTTGGAGCTATACCCAACATGCAACAGGAAGTCCGCCATTTTGCTTTTAATGTGCCATTTTGTCCTTGTTTTGACCATTTCCATGCCTCGTACTTCGACGAACTCCTCCTACAGATTTCATCCGATCAACTTCATATCGGGTCAGCTTCATCTTAAGACCTTTGTGATCAAAAGTTATCAAAAAAATTGAGTTTTCACCAAACACCCTTGCCGTGGCGCCCCGCCAAAGTTTGACATTTCGCCATAAAACACGAAGTCCTCATAACTCCTCCATACATTATCCGATTTGTCCGATATATCTCACGCTTCATCATGTTTGCGTCCTGAACACATCTATGTGTCAGTATTGCGTCATACTTATAGCGCCACCTATCTGTGAAACAGGAAGTCCTCATAACTCCTACATACATTATCCAATCTGTCCGATATATCTCACGCTTCATGACGGTTCAGTCCTGAACACATCTATGTGTCAGTACTGCGTCATACTTATAGCGCCACCTATATGTGAAAAAGGAAGTCCTCATAACTCCTACATACATTATCCGATTTGCACCAAATTGCTGACGATTCATGAAGGTCGCATTCTGAACACATCTATGCGTCCGGATTGAGTCACTCTTACAGCGCCACCTACTGGTGAAACAGGAAGTACTCATAACTCCTACATACGTTATCCGATTTACTCCAAATTGCTCACGCTTGATGAAGGTCGCATCCTGAACACATCTCTGCGTGAGCATTGGGTCATACAAATAGCGCCACCTACTGCTTACAGGAAGTCATCATAACTCCTACATACATTGTCCGATTTACACAACATTTCTCACGCTTCATCAAGGTACTGACCTGAACACATCTATGCGTTTGTATTGAGACACGCTTAGAGCGCCACCTACTGGTGACAGGAAGTTTCTCTCAGTACTGGACACCGAAATAGCACACACTTTAACGGCGCCACACCCCGACCCGCATGGGGTGCGAGGGCCCGCTCACTGCTGCTCGCAGCCCTAGTTATTATTCTTCTTCCAAAACAAATGCCTTTTTGGCGGCCTAAACATCGATGAAAACGGATGAAACTTTGCAGATACGTCAGTCCCGGTGAAAAATTTGATAATTCATGGGTGACGGAAATGGGCGTGGCAAAACGGCTCAAGAGCGCCCCCTGGAAAATTTAAAATGGCGAGCCCCACCTTTCAGTTTGATGTAGGCGAACGAAATTCGGTGGGCTTATGTATTTCATCGAGACACACTAAAATGTCTCTTGGAGCTATACCCAACATGCAACAGGAAGTCAGCCATTTTGCTTTTAATGTGCCATTTTGTCCTTGTTTTGACCATTTCCATGCCTCGTACTTCAACGAACTCCTCATACAGATTTCATCTGATCAACTTCATACTCGGTCAGCTTCATCTTAAGCCCTTTGTGATCAAAAGTTATCAAGAAAATTGAGTTTTCACCAAACACCCTTGCCGTGGCGCCCCGCCAAAGTTTAACATTTCGCCATAAAACACGATCTCCTCATAACTCCTCCATACATTATCCGATTTGTCCGATATATCTCACGCTTCATGACGGTTCTGTCCTGAACACATCTATGTGTCAGTATTGCGTCATACTTATAGCGCCACCTATTGGTGAAACAGGAAGTCCTCATAACTCCTCCATACATTATCCAATTTGTCCGATATATCTCACGCTTCATGACGGTTCTGTCCTGAACACATCTATGTTTCAGTATTGCGTCATACTTATAGCGCCACCTATTGGTGAAACTGGAAGTCCTCATAACTCCTCCATACATTATCCGATTTGTCCGATATATCTCACGCTTCATGACGGTTCTGTCCTGAACACATCTATGTGTCAGTATTGCGTCATACTTATAGCGCCACCTATTGGTGAAACAGGAAGTCCTCATAACTCCTCCATACATTATCCAATTTGTCCGATATATCTCACGCTTCATGACGGTTCTGTCCTGAACACATCTATGTTTCAGTATTGCGTCATACTTATAGCGCCACCTATTGGTGAAACTGGAAGTCCTCATAACTCCTCCAAACATTATCCAATTTGTCCGATATGTCTCACGCTTCATGTCAGTTCTGTCCTGAACACATCTATATGTCAGCATATGTCATACTTATAGTGCCACCTATTGGTGAAACAGTACGTCCTCATAACTCCTCCATACATTATCCGATTTGTCCGATATGTCTCACGCTTCATGACAGTTCTGTCCTGAACACATCTATGTGTCAGTATTGCGTCATACTTATAGCGCCACCTATTGGTGAAACAGTACGTCCTCATAACTCCTACATACATTCTCCGATTTGTCCGATATGTCTCACGCTTCATGTCAGTTCTGTCCTGAACACATCTATATGTCAGCATATGTCATACTTATAGCGCCACCTATTGGTGAAACAGTACGTCCTCATAACTCCTCCATACATTATCCGATTTGTCCGATATGTCTCACGCTTCATGACAGTTCTGTCCTGAACACATCTATGTGTCAGTATTGCTTCATACTTATAGCGCCACCTATTGGTGAAACAGTACGTCCTCATAACTCCTACATACATTCTCTGATTTGTCCGATATGTCTCACGCTTCATGACGGTTCTGTCCTGAACACATCTATGTGTCAGTATTGCGTCATACTTATAGCGCCACCTATTGGTGAAACAGGAAGTCCTCATAACTCCTCCATACATTATCCGATTTGTCCGATATATCTCACGCTTCATGACGGTTCTGTCCTGAACACATCTATGTGTCAGTATTGCGTCATACGTATAGCGCCACCTATTGGTGAAACCGGAAGTACTCATTACTCCTACATACATTATCCGATTTACACCAAATTGCTCTGGGTTGATGAAGATCACGTCCTGAACACATCTGTAGGTCAGTATTGAGTCATACTTATAGCGCCGCCTACAGGTCAAGCAGGAAGTCATCATAACTCCTACATACATTATCGGATTTACTCAACATTTCTCATGCTTCATTAAGGTACTGTCCTGAACACATCTATGCATCGGTATTGACTCACGCTTAGAGCGCCACCTACTGGTGACAGGAAGTTTCTCTCAGTACTGGACACCGAAATAGCACAGCCTTTAACGGCGCCGCACCCCGACACGCGTGGGGTGCGAGGGCCCGCTCAATGCTGCTCGCAGCCCTAGTTATTAGGGCCCGAGCACTGGCGGTGCGAGGCCCTATTGAAACTCGAAGGATTATTATTCTCCTTCTTCTCCTTTACTCCAAACAAATGCCTTTTAGGCGGCCTGAACATCGATGAAAACGGATGAAACTTTGCAGATACGTCAGTCCCGGTGAAAAATTTGATAATTCATGGGTGACGGAAATGGGCGTGGCAAAACGGCTCAAGAGCGCCCCCTGGAAAGTTTAAAATGGCGAGCCCCACCTTTCAGTTTGATGTAGGCTAACGAAATTCGGTGGGCATATGTATTTCATCGAGCCACACTTAAATGTCTCTTGGAGCTATACCCAACATGCAACAGGAAGTCCGCCATTTTGCTCTTAATGTGCCATTTTGTCCTTGTTTTGACCATTTCCATGCCTCGTACTTCGACGAACTCCTCCTACAGATTTCATCCGATCAACTTCATATCGGGTCAGCTTCATCTTAAGACCTTTGTGATCAAAAGTTATCAAAAAAATTGAGTTTTCACCAAACACCCTTGCCGTGGCGCCCTGCCAAAGTTTGACATTTCGCCATAAAACACGAAGTCCTCATAACTCCTCCATACATTATCCAATTTGTCCGATATATCTCACGCTTCATGACGGTTCTGTCCTGAACACATCTATGTGTCAGTATTGCGTCATACTTATAGCGCCACCTATTGGTGAAACAGGAAGTCCTCATAACTCCTCCATACATTATCCAATTTGTCCGATATATCTCACGCTTCATGACGGTTCTGTCCTGAACACATCTATGTGTCAGTATTGCGTCATACTTATAGCGCCACCTATTGGTGAAACAGGAAGTCCTCATAACTCCTCCATACATTATCCAATTTGTCCGATATATCTCACGCTTCATGACGGTTCTGTCCTGAACACATCTATGTGTCAGTATTGCGTCATACTTATAGCGCCACCTATTGGTGAAACAGGAAGTCCTCATAACTCCTCCATACATTATCCAATTTGTCTGATATATCTCACGCTTCATGACGGTTCTGTCCTGAACACATCTATGTGTCAGTATTGCGTCATACTTATAGCGCCACCTATTGGTGAAACAGGAAGTCCTCATAACTCCTCCATACATTATCCAATTTGTCCGATATATCTCACGCTTCATGACGGTTCTGTCCTGAACACATCTATGTGTCAGTATTGCGTCATACTTATAGCGCCACCTATTGGTGAAACAGGAAGTACTCATAACTCCTCCATACATTATCCAATTTGTCCGATATATCTCACGCTTCATGACGGTTCTGTCCTGAACACATCTATGTGTCAGTATTGCATCATACTTATAGCGCCACCTATTGGTGAAACAGGAAGTCCTCATAACTCCTCCATACATTATCCGATTCGTCCGATATATCTCACGCTTCATGACGGTTCTGTCCTGAACACATCTATGTGTCAGTATTGCGTCATACTTATAGCGCCACCTATTGGTTAAACAGGAAGTCCTCATAACTCCTCCATACATTATCCAATTTGTCCGATATATCTCACGCTTCATGACGGTTCTGTCCTGAACACATCTATGTGTCAGTATTGCATCATACTTATAGCGCCACCTATTGGTGAAACAGGAAGTCCTCATAACTCCTCCATACATTATCCAATTTGTCTGATATATCTCACGCTTCATGACGGTTCTGTCCTGAACACATCTATGTGTCAGTATTGCGTCATACTTATAGCGCCACCTATTGGTGAAACAGGAAGTCCTCATAACTCCTCCATACATTATCCAATTCGTCCGATATATCTCACGCAATATGACGGTTCTGTCCTGAACACATCTATGTGTCAGTATTGCTTCATACTTATAGCGCCACCTATTGGTGAAACAGGAAGTCCTCATAACTACTACATACATTATCCAATTTGTCTGATATATCTCACGCTTCATGACGGTTCTGTCTTGAACACATCTATGTATCAGTATTGCGTTATACTTATAGCGCCACCTATTGGTTAAACAGGAAGTCCTCATAACTCCTCCATACATTATCCAATTTGTCCGATATATCTCACGCTTCATGACGGTTCTGTCCTGAACACATCTATGTGTCAGTATTGCATCATACTTATAGCGCCACCTATTGGTGAAACAGGAAGTCCTCATAACTCCTCCATACATTATCCAATTTGTCTGATATATCTCACGCTTCATGACGGTTCTGTCCTGAACACATCTATGTGTCAGTATTGCGTCATACTTATAGCGCCACCTATTGGTGAAACAGGAAGTCCTCATAACTCCTCCATACATTATCCAATTCGTCCGATATATCTCACGCTTCATGACGGTTCTGTCCTGAACACATCTATGTGTCAGTATTGCTTCATACTTATAGCGCCACCTATTGGTGAAACAGGAAGTCCTCATAACTACTACATACATTATCCGATTTACTCCAAATTGCTCATGCTTGATGAAGGTCGCATCTTGAACACATCTGTAGGTCAGTATTGCGTCATACCTACAGCGCCACCTACTGCTTACAGGAAGTCCTCATAACTCCTACATACTTTGTTCGATTTACACAACATTTCTCACGCTTCATCAACGTCCTGTCCTGAACACATCTATGCTTCGGTATTGAGTCAAGCCTAGAGCGCCACCTACTGGTGACAGGACGTTTCTCTCAGTACTGCACACCGAAATAGCACACCCTTTAACGGCGCCACACCCCGACACGCGTGGGGTGCGAGGGCCCGCTCAATGCTGCTCGCAGCCCTAGTTATTATTAGGGCCCGAGCACTGGCGGTGCGAGGCCCTATTGAAACTCGAAGGATTATTAGGGCCCGAGCACACTGGCGGTGCGAGGCCCTATTGTATTTCGAAGGATTATTCTCCTTCTCCTTCTTCTCCTCCTTCTTCTTCCAAAACAAATGCCTTTTTGGCGGCCTAAACATCGATGAAAACGGATGAAACTTTGCAGATACGTCAGTCCCGGTGAAAAATTTGATAATTCATGGGTGACGGAAATGGGCGTGGCAAAACGGCTCAAGAGCGCCCCCTGGAAAATTTCAAATGGCGAGCCCCACCTTTCAGTTTGATGTAGGCGAACGAAATTCGGAGGGCATATGTATTTCATCGAGCCACACTAAAATGTCTCTCAGAGCTGTACCCAACATGCAACAGGAAGGCCGCCATTTTGCTTTTAATGTGCCATTTTGTCCTTGTTTTGACCATTTCCATGCCTCGTATTTCAACGAACTCCTCCTACAGATTTCATCCGATCAACTTCATACTCGGTCAGCTTCATCTTAAGCCCTTTGTGATCAAAAGTTATCAAGAAAATTGAGTTTTCACCAAACACCCTTGCCGTGGCGCCCCGCCAAAGTTTGACATTTCGCCATAAAACACGATGTCCTCATAACTTCTCCATACATTATCCGATTTGTCCGATATATCTCACGCTTCATGACGGTTCTGTCCTGAACACATCTATGTGTCAGTATTGCGTCATACTTATAGCGCCACCTATTGGTGAAACAGGAAGTCCTCATAACTCCTCCATACATTATCCAATTTGTCCGATATAGCTCACGCTTCATGACGGTTCTGTCCTGAACACATCTATGTGTCAGTATTGCGTCATACGTATAGCGCCACCTATTGGTGAAACAGGAAGTCCCCATAACTCCTCCATACATTATCGGATTTGTCCGATATATCTCACGCTTCATGACGGTTCTGTCCTGAACACATCTATGTGTCAGTATTGCATCATACTTATAGCGCCACCTATTGGTGAAACAGGAAGTCCTCATAACTCCTCCATACATTATCCGATTTGTCCGATTTATCTCACGCTTCATGACGGTTCTGTCCTGAACACATCTATGTGTCAGTATTGCGTCATACTTATAGCGCCACCTATTGGTGAAACAGGAAGTCCTCATAACTCCTGCATACATCATCCGATTTGCACCAAATTGCTGACGCTTCATGAAGGTCACCTTCTGAACACATCTATGCGTCGGTATTGAGTAACACTTACAGCGCCACCTACTGGTGAAACAGGAAGTACTCATAACTCCTACATACATTATCCGATTTACTCCAAATTGCTCATGCTTGATGAAGGTCGCATCTTGAACACATCTGTAGGTCAGTATTGCGTCATACTTACAGCGCCACCTACTGCTTACAGGAAGTCCTCATAACTCCTACATACTTTGTCCGATTTACACAACATTTCTCACACTTCATCAAGGTACTGTCCTGAACACATCTATGCGTCGGTATTGAGTCACGCTTAGAGCGCCACCTACTGGTGACAGGAAGTTTCTGTCAGTACTGGACACCGAAATAGCACACCCTTTAACGGCGCCGCACCCCGACCCGCGTGGGGTGCGAGGGCCCGCTCACTGCTGCTCGCAGCCCTAGTTATTATTAGGGCCCGAGCACTGGCGGTGCGAGGCCCTATTGAAATTCGAAGGATTATTATTATTATTATTATTATTATTCTACCTTCTCCTTCTTCCAAAACAAATGCCTTTTTGGCGGCCTAAACATCGATGAAAACGGATGAAACTTTGCAGATACGTCAGTCCCGGTGAAAAATTTGATAATTCATGGGTGACGGAAATGGGCGTGGCAAAACGGCTCAAGAGCGCCCCCTGGAAAATCTAAAATGGCGAGCCCCACCTTTCAGTTTGATGTAGGCGAACGAAATTCGGAGGGCATATGTAGTTCATCGAGACGCACTAAAATGTCTCTTGGAGCTATACCCAACATGCAACAGGAAGGCCGCCATTTTGCTTTTAATGTGCCATTTTGTCCTTGTTTTGACCATTTCCATGCCTCGTACTTCGACGAACTCCTCCTACAGATTTCATCCGATCAACTTCATATTCGGTCAGCTTCATCTTAAGACCTTTGTGATCAAAAGTTATCAAAAAAATTGAGTTTTCACCAAACACCCTTCCCGTGGCGCCCCGCCAAAGTTTGACATTTCGCAATAAAACACGAGGTCCTCATAACTCCTCCATACATTATCCGATTTGTCCGATATATCTCACGCTTCATGACGGTTCTGTCCTGAACACATCTATGTGTCAGTATTGCATCATACTTATAGCGCCACCTATTGGTGAAACAGGAAGTCCCCATAACTCCTCCATACATTATCGGATTTGTCCGATATATCTCACGCTTCATGACGGTTCTGTCCTGAACACATCTATGTGTCAGTATTGCATCATACTTATAGCGCCACCTATTGGTGAAACAGGAAGTCCTCATAACTACTACATACATTATCCGATTTGTCCGATATATCTCACGCTTCATGAGGGTTCTGTCCTGAACACATCTATGTGTCAGTATTGCGTCATACTTATAGCGCCACCTATTGGTGAAACAGGAAGTCCCCATAACTCCTCCATACATTATCGGATTTGTCCGATATATCTCACGCTTCATGAGGGTTCTGTCCTGAACACATCTATGTGTCAGTATTGCGTCATACTTATAGTGCCACCTATTGGTGAAACAGGAAGTCCTCATAACTCCTACATACATTATCCAATTCGTCCGATATATCGCACGCTTCATGACGGTTCTGTCCTGAACACATCTATGTGTCAGTATTGCATCATACTTATAGCGCCACCTATTGGTGAAACAGGAAGTCCTCATAACTACTACATACATTATCCAATTTGTCTGATATATCTCACGCTTCATGACGGTTCTGTCCTGAACACATCTATGTATCAGTATTGCGTTATACTTATAGCGCCACCTATTGGTGAAACAGGAAGTCCTCATAACTCCTCCATACATTATCCGATTTGTCCGATATATCTCACGCTTCATGAGGGTTCTGTCCTGAACACATCTATGTGTCAGTATTGCGTCATACTTATAGCGCCACCTATTGGTGAAACAAGAAGTCCTCATAACTCCTCCATACATTATCCGATTTGTCCGATATATCTCACGCTTCATGAGGGTTCTGTCCTGAACACATCTATGTGTCAGTATTGCGTCATACTTATAGCGCCACCTATTGGTGTAACAGGAAGTCCTCATAACTCCTCCATACATTATCCAATTTGTCCGATATATCTCACGCTTCATGAGGGTTCTGTCCTGAACATATCTATGTGTCAGTATTGCGTCATACTTATAGCGCCACCTATTGGTGAAACAAGAAGTCCTCATAACTCCTCCATACATTATCCGATTTGTCCGATATATCTCACGCTTCATGAGGGTTCTGTCCTGAACACATCTATGTGTCAGTATTGCGTCATACTTATAGCGCCACCTATTGGTGTAACAGGAAGTCCTCATAACTCCTCCATACATTATCCAATTTGTCCGATATATCTCACGTTTCATTACGGTTCTGTCCTGAACACATCTATGTGTCAGTATTGCGTCATACTTATAGCGCCACCTATTGGTGAAACAGGAAGTCCTCATAACTCCTCCATACATTATCCAATTTGTCCGATATATCTCACGCTTCATGACGGTTCTGTCCTGAACACATCTATCTGTCAGTATTGCGTCATACTCATAGCGCCACCTATTGGTGAAACAGGAAGTCCTCATAACTCCTCCATACATTATCCAATTTGTCCGATAAATCTCACGCTTCATGACGGTTCTGTCCTGAACACATCTATGTGTCAGTATTGCGTCATACTTATAGCGCCACCTATTGGTGAAACAGGAAGTCCTCATAACTCCTCCATACATTATCCAATTTGTCCGATATATCTCACGCTTCATGACGGTTCTGTCCTGAACACATCTATGTGTCAGTATTGCGTCATACTTATAGCGCCACCTATTGGTGAAACAGTACGTCCTCATAACTCCTCCATACATTATCCGATTTGTCCGATATGTCTCACGCTTCATGACGGTTCTGTCCTGAACACATCTATGTGTCAGTATTGCGTCATACTTATAGCGCCACCTATTGGTGAAACAGTACGTCCTCATAACTCCTCCATACATTATCCGATTTGTCCGATATGTCTCACGCTTCATGACGGTTCTGTCCTGAACACATCTATGTGTCAGTATTGCGTCATACTTATAGCGCCACCTATTGGTGAAACAGTACGTCCTCATAACTCCTCCATACATTATCCGATTTGTCCGATATGTCTCACGCTTCATGACGGTTCTGTCCTGAACACATCTATGTGTCAGTATTGCGTCATACTTATAGCGCCACCTATTGGTGAAACAGTACATCCTCATAACTCCTCCATACATTATCCGATTTGTCCGATATGTCTCACGCTTCATGACGGTTCTGTCCTGAACACATCTATGTGTCAGTATTGCATCATACTTATAGCTTTACCTATTGGCGAAACAGTACGTCCTCATAACTCCTCCATACATTATCCGATTTGCACCAAATTGCTGATGCTTCATGAAGGTCGCATTCTGAACACATCTATGCTTCGGTATTGAGTCACACTTACAGCGCCACCTACTGGTGAAACAGGAAGTACTCATAACTCCTACATACGTTATCCGATTTATTCAACATGTCTCACGCTTCATCAAGGTACCGTCCTGAACACATCTATGCTTCGGTATTGAGTCACGCCTAGAGCGCCACCTACTGGTGACAGGAAGTTTCTCTCAGTACTGCACACCGAAATAGCACACCCTTTAACAGCGCCACACCCCGACACGCGTGGGGTGCGAGGGCCCGCTCACTGCTGCTCGCAGCACTAGTTAGGGCCCGAGCACTGGCGGTGCGAGGCCCTATTGAAATTCGAAGGATTATTAGGGCCCGAGCACTGGCGGTGCGAGGCCCTATTGTATTTCGAAGGATTATTATTATTCTTGTTCTTCTCCCCAAACAAATGCCTTTTTGGCGGCCTAAACATCGATGAAAACGGATGAAACTTTGCAGATACGTCAGTCCCGGTGAAAAATTTGATAATTCATGGGTGCCGGAAATAGGCGTGGCAAAACGGCTCAAGAGCGCCCCCTGGAAAATTTAAAATGGCGAGCCCCACCTTTCAGTTTGATGTAGGCGAACGAAATTCGGAGGGCATATGTATTTCATCGAGCCACACTTAAATGTCTCTTGGAGCTATACCCAACATGCAACAGGAAGTCCGCCATTTTGCTCTTAATGTGCCATTTTGTCCTTGTTTTGACCATTTCCATGCCTCGTACTTCGACGAACTCCTCCTACAGATTTCATCCGATCAACTTCATATCGGGTCAGCTTCATCTTAAGACCTTTGTGATCAAAAGTTATCAAAAAAATTGAGTTTTCACCAAACACCCTTGCCGTGGCGCCCCGCCAAAGTTTGACATTTCGCCATAAAACACGAAGTCCTCATAACTCCTCCATACATTATCCAATTCGTCCGATATATCTCACGCTTCATGAAGGTTCTGTCCTGAACACATCTATGTGTCAGTATTGCGTCATACTTATAGCGCCACCTATTGGTGAAACAGGAAGTCCTCATAACTCCTCCATACATTATCCAATTTGTCCGATATATCTCACGCTTCATGACGGTTCTGTCCTGAACACATCTATGTGTCAGTATTGCGTCATACTTATAGCGCCACCTATTGGTGAAACAGGAAGTCCTCATAACTCCTCCATACATTATCCAATTTGTCCCATATATCTCACGCTTCATGACGGTTCTGTCCTGAACACATCTATGTGTCAGTATTGCGTCATACTTATAGCGCCACCTATTGGTGAAACAGGAAGTCCTCATAACTCCTCCATACATTATCCAATTTGTCCGATATATCTCACGCTTCATGACGGTTCTGTCCTGAACACATCTATGTGTCAGTATTGCGTCATACTTATAGCGCCACCTATTGGTGAAACAGGAAGTCCTCATAACTCCTGCATACATCATACGATTTGCACCAAATTGCTGACGCTTCATGAAGGTGACATTCTGAACACATCTTTGCATCGGTATTGAGTCACACTTACAGCGCCACCTACTGGTGAAACAGGAAGTACTCATAACTCCTACATACGTTATCCGATTTACTCCTAATTGCTCATGCTTGATGAAGGTCGCGTCCTGAACACATCTGTACGTCAGTATTGAGTCATACTTATAGCGCCGCCTACAGGTCAAGCAGGAAGTCATCATAACTCCTACATACATTGTCCGATTTACTCAACATTTCTCACGCTTCATCAAGGTACCGTCCTGTACACATCTATGCGTCGGTATTGAGTCACGCTTAGAGCGCCACCTACTGGTGACAGGAAGTTTCTCTCAGTATTGCACACCGAAACAGCACACCCTTTAACGGCGCCGCACCCCGACGCGCGTGGGGTGCGAGGGCCCGCTCAATGCTGCTCGCAGCCCTAGTTATTATTATTATTCTACCTTCTCCTTCTCCTTCTTCTTCCAAAACAAATGCCTTTTTGGCGGCCTAAACATCGATGAAAACGGATGAAACTTTGCAGATACGTCAGTCCCGGTGAAAAATTTGATAATTCATGGGTGACGGAAATGGGCGTGGCAAAACGGCTCAAGAGCGCCCCCTGGGAAGTTTAAAATGGCGAGCCCCACCTTTCAGTTTGATGTAGGCGAACGAAATTCGGTGGGCATATGTATTTCATCGAGCCACACTTAAATGTCTCTTGGAGCTATACCCAACATGCAACAGGAAGTCCGCCATTTTGCTCTTAATGTGCCATTTTGTCCTTGTTTTGACCATTTCCATGCCTCGTACTTCGACGAACTCCTCCTACAGATTTCATCCGATCAACTTCATATCGGGTCAGCTTCATCTTAAGGCCTTTGTGATCAAAAGTTATCAAAAAAATTGAGTTTTCACCAAACACCCTTGCCGTGGCGCCCCGCCAAAGTTTGACATTTCGCCATAAAACACGATGTCCTCATAACTCCTCCATACATTATCCGATTTGTCCGATATATCTCACGCTTCATGACGGTTCTGTCCTGAACACATCTATGTGTCAGTATTGCATCATACTTATAGCGCCACCTATTGGTGAAACAGGAAGTCCTCATAACTCCTCCATACATTATCCAATTCGTCCGATATATCTCACGCTTCATGACGGTTCTGTCCTGAACACATCTATGTGTCAGTATTGCGTCATACTTATAGCGCCACCTATTGGTGAAACAGGAAGTCCTCATAACTCCTCCATACATTATCCGATTTGTCCGATTTATCTCACGCTTCATGACGGTTCTGTCCTGAACACATCTATGTGTCAGTATTGCGTCATACTTATAGCGCCACCTATTGGTGAAACAGGAAGTCCTCATAACTCCTGCATACATCATCCGATTTGCACCAAATTGCTGACGCTTCATGAAGGTCACCTTCTGAACACATCTATGCGTCGGTATTGAGTTACACTTACAGCGCCACCTACTGGTGAAACAGGAAGTACTCATAACTCCTACATACATTATCCGATTTACTCCAAATTGCTCATGCTTGATGAAGGTCGCATCTTGAACACATCTATGCTTCGGTATTGAGTCACACTTAGAGCGCCACCTACTGGTGACTGGACGTTTCTGTCAGTACTGGACACCGAAATAGCACACCCTTTAACGGCGCCACACCCCGACCCGCGTGGGGTGCGAGGGCCCGCTCACTGCTGCTCGCAGCACTAGTTAGGGCCCGAGCACTGGCGGTGCGAGGCCCTATTGAAACTCGAAGGATTATTATTCTCCTTCTCCTTCTTCTCCTTTACTCCAAACAAATGCCTTTTAGGCGGCCTGAACATCGATGAAAACGGATGAAACTTTGCAGATACGTCAGTCCCGGTGAAAAATTTGATAATTCATGGGTGACGGAAATAGGCGTGGCAAAACGGCTCAAGAGCGCCCCCTGGAAAGTTTCAAATGGCGAGCCCCACCTTTCAGTTTGATGTAGGCGAACGAAATTCGGAGGGCATATGTATTTCATCGAGCCACACTTAAATGTCTCTTGGAGCTATACCCAACATGCAACAGGAAGTCCGCCATTTTGCTCTTAATGTGCCATTTTGTCCTTGTTTTGACCATTTCCATGCCTCGTACTTCGACGAACTCCTCCTACAGATTTCATCCGATCAACTTCATATCCGGTCAGCTTCATCTTAAGACCTTTGTGATCAAAAGTTATCAAAAAAATTGAGTTTTCACCAAACACCCTTGCCGTGGCGCCCCGCCAAAGTTTGACATTTCGCCATAAAACACGAAGTCCTCATAACTCCTCCATACATTATTCAATTTGTCCGATATATGTCACGCTTCATGACGGTTCTGTCCTGAACACATCTATGTGTCAGTATTGCGTCATACTTATAGCGCCACCTATTGGTGAAACAGTACGTCCTCATAACTCCTCCATACATTATCCGATTTGTCCGATATGTCTCACGCTTCATGACGGTTCTGTCCTGAACACATCTATGTGTCAGTATTGCGTCATACTTATAGCGCCACCTATTGGTGAAACAGGAAGTCCTCATAACTCCTCCATACATTATCCAATTTGTCCGATATATCTCACGCTTCATGACGGTTCTGTCCTGAACACATCTATGTGTCAGTATTGCGTCATACTTATAGCGCCACCTATTGGTGAAACAGGAAGTCCTCATAACTCCTCCATACATTATCCAATTTGTCCGATATATCTCACGCTTCATGACGGTTCTGTCCTGAACACATCTATGTGTCAGTATTGCGTCATACTTATAGCGCCACCTATTGGTGAAACAGGAAGTCCTCATAACTCCTCCATACATTATCCAATTTGTCCGATATATCTCACGCTTCATGACGGTTCTGTCCTGAACACATCTATGTGTCAGTATTGCGTCATACTTATAGCGCCACCTATTGGTGAAACAGGAAGTCCTCATAACTCCTCCATACATTATCCGATTTGTCCGATATATCTCACGCTTCATGACGGTTCTGTCCTGAACACATCTATGTGTCAGTATTGCGTCATACTTATAGCGCCACCTATTGGTGAAACAGGAAGTCCCCATAACTCCTCCATACATTATCCGATTTGTCCGATATATCTCACGCTTCATGACGGTTCTGTCCTGAACACATCTATGTGTCAGTATTGCGTCATACTTATAGTGCCACCTATTGGTGAAACAGGAAGTCCCCATAACTCCTCCATACATTATCCGATTTGTCCGATATATCTCACGCTTCATGACGGTTCTGTCCTGAACACATCTATGTGTCAGTATTGCGTCATACTTATAGCGCCACCTATTGGTGAAACAGGAAGTCCTCATAACTCCTCCATACATTATCCAATTTGTCCGATATATCTCACGCTTCATGACGGTTCTGTCCTGAACACATCTATGTGTCAGTATTGCGTCATACTTATAGCGCCACCTATTGGTGAAACAGGAAGTCCCCATAACTCCTCCATACATTATCCGATTTGTCCGATATATCTCACGCTTCATGACGGTTCTGTCCTGAACACATCTATGTGTCAGTATTGCGTCATACTTATAGCGCCACCTATTGGTGAAACAGGAAGTCCTCATAACTCCTACATACATTATCCAATTTGTCCGATATATCTCACGCTTCATGACGGTTCTGTCCTGAACACATCTATGTGTCAGTATTGCGTAATACTTATAGCGCCACCTATTGGTGAAACAGGAAGTCCTCATAACTCCTGCATACATCATACGATTTGCACCAAATTGCTGACGCTTCATGAAGGTCACCTTCTGAACACATCTATGCGTCGGTATTGAGTTACACTTACAGCGCCACCTACTGGTGAAACAGGAAGTACTCATAACTCCTACATACATTATCCGATTTACTCCAAATTGCTCATGCTTGATGAAGGTCGCATCTTGAACACATCTGTAGGTCAGTATTGCGTCATACCTACAGCGCCACCTACTGCTTACAGGAAGTCCTCATAACTCCTACATACTTTGTCCGATTTACACAACATTTCTCACGCTTCATCAAGGTACTGTCCTGAACACATCTATGCGTCGGTATTGAGTCACGCTTAGAGCGCCACCTACTGGTGACAGGAAGTTTCTGTCAGTACTGGACACCGAAATAGCACACCCTTTAACGGCGCCACACCCCGACCCGCGTGGGGTGCGAGGGCCCGCTCACTGCTGCTCGCAGCACTAGTTAGGGCCCGAGCACTGGCGGTGCGAGGCCCTATTGTATTTCGAAGGATTATTATTCTCCTTCTTCTCCCCAAACAAATGCCTTTTTGGCGGCCTAAACATCGATGAAAACGGATGAAACTTTGCAGATACATCAGACCCGCTGAAAAACGGATATTTAATTGGTGATGGAAATGGGCGTGGCAAAACGGCTCAAGAGCGCCCCCTGGAAAGTTTAAAATGGCGAGCCCCACCTTTCAGTTTGATGTAGGTGAACGAAATTCGGTGGGCATATGTATTTCATCGAGCCACACTTAAATGTCTCTTGGAGTTATACCCAACATGCAACAGGAAGTCCGCCATTTTGCTCTTAATGTGCCATTTTGTCCTTGTTTTGACCATTTCCATGCCTCGTACTTCGACGAACTCCTCCTACAGATTTCATCCGATCAACTTCATATCGGGTCAGCTTCATCTTAAGACCTTTGTGATCAAAAGTTATCAAAAAAATTGAGTTTTCACCAAACACCCTTGCCGTGGCGCCCCGCCAAAGTTTGACATTTCGCCATAAAACACGATGTCCTCATAACTCCTCCATACATTATCGGATTTGTCCGATATATCTCACGCTTCATGACAGTTCTGTCCTGAACACATCTATGTGTCAGTATTGCGTTATACTTATTGCGCCACCTATTGGTGAAACAGGAAGTCCTCATAACTCCTACATACATTATCCAATTCGTCCGATATATCTCACGCTTCATGACGGTTCTGTCCTGAACACATCTATGTCTCAGTATTGCATCATACTTATAGCGCCACCTATTGGTGAAACAGGAAGTCCTCATAACTCCTCCATACATTATCCAATTTGTCCGATTTATCTCACGCTTCATGATGGTTCTGTCCTGAACACATCTATGTGTCAGTATTGCGTCATACTTATAGCGCCACCTATTGGTGAAACAGGAAGTCCTCATAACTCCTGCATACATCATACGATTTGCACCAAATTGCTGACGCTTCATGAAGGTCACCTTCTGAACACATCTATGCGTCGGTATTGAGTTACACTTACAGCGCCACCTACTGGTGAAACAGGAAGTACTCATAACTCCTACATACATTATCCGATTTACTCCAAATTGCTCATGCTTGATGAAGGTCGCATCTTGAACACTTCTGTAGGTCAGTATTGCGTCATACCTACAGCGCCACCTACTGCTTACAGGAAGTCCTCATAACTCCTACATACTTTGTCCGATTTACACAACATTTCTCACGCTTCATCAAGGTACTGTCCTGAACACATCTATGCGTCGGTATTGAGTCACGCTTAGAGCGCCACCTACTGGTGACAGGAAGTTTCTGTCAGTACTGGACACCGAAATAGCACACCCTTTAACGGCGCCACACCCCGACCCGCGTGGGGTGCGAGGGCCCGCTCACTGCTGCTCGCAGCACTAGTTATTATTATTATTAGGGCCCGAGCACTGGCTGTGCGAGGCCCTATTGAAACTCGAAGGATTATTATTATTCTTCTCCTTCTCCTTCTTCTCCTTTACTCCAAACAAATGCCTTTTAGGCGGCCTGAACATCGATGAAAACGGATGAAACTTTGCAGATACGTCAGTCCCGGTGAAAAATTTGATAATTCATGGGTGACGGAAATGGGCGTGGCAAAACGGCTCAAGAGCGCCCCCTGGAAAATCTAAAATGGCGAGCCCCACCTTTCAGTTTGATGTAGGCGAACGAAATTCGGAGGGCATATGTAGTTCATCGAGACGCATTAAAATGTCTCTTGGAGCTATACCCAACATAAAACAGGAAGGCCGCCATTTTGCTTTTAATGTGCCATTTTGTCCTTGTTTTGACCATTTCCATGCCTCGTACTTCGACGAACTCCTCCTACAGATTTCATCCGATCAACTTCATATCGGGTCAGCTTCATCTTAAGGCCTTTCTGATCAAAAGTTATCAAAAAAATTGAGTTTTCACCAAACACCCTTGCCGTGGCGCCCCGCCAAAGTTTGACATTTCGCCATAAAACACGAAGTCCTCATAACTCCTCCATACATTATCCAATTTGTCCGATATATCTCACGCTTCATGACGGTTCTGTCCTGAACACATCTATGTGTCAGAATTGCGTCATACTTATAGCGCCACCTATTGGTGAAACAGGAAGTCCTCATAACTCCTCCATACATTATCCAATTTGTCCGATATATCTCACGCTTCATGACGGTTCTGTCCTGAACACATCTATGTGTCAGTATTGCCTCATACTTATAGCGCCACCTATTGGTGAAACAGGAAGTCCTCATAACTCCTCCATACATTATCCAATTTGTCCGATATATCTCACGCTTCATGACGGTTCTGTCCTGAACACATCTATGTGTCAGTATTGCGTCATACTTATAGCGCCACCTATTGGTGAAACAGGAAGTCCTCATAACTCCTCCATACATTATCCAATTTGTCCGATATATCTCACGCTTCATGACGGTTCTGTCCTGAACACATCTATGTGTCAGTATTGCGTCATACTTATAGCGCCACCTATTGGTGAAACAGGAAGTCCTCATAACTCCTCCATACATTATCCAATTTGTCCGATATATCTCACGCTTCATGACGGTTCTGTCCTGAACACATCTATGTGTCAGTATTGCGTCATACTTATAGCGCCACCTATTGGTGAAACAGGAAGTCCTCATAACTCCTCCATACATTATCCAATTTGTCCGATATATCTCACGCTTCATGACGGTTCTGTCCTGAACACATCTATGTGTCAGTATTGCGTCATACTTATAGCGCCACCTATTGGTGAAACAGGAAGTCCTCATAACTCCTCCATACATTATCCAATTTGTCCGGTATATCTCACGCTTCATGACGGTTCTGTCCTGAACACATCTATGTGTCAGTATTGCGTCATACTTATAGCACCACCTATTGGTGAAACAGGAAGTCCTCATAACTCCTCCATACATTATCCAATTTGTCCGATATATCTCACGCTTCATGACGGTTCTGTCCTGAACACATCTATGTGTCAGTATTGCGTCATACTTATAGCGCCACCTATTGGTGAAACAGGAAGTCCTCATAACTCCTCCATACATTATCCAATTTGTCCGATATATCTCACGCTTCATGACGGTTCTGTCCTGAACACATCTATGTGTCAGTATTGCGTCATACTTATAGCGCCACCTATTGGTGAAACAGGAAGTCCTCATAACTCCTCCATACATTATCCAATTTGTCCGATATATCTCACGCTTCATGACGGTTCTGTCCTGAACACATCTATGTGTCAGTATTGCGTCATACTTATAGCACCACCTATTGGTGAAACAGGAAGTCCTCATAACTCCTCCATACATTATCCAATTTGTCCGATATATCTCACGCTTCATGACGGTTCTGTCCTGAACACATCTATGTGTCAGTATTGCGTCATACTTATAGCGCCACCTATTGGTGAAACAGGAAGTCCTCATAACTCCTCCATACATTATCCAATTTGTCCGGTATATCTCACGCTTCATGACGGTTCTGTCCTGAACACATCTATGTGTCAGTATTGCGTCATACTTATAGCACCACCTATTGGTGAAACAGGAAGTCCTCATAGCTCCTCCATACATTATCCAATTTGTCCGATATATCTCACGCTTCATGACGGTTCTGTCCTGAACACATCTATGTGTCAGTATTGCGTCATACTTATAGCGCCACCTATTGGTGAAACAGGAAGTCCTCATAACTCCTCCATACATTATCCGATTTGTCCGATTTATCTCACGCTTCATGACGGTTCTGTCCTGAACACATCTATGTGTCAGGATTGCGTCATACTTATAGCGCCACCTATTGGTGAAACAGGAAGTCCTCATAACTCCTCCATACATTATCCAATTTGTCCGATATATCTCACGCTTCATGACGGTTCTGTCCTGAACACATCTATGTGTCAGTATTGCGTCATACTTATAGCGCCACCTATTGGTGAAACAGGAAGTCCTCATAACTCCTACATACGGTATCCTATTTACTCAACATTTCTCAAGCTTCATCAAGGTACCGTCCTGAACACATCTATGCGTCGGTATTGAGTCACGCTTAGAGCGCCACCTACTGGTGACAGGAAGTTTCTCTCAGTACTGGTCACCGAAATAGCACAGCCTTTAACGGCGCCGCACCCCGACACGCGTGGGGTGCGAGGGCCCGCTCAATGCTGCTCGCAGCCCTAGTTCTCCTTCTTCTTCCAAAACAAATGCCTTTTTGGCGGCCTAAACATCGATGAAAACGGATGAAACTTTGCAGATACGTCAGTCCCGGTGAAAAATTTGATAATTCACGGGTGACGGAAATGGGCGTGGCAAAACGGCTCAAGAGCGCCCCCTGGAAAGTTTAAAACGGCGAGCCCCACCTTTCAGTTTGATGTAGACGAACGAAATTCGGTGGGCATATGTATTTCATCGAGCCACACTAAAATGTCTCTTGGAGCTATACCCAACATGCAACAGGAAGTCCGCCATTTTGCTCTTAATGTGCCATTTTGTCCTTGTTTTGACCATTTCCATGCCTCATACTTCGACGAACTCCTCCTACAGATTTCATCTGATCAACTTCATATCGGGTCAGCTTCATCTTAAGACCTTTGTGATCAAAAGTTATCAAAAAAATTTAGTTTTCACCAAACACCCTTGCCGTGGCGCCCCGCCAAAGTTTGACATTTCGCCATAAAACACGAAGTCCTCATAACTCCTACATACATTACCCAATTTGTCCGATATATCTCACGCTTCATGACGGTTCTGTCCTGAACACATCTATGTGTCAGTATTGCGTCATACTTATAGCGCCACCTATTGGTGAAACAGGAAGTCCTCAGAACTACTGCATACATCATCCGATTTGCACCAAATTGCTGACGCTTCATGAAGGTCACCTTCTGAACGCATCTATGCGTCGGTATTGAGTCACACTTACAGCGCCACCTACTGGTGAAACAGGAAGTACTCATAACTCCTACATACGTTATCCGATTTACTCCAAATTGCTCATGCTTGATGAAGGTCGCATCTTGAACACTTCTGTAAGTCAGTATTGCGTCATACCTACAGCGCCACCTACTGGTGAAACAGGAAGTCCTCATAACTCCTCCATACATTATCCGATTTACTCAAGATGTCTCACGCTTCATCAAGGTACCGTCCTGAACACATCTATGCTTCGGTATTGTCACGCTTAGAGCGCCACCTACTGGTGACAGGAAGTTTCTCTCAGCACAGGACACCGAAATAGCACACCCTTTAACGGCGCCGCACCCCGACACGCGTGGGGTGCGAGGGCCCGCTCACTGCTGCTCGCAGCCCTAGTTAGGGCCCGAGCACTGGCGGTGCGAGGCCCTATTGAAACTCGAAGGATTATTATTATTATTCTTCTCCTTCTTCTCCTTCTTCTTCTCCTTTACTCCAAACAAATGCCTTTTAGGCGGCCTGAACATCGATGAAAACGGATGAAACTTTGCAGATACGTCAGTCCCGGTGAAAAATTTGATAATTCATGGGTGACGGAAATGGGCGTGGCAAAACGGCTCAAGAGCGCCCCCTGGAAAGTTTAAAATGGCGAGCCCCACCTTTCAGTTTGATGTAGGCTAACGAAATTCGGTGGGCATATGTATTTCATCGAGCCACACTAAAATGTCTCTTGGAGCTATACCCAACATGCAACAGGAAGTCCGCCATTTTGCTTTTAATGTGCCATTTTGTCCTTGTTTTGACCATTTCCATGCCTCGTACTTCGACGAACTCCTCCTAGAGATTTCATCCCATCAACTTCATATCGGGTCGGCTTCATCTTAAGACCTTTGTGATCAAAAGTTATCAAAAAAATTGAGTTTTCACCACACACCCTTGCCGTGGCGCCCCGCTAAAGTTTGACATTTCGCCATAAAACACGAAGTCCTCATAACTCCTCCATACATTATCCAATTTGTCCGATATATCTCACGCTTCATGACGGTCCTGTCCTGAACACATCTATGTGTCAGTATTGCGTCATACTTATAGCGCCACCTATTGGTGAAACAGAAAGTCCTCATAACTCCTCCATACATTATCCAATTTGTCCGATATATCTCACGCTTCATGACGGTTCTGTCCTGAACACATCTATGTGTCAGTATTGCGTCATACTTATAGCGCCACCTATTGGTGAAACAGGAAGTCCTCATAACTCCTCCATACATTATCCAATTTGTCCGATATATCTCACGCTTCATGACGGTTCTGTCCTGAACACATCTATGTGTCAGTATTGCGTCATACTTATAGCGCCACCTATTGGTGAAACAGGAAGTCCTCATAACTCCTCCATACATTATCCAATTTGTCCGATATATCTCACGCTTCATGACGGTTCTGTCCTGAACACATCTATGTGTCAGTATTGCGTCATACTTATAGCGCCACCTATTGGTGAAACAGGAAGTCCTCATAACTCCTCCATACATTATCCAATTTGTCCGATATATCTCACGCTTCATGACGGTTCTGTCCTGAACACATCTATGTGTCAGTATTGCGTCATACTTATAGCGCCACCTATTGGTGAAACAGGAAGTCCTCATAACTCCTGCATACATTATCCAATTTGTCCGATATATCTCACGCTTCATGACGGTTCTGTCCTGAACACATCTATGTGTCAGTATTGCATCATACTTATAGCACCACCTATCGGTGAAACAGGAAGTCCTCATAACTCCTACATACGTTATCCAATTTACTCAACATTTCTCACGCTTCATCAAGGTACCGTCCTGAACACATCTATGCTTCGGTATTGAGTCACGCTTAGAGCGCCACCTACTGGTGACAGAAAGTTTCTCTCAGTACTGCACACCGAAATAGCACACCCTTTAACGGCGCCACACCCCGACACGCATGGGGTGCGAGGGCCCGCTCACTGCTGCTCGCAGCCCTAGTTCTCCTTCTTCTTCCAAAACAAATGCCTTTTTGGCGGCCTAAACATCGATGAAAACGGATGAAACTTTGCAGATACGTCAGTCCCGGTGAAAAATTTGATAATTCACGGGTGACGGAAATGGGCGTGGCAAAACGGCTCAAGAGCGCCCCCTGGAAAGTTTAAAACGGCGAGCCCCACCTTTCAGTTTGATGTAGACGAACGAAATTCGGTGGGCATATGTATTTCATCGAGCCACACTAAAATGTCTCTTGGAGCTATACCCAACATGCAACAGGAAGTCCGCCATTTTGCTCTTAATGTGCCATTTTGTCCTTGTTTTGACCATTTCCATGCCTCATACTTCGACGAACTCCTCCTACAGATTTCATCTGATCAACTTCATATCGGGTCAGCTTCATCTTAAGACCTTTGTGATCAAAAGTTATCAAAAAAATTGAGTTTTCACCAAACACCCTTGCCGTGGCGCCCCGCCAAAGTTTGACATTTCGCCATAAAACACGAAGTCCTCATAACTCCTCCATACATTATCCAATTTGTCCGATATATCTCACGCTTCATGACAGTTCTGTCCTGAACACATCTATGTGTCAGTATTGCGTCATACTTATTGCGCCACCTATTGGTGAAACAGGAAGTCCTCATAACTCCTACATACATTATCCAATTCGTCCGATATATCTCACGCTTCATGACGGTTCTGTCCTGAACACATCTATGTGTCAGTATTGCATCATACTTATAGCGCCACCTATTGGTGAAACAGGAAGTCCCCATAACTCCTCCATACATTATCGGATTTGTCCGATATATCTCACGCTTCATGAGGGTTCTGTCCTGAACACATCTATGTGTCAGTATTGCGTCATACTTATAGCGCCACCTATTGGTGAAACAGGAAGTCCTCATAACTCCTACATACATTATCCAATTCGTCCGATATATCTCACGCTTCATGACTGTTCTGTCCTGAACACATCTATGTGTCAGTATTGCATCATACTTATAGCGCCACCTATTGGTGAAACAGGAAGTCCTCATAACTCCTCCATACATTATCCAATTCGTCCGATATATCTCACGCTTCATGAAGGTTCTGTCCTGAACACATCTATGTGTCAGTATTGCATCATACTTATAGCGCCACCTATTGGTAAAACAGGAAGTCCTCATAACTCCTCCATACATTATCCGATTTGTCCGATATATCTCACGCTTCATGACGGTTCTGTCCTGAACACATCTATGTGTCAGTATTGCGTCATACTTATAGCGCCACCTATTGGTGAAACAGGAAGTCCTCATAACTCCTCCATACATTATCCGATTTGTCCGATTTATCTCACGCTTCATGACGGTTCTGTCCTGAACACATCTATGTGTCAGTATTGCGTCATACTTATAGCGCCACCTATTGGTGAAACAGGAAGTCCTCATAACTCCTGCATACATCATCCGATTTGCACCAAATTGCTGACGCTTCATGAAGGTCACCTTCTGAACACATCTATGCGTCGGTATTGAGTTACACTTACAGCGCCACCTACTGGTGAAACAGGAAGAACTCATAACTCCTACATACATTATCCGATTTACTCCAAATTGCTCATGCTTGATGAAGGTCGCATCTTGAACACATCTGTAGGTCAGTATTGCGTCATACCTACAGCGCCACCTACTGCTTACAGGAAGTCCTCATAACTCCTACATACTTTGTCCGATTTACACAACATTTCTCACGCTTCATCAAGGTACTGTCCTGAACACATCTATGCGTCGGTATTGAGTCACGCTTAGAGCGCCACCTACTGGTGACAGGAAGTTTCTGTCAGTACTGGACACCGAAATAGCACACCCTTTAACGGCGCCACACCCCGACCCGCGTGGGGTGCGAGGGCCCGCTCACTGCTGCTCGCAGCACTAGTTAGGGCCCGAGCACTGGCTGTGCGAGGCCCTATTGAAACTCGAAGGATTATTATTATTCTTCTCCTTCTCCTTCTCCTTCTCCTTCTCCTTTACTCCAAACAAATGCCTTTTAGGCGGCCTGAACATCGATGAAAACGGATGAAATTTTGCAGATACGTCAGTCCCGGTGAAAAATTTGATAATTCATGGGTGACGGAAATAGGCGTGGCATAACGGCTCAAGAGCGCCCCCTGGAAAATCTAAAATGGCGAGCCCCACCTTTCAGTTTGATGTAGGCGAATGAAATTCGGAGGGCATATGTAGTTCATCGAGACGCACTAAAATGTCTCTTGGAGCTATACCCAACATGCAACAGTAAGGCCGCCATTTTGCTTTTAATGTGCCATTTTGTCCTTGTTTTGACCATTTCCATGCCTCGTACTTCGACGAACTCCTCCTACAGATTTCATCCGATCAACTTCATATCGGGTCAGCTTCATCTTAAGGCCTTTGTGATCAAAAGTTATCAAAAAAATTGAGTTTTCACCAAACACCCTTGCCGTGGCGCCCCGCCAAAGTTTGACATTTCGCCATAAAACACGAAGTCCTCATAACTCCTCCATACATTATCCAATTTGTCCGATATATCTCACGCTTCATGACGGTTCTGTCCTGAACACATCTATGTGTCAGTATTGCATCATACTTATAGCGCCACCTATTGGTGAAACAGGAAGTCCCCATAACTCCTCCATACATTATCGGATTTGTCCGATATATCTCACGCTTCATGAGGGTTCTGTCCTGAACACATCTATGTGTCAGTATTGCGTCATACTTATAGCGCCACCTATTGGTGAAACAGGAAGTCCTCATAACTCCTACATACATTATCCAATTCGTCCGATATATCTCACGCTTCATGACGGTTCTGTCCTGAACACATCTATGTGTCAGTATTGCGTCATAATTATAGCGCCACCTATTGGTGAAACAGTACGTCCTCATAACTCCTCCATACATTATCCGATTTGTCCGATATGTCTCACGCTTCATGACGGTTCTGTCCTGAACACATCTATGTGTCAGTATTGCGTCATACTTATAGCGCCACCTATTGGTGAAACAGTACATCCTCATAACTCCTCCATACATTATCCGATTTGTCCGATATGTCTCACGCTTCATGACGGTTCTGTCCTGAACACATCTATGTGTCAGTATTGCGTCATACTTATAGCGCCACCTATTGGTGAAACAGTACGTCCTCATAACTCCTCCATACATTATCCGATTTGTCCGATATGTCTCACGCTTCATGATGGTTCTGTCCTGAACACATCTATGTGTCAGTATTGCATCATACTTATAGCGCCACCTATTGGTGAAACAGGAAGTCCTCATAACTCCTACATACATTATCCAATTCGTCCGATATATCTCACGCTTCATGAAGGTTCTGTCCTGAACACATCTATGTGTCAGTATTGCGTCATACTTATTGCGCCACCTATTGGTGAAACAGGAAGTCCTCATAACTCCTCCATACATTATCGGATTTGTCCGATATATCTCACGCTTCATGACAGTTCTGTCCTGAACACATCTATGTGTCAGTATTGCGTCATACTTATTGCGCCACCTATTGGTGAAACAGGAAGTCCTCATAACTCCTACATACATTATCCAATTCGTCCGATATATCTCACGCTTCATGACGGTTCTGTCCTGAACACATCTATGTGTCAGTATTGCGTCATACTTATAGCGCCACCTATTGGTGAAACAGGAAGTCCTCATAACTCCTACATACATTATCCGATTTGTCCGATATGTCTCACGCTTCATGACAGTTCTGTCCTGAACACATCTATGTGTCAGTATTGCGTCATACTTATAGCGCCACCTATTGGTGAAACAGGAAGTCCTCATAACTCCTGCATACATCATCCGATTTGCACCAAATTGCTGACGCTTCATGAAGGTGGCCTTCTGAACCCATCTATGTGTCGGTATTGAGTCACACTTACAGCGCCACCTACTGGTGAAACAGGAAGTCCTCATAACTCCTACATACGTTATCCGATTTACTCAACATTTCTCACGCTTCATCAAGGTACCGTCCTGAACACATCTATGCTTCGGTATTGAGTCACGCCTAGAGCGCCACCTACTGGTGACAGGAAGTTTCTCTCAGTACTGCACACCGAAATAGCCCAGCCTTTAACGGCGCCACACCCCGACACGCATGGGGTGCGAGGGCCCGCTCACTGCTGCTCGCAGCCCTAGTTATTATTAGGGCCCGAGCACTGGCGGTGCGAGGCCCTATTGTATTTCGAAGGATTATTATTCTTCTTCCAAAACAAATGCCTTTTTGGCGGCCTAAACATCGATGAAAACGGATGAAACTTTGCAGATACGTCAGTCCCGGTGAAAAATTTGATAATTCATGGGTGCCGGAAATAGGCGTGGCAAAACGGCTCAAGAGCGCCCCCTGGAAAATTTAAAATGGCGAGCCCCACCTTTCAGTTTGATGTAGGCGAACGAAATTCGGAGGGCATATGTATTTCATCGAGCCACACTTAAATGTCTCTTGGAGCTATACCCAACATGCAACAGGAAGTCCGCCATTTTGCTCTTAATGTGCCATTTTGACCGTGTTTTGACCATTTCCATGCCTCGTACTTCGACGAACTCCTCCTACAGATTTCATCTGATCAACTTCATATCGGGTCAGCTTCATCTTAAGACCTTTGTGATCAATAGTTATCAAAAAAATTGAGTTTTCACCAAACACCCTTGCCGTGGCGCCCCGCCAAAGTTTGACATTTCGCCATAAAACACGAAGTCCTCATAACTCCTCCATACATTATCGGATTTGTCCGATATATCTCACGCTTCATGACGGTTCTGTCCTGAACACATCTATGTGTCAGTATTGCGTCATACTTATAGCGCCACCTATTGGTGAAACAGGAAGTCCTCATAACTCCTCCATACATTATCCAATTTGTCCGATATATCTCACGCTTCATGACGGTTCTGTCCTGAACACATCTATGTGTCAGTATTGCGTCATACGAATAGCGCCACCTATTGGTGAAACAGGAAGTCCTCATAACTCCTGCATACATCATCCGATTTGCACCAAATTGCTGACGCTTCATGAAGGTAGCCTTCTGAACCCATCTATGCGTCGGTATTGAGTCACACTTACAGCGCCACCTACTGGTGAAACAGGAAGTCCTCATAACTCCTACATACGTTATCCCATTTACTCAACATTTCTCACGCTTCATCAAGGTACCGTCCTGAACACATCTATGCTTCGGTATTGAGTCACGCCTAGAGCGCCACCTACTGGTGACAGGAAGTTTCTCTCAGTACTGCACACCGAAATAGCACACCCTTTAACGGCGCCACACCCCGACCCGCATGGGGTGCGAGGGCCCGCTCACTGCTGCTCGCAGCACTAGTTCTCCTTATTCTTCTTCTCCCCAAACAAATGCCTTTTTGGCGGCCTAAACATCGATGAAAACGGATGAAACTTTGCAGATACATCAGTCCCGGTGAAAATCGGATATTTCATTGGTGACGGAAATGGGCGTGGCAAAACGGCTCAAGAGCGCCCCCTGGAAAGTTTAAAATGGCGAGCCCCACCTTTCAGTTTGATGTAGGCGAACGAAATTCGGTGGGCATATGTATTTCATCGAGCCACACTTAAATGTCTCTTGGAGCTATACCCAACATGCAACAGGAAGTCCGCCATTTTGCTCTTAATGTGCCATTTTGTCCTTGTTTTGACCATTTCCATGCCTTGTACTTCCACGAACTCCTCCTACAGATTTAATCCGATCAACTTCATATCGGGTCAGCATCATCTTAAGACCTTTGTGATCAAAAGTTATCAAAAAAATTGAGTTTTCACCAAACACCCTTGCCGTGGCGCCCCGCCAAAGTTTGACATTTCGCCATAAAACACGAAGTCCTCATAACTCCTCCATACATTATCCAATTTGTCCGATATATCTCACGCTTCATGACGGTTCTGTCCTGAACACATCTATGTGTCAGTATTGCATCATACTTATAGCGCCACCTATTGGTGAAACAGGAAGTCCTCATAACTCCTCCATACATTATCCAATTTGTCCGATATATCTCACGCTTCATGACGGTTCTGTCCTGAACACATCTATGTGTCAGTATTGCGTCATACTTATAGCGCCACCTATTGGTGAAACAGGAAGTCCTCATAACTCCTCCATACATTATCCAATTTGTCCAATATATCTCACGCTTCATGACGGTTCTGTCCTGAACACATCTATGTGTCAGTATTGCGTCATACTTATAGCGCCACCTATTGGTGAAACAGGAAGTCCTCATATCTCCTCCATACATAATCCAATTTGTCCCATATATCTCACGCTTCATGACGGTTCTGTCCTGAACACATCTATGTGTCAGTATTGCATCATACTTATAGTGCCACCTATTGGTGAAACAGGAAGTCCTCATAACTCCTACATACATTATCCAATTTGTCCGATATATCTCACGCTTCATGACGGTTCTGTCCTGAACACATCTATGTGTCAGTATTGCGTCATACTTATAGCGCCACCTATTGGTGAAACAGGAAGTCCTCATAACTCCTACATACATTAGCCAATTCGTCCGATATATCTCACGCTTCATGACGGTTCTGTCCTGAACACATCTATGTGTCAGTATTACATCATACTTATAGCGCCACTTATTGGTGAAACAGGAAGTCCCCATAACTCCTCCATACATTATCGGATTTGTCCGATATATCTCACGCTTCATGACGGTTCTGTCCTGAACACATCTATGTGTCAGTATTGCGTCATACTTATAGCGCCACCTATTGGTGAAACAGGAAGTCCTCATAACTCCTACATACATTATCTAATTCGTCCGATATATCTCACGCTTCATGACGGTTCTGTCCTGAACACATCTATGTGTCAGTATTGCATCATACTTATAGCGCCACCTATTGGTGAAACAGGAAGTCCTCATAACTACTACATACATTATCCAATTTGTCCGATATATCTCACGCTTCATGATGGTTCTGTCCTGAACACATCTATGTGTCAGTATTGCGTCATACTTATAGCGCCACCTATTGGTGAAACAGGAAGTCCTCATAACTCCTCCATACATTATCCAATTCGTCCGATATATCTCACGCTTCATGAGGGTTCTGTCCTGAACACATCTATGTGTCAGTATTGCGTCATACTTATAGCGCCACCTATTGGTGAAACAGGAAGTCCCCATAACTCCTCCATACATTATCCGATTTGTCCGATATATCTCACGCTTCATGACGGTTCTGTCCTGAACACATCTATGTGTCAGTATTGCGTCATACTTATAGCGCCACCTATTGGTGTAACAGGAAATCCTCATAACTCCTGCATACATCATCCGATTTGCACCAAATTGCTGACGCTTCATGAAGGTCACCTTCTGAACACATCTATGCGTCGGTATTGAGTTACACTTACAGCGCCACCTACTGGTGAAACAGGAAGTACTCATAACTCCTACATATGTTATCCGATTTACTCCAAATTGCTCATGCTTGATGAAGGTCGCATCTTGAACACATCTGTAGGTCAGTATTGCGTCATACCTACAGTGCCACCTACTGCTTACAGGAAGTCCTCATAACTCTTACATACTTTGTCCGATTTACACAACATTTCTCACGCTTCATCAAGGTACTGTCCTGAACACATCTATGCGTCGGTATTGAGTCACGCTTAGAGCGCCACCTACTGGTGACAGGAAGTTTCTGTCAGTACTGGACACCGAAATAGCACACCCTTTAACGGCGCCACACCCCGACCCGCGTGGGGTGCGAGGGCCCGCTCACTGCTGCTCGCAGCCCTAGTTAGGGCCCGAGCACTGGCGGTGCGAGGCCCTATTGAAACTCGAAGGATTATTATTCTCCTTCTCCTTCTTCTCCTTTACTCCAAACAAATGCCTTTTAGGCGGCCTGAACATCGATGAAAACGGATGAAACTTTGCAGATACGTCAGTCCCGGTGAAAAATTTGATAATTCATGGGTGACGGAAATGGGCGTGGCAAAACGGCTCAAGAGCGCCCCCTGGAAAATCTAAAATGGCGAGCCCCACCTTTCAGTTTGATGTAGGCTAACGAAATTCGGAGGGCATATGTAGTTCATCGAGACGCACTAAAATGTCTCTTGGAGCTATACCCAACATGCAACAGGAAGGCCGCCATTTTGCTTTTAATGTGCCATTTTGTCCTTGTTTTGACCATTTCCATGCCTCGTACTTCGACGAACTCCTCCTACAGATTTCATCCGATCAACTTCATATCGGGTCAGCTTCATCTTAAGACCTTTGTGATCAAAAGTTATCAAAAAAATTGAGTTTTCACCAAACACCCTTGCCGTGGCGCCTTGCCAAAGTTTGACATTTCGCCATAAAACACGAAGTCCTCATAACTCCTACATACATTATTCAATTTGTCCGATATATCTCACGCTTCATGACGGTTCTGTCCTGAACACATCTATGTGTCAATATTGCGTCATACTTATAGCGCCACCTATTGGTGAAACAGGAAGTCCTCATAACTCCTCCATACATTATCCAATTCGTCCGATATATCTCACGCTTCATGAAGGTTCTGTCCTGAACACATCTATGTGTCAGTATTGCGTCATACTTATAGCGCCACCTATTGGTAAAACAGGAAGTCCTCATAACTCCTCCATACATTATCCGATTTGTCCGATATATCTCACGCTTCATGAGGGTTCTGTCCTGAACACATCTATGTGTCAGTATTGCGTCATACTTATAGCGCCACCTATTGGTGAAACAGGAAGTCCTCATAACTCCTCCATACATTATCCGATTTGTCCGATTTATCTCACGCTTCATGACGGTTCTGTCCTGAACACATCTATGTGTCAGTATTGCGTCATACTTATAGCGCCACCTATTGGTGAAACAGGAAGTCCTCATAACTCCTCCATACATTATCCAATTCGTCCGATATATCTCACGCTTCATGAAGGTTCTGTCCTGAACACATCTATGTGTCAGTATTGCGTCATACTTATAGCGCCACCTATTGGTGAAACAGGAAGTCCTCATAACTCCTACATACATTATCCAATTCCTCCGATATATCTCACGCTTCATGAAGGTTCTGTCCTGAACACATCTATGTGTCAGTATTGTGTCATACTTATAGCGCCACCTATTGGTGAAACAGGAAGTCCTCATAACTCCTACATACATTATCCAATTCGTCCGATATATCTCACGCTTCATGACGGTTCTGTCCTGAACACATCTTTGTGTCAGTATTGCGTCATACTTATAGCGCCACCTATTGGTGAAACAGGAAGTCCTCATAACTCCTGCATACATCATCCGATTTGCACCAAATTGCTGACGCTTCATGAAGGTCACCTTCTGAACACATCTATGCGTCGGTATTGAGTAACACTTACAGCGCCACCTACTGGTGAAACAGGAAGTACTCATAACTACTACATACATTATCCGATTTACTCCAAATTGCTCATGCTTGATGAAGGTCGCATCTTGAACACATCTGTAGGTCAGTATTGCGTCATACCTACAGCGCCACCTACTGCGCCACCTACTGCTTACAGGAAGTCCTCATAACTCCTACATACTTTGTCCGATTTACACAACATTTCTCACGCTTCATCAAGGTACTGTCCTGAACACATCGATGCGTCGGTATTAAGTCACGCTTAGAGCGCCACCTACTGGTGACAGGAAGTTTCTGTCAGTACTGGACACCGAAATAGCACACCCTTTAACGGCGCCACACCCCGACCCGCGTGGGGTGCGAGGGCCCGCTCACTGCTGCTCGCAGCACTAGTATTATTATTCTACCTTCTCCTTCTTCCAAAACAAATGCCTTTTTGGCGGCCTAAACATCGATGAAAACGGATAAAACTTTGCAGATACGTCAGTCCCGGTGAAAAATTTGATAATTCATGGGTGAGGGAAATGGGCGTGGCAAAACGGCTCAAGAGCGCCCCCTGGAAAATTTAAAATGGTGAGCCCCACCTTTCGGTTTGATGTAGGCGAACGAAATTCGGTGGGCATATGTATTTCATCGAGCCACACTAAAATGTCTCTTGGAGCTGTACCCAACATGCAACAGGAAGGCCGCCATTTTGCTTTTAATGTGCCATTTTGTCCTTGTTTTGACCATTTCCATGCCTCGTATTTCAACGAACTCCTCCTACAGATTTCATCCGATCAACTTCATATTCGGTCAGCTTCATCTTAAGACCTTTGTGATCAAAAGTTATCAAAAAAATTGAGTTTTCACCAAACACCCTTCCCGTGGCGCCCCGCCAAAGTTTGACATTTCGCAATAAAACACGAGGTCCTCATAACTCCTGCATACATTATCCAATTTGTCCGATATATCTCACGCTTCATGACGGTTCTGTCCTGAACACATCTATGTGTCAGTATTGCATCATACTTATAGCGCCACCTATTGGTGAAACAGGAAGTCCCCATAACTCCTCCATACATTATCGGATTTGTCCGATATATCTCACGCTTCATGACGGTTCTGTCCTGAACACATCTATGTGTCAGTATTGCGTTATACTTATAGCGCCACCTATTGGTGAAACAGGAAGTCCTCATAACTCCTACATACATTATCCAATTCGTCCGATATATCTCACGCTTCATGACGGTTCTGTCCTGAACACATCTATGTGTCAGTATTGCATCATACTTATAGCGCCACCTATTGGTGAAACAGGAAGTCCTCATAATTACTACATACATTATCCAATTTGTCTGATATATCTCACGCTTCATGACGGTTCTGTCCTGAACACATCTATGTGTCAGTATTGCGTCATACTTATAGCGCCACCTATTGGTGAAACAGGAAGTCCTCATAACTCCTACATACATTATCCAATTCGTCCGATATATCTCACGCTTCATGACGGTTCTGTCCTGAACACATCTATGTGTCAGTATTGCATCATACTTATAGCGCCACCTATTGGTGAAACAGGAAGTCCTCATAACTACTACATACATTATCCAATTTGTCTGATATATCTCACGCTTCATGACGGTTCTGTCCTGAACACATCTATGTGTCAGTATTGCGTCATACTTATAGCGCCACCTATTGGTGAAACAGGAAGTCCTCATAACTCCTCCATACATTATCCGATTTGTCCGATATATCTCACGCTTCATGAGGGTTCTGTCCTGAACACATCTATGTGTCAGTATTGCGTCATACTTATAGCGCCACCTATTGGTGAAACAGGAAGTCCCCATAACTCCTCCATACATTATCGGATTTGTCCGATATATCTCACGCTTCATGAGGGTTCTGTCCTGAACACATCTATGTGTCAGTATTGCGTCATACTTATAGCGCCACCTATTGGTGAAACAGGAAGTCCTCATAACTCCTACATACATTATCCAATTTGTCCGATATATCTCACGCTTCATGACGGTTCTGTCCTGAACACATCTATGTGTCAGTATTGCGTCATACTTATAGCGCCACCTATTGGTGAAACAGGAAGTCCTCATAACTCCTCCATACATTATCCAATTCGTCTGATATATCTCACGCTTCATGAAGGTTCTGTCCTGAACACATCTGTGTCAGTATTGCGTCATACTTATAGCGCCACCTATTGGTGAAACAGGAAGTCCTTATAACTCCTCCATACATTATCCAATTTGTCCGATATATCTCACGCTTCATGACGGTTCTGTCCTGAACACATCTATGTGTCAGTATTGCATCATACTTATAGCGCCACCTATTGGTGAAACAGGAAGTCCTCATAACTCCTCCATACATTATCCGATTTGTCCGATTTATCTCACGCTTCATGACGGTTCTGTCCTGAACACATCTATGTGTCAGTATTGCGTCATACTTATAGCGCCACCTATTGGTGAAACAGGAAGTCCTCATAACTCCTGCATACATCATCCGATTTGCACCAAATTGCTGACGCTTCATGAAGGTCACCTTCTGAACACATCTATGCGTCGGTATTGAGTAACACTTACAGCGCCACCTACTGGTGAAACAGGAAGTACTCATAACTCCTACATACATTATCCGATTTACTCCAAATTGCTCATGCTTGATGAAGGTCGCATCTTGAACACATCTGTAGGTCAGTATTGCGTCATACTTACAGCGCCACCTACTGCTTACAGGAAGTCCTCATAACTCCTACATACTTTGTCCGATTTACACAACATTTCTCACACTTCATCAAGGTACTGTCCTGAACACATCTATGCGTCGGTATTGAGTCACGCTTAGAGCGCCACCTACTGGTGACAGGAAGTTTCTGTCAGTACTGGACACCGAAATAGCACACCCTTTAACGGCGCCACACCCCGACCCGCGTGGGGTGCGAGGGCCCGCTCACTGCTGCTCGCAGCACTAGTTCCTTTTGGGACTGAAGAATGTACCCACAGTTATCTATCACTATATTCATTATTTTGTTTCGAACGGTGAAATGAATAAATGGAATCACGTGGTCTGTTGGTCACGTGGCCCAGTCTAGCGTCACGGGAAGTGAAAAAACGTGTTCAAACATTACAAAATAAAAGTCCATTGCATTGAATGGCCATCTTTCAAGGTTTAATTAACACGCAGGTAGCGTATATATATATATATATATATATATGGATGGATTTAATGTACACACTATTTTATTTAGTTGAAGTGTGAATTAATAGCCTGGAAATAGCAAGTGCTGTTGCCGCGCTGGTCAGTTTACTAAGATGACCAGCAGAAGTCCCTGTTTAGCAGGGGTGTAGTGGTGACTAAATAGCCTACGTGGGTTAACTCTGAGTAAAGAAGTGGGTATATGTTACAGTTTTTACATTAGTGGTGTTTAAAGAAGGGAGTAGGCCTATACTGTGGATAAAGAAGTGGATAGACCCCATGAAGACCCTCCACTACACCACTGTTGTTTACCATATCTGCCAGAGCTGGTATCGATACTGTGTCGGTCTGTCATCTGTTACTATCATGGCTGCAAAATGTCCTCAAACTGATATGAGGAAATGAACTTGATAAGTCGCGCTGTCATCCTCCCCAGACACCTGTGTGTGAAATGGACCAGTGACACAGTGACATGTAGCGATGACACTATATGTAGTTTTACTTCAATGCGTGCTGTACTTATGTATGGATGTTTTTATGTGAGTATAGGTGCCTCAGCATCCTGAATATGTAACAAAAATATCCCCATGAAACGCAATAGATGCTGATCACTGTCCGTTTTGTTATTTTGAGTGATATAACACAACTCTCAGCTTGTGCAAGTTGAGAGGTTTGCCCTCAGTGAAATAAGAGTTTTGACCAAATTCAATCATCTTTGTGGGCATTAACAGTCAATCTTGGAATTTTAAACAAGCCCATCGCCACCACAAAACCAAAGCCTTGCTTTTAAATTTCCACTTTATTAAATGAATCCTTTATACCCAGGGTTCTTTGGTGAATGCATTGAATATGGGACAGTCGAGATGCAGACATGATCTACTTCTTGGGGCAAAGAGGCTTCTCCAGCTAACTGTTCTCCTGTTGAGGCGTTCATGATCCTGCTGCTGCAGGCAGGGTAGGCCTAACACCAAACCCTGCAAGCAAGGATGACCCCTACTCTTTCAGATAGACCCCAAGAACCCAGGATGATGTGAGCTCCTTCTGATAGACCCTACCCACCATGAATAACCCCTAGCCTACATCTTGACCTTGACCTAATCTACTTGAGCTCACTAGCATAGGCACCAGTAGGGTGATGATCCTTCCATGCTCCTACATATCTTGGGTCAATCATACATGCACCTGTGTGGATTGTTATTAGGAAGAGCCAATCCTGATTTTAGATCTGTCTTTTAGATCTGATTTGTCTGACCTAGGAAGTTTAACCCTCCTGAACTAGTTTGTGTGACATGTTCCACCAGCAATAACCTACAGTAGTTGTCTAGGTAGCTTTTAGCACCTACTGTAGGGCAGACCACATTATCAA
Source organism: Borostomias antarcticus (assembly GCF_949987555.1). NCBI lineage: Eukaryota > Metazoa > Chordata > Actinopteri > Stomiiformes > Stomiidae > Borostomias > Borostomias antarcticus. Next base: position 120,515 of record NW_028176558.1, on the reverse strand, counting down.
TGTACTGATGATAAAATATAGTCTACATTTATCAGTCTGGAGCAGCAGCACACAAAAGGCCCTACAGAGAGTGGTGTGGTCGACTGAATGTACCTTAGGGGGCCACTCCCCCACCTTGAGGACATCTACACTAGAAGGTGCAAGACCGAGGCCAACAGAATCCTGAAGGATCCCAGCCACCCAGGCAATGGACTGTTCTCTCTTCTTTGGTCAGGGAAAAGGTACCGCACACATATGGCAAACACAGACTCAGGAAGAGCTTCTTCCCACAAGCCAGCCGGCACCTGGATGAGTTCAACTAATGTATACAGTGCCACTATATCTAGTGTGTCAGAATATCTAGTGTATATGTGAATCCTCTGTATACATTGGTATTTATCCTGCTATGCAATGTATGTATATCAAGTAGTGTACAGAAGCTGGTTATCCTGAAACAGGCTTGTTCTGTTCTGACAGCTGTGTTGCTTCAATGACTCAGTGTGCTACTAACCGTTTTCTGCCTCCCCTAGTGCCTCTCTCTCTCCCTCCTATCCTCTAACCAGGTCCAGTGTCAGCTGTGGAGCTGTGGATATCGTAGTATTTAGTACACACACACACACACGTACACACAGACACACATCAGTCCACATCCGGCTTAGGCCTGGACCTGATGCTCTTAGCCTTTCTTGCTCTGAAAATGTAATTTAATGTATTGTTAAATGTTCTTAGCCATTAGACAAATATACTCCAGGAGCTTGCCCCAGGTTGCCTGTTTCAATATCTGTGTGGTCTGTATGGCTCTATGTGCTACTAACCCTGTTCTGCCTTCCTTCTCCCTAGTGCCTCTCTCTCGCCCTCCTATCTTCTAACCAGGTCCAGTGGATGCCCCACTGTCACCAGCAGACCTCCCGGAGTCCGATAGATACCCCCGTGTCTGCTGTGGATGTCGTAGCATGTCCGTAGAATATTCTCTCTCCTATGATGCTTTTAGCCTCTCCTACTCTGAAATGTAATTTAATGTATTGCTTTATAAATGTTCTTAGCCGGTACACAAACATACTCCTGGAGCTTGCTCGATCGCCTTCAGGGAAGAATTTTTACAGCTCACTTATCTGGCCCCCGGGTGATTACTGTTTTTTTGCTTCCCTCTGGAATATGTAGAGAGTGGGTCGTATGCCCACCTCCCTTGTTCTCTGTAAAGCGCATTGTGTTGCCTCTGGGTATGAAATGCGCCATACAAATAAAGCTTTGATTGATTGATTGATTGATATGACATCACCACACATGTAAATGCAGACAACAAAGATGATTGAATTTGGTCATAACTCTTATTTCACTGAGGGATCATGGTATGGGCAAACCTCTCAACTTGCACAAGCTGAGAGTTGTGTTATATCACTCAAAATAACAAAACGGACAGTGATCAGCATCTATTGCGTTTCATGGGGATATTTTTGTTACATATTCAGGATGCTGAGGCACCTATACTCACATAAAAACATCCATACATAAGTACACCACGCATTGAAGTAAAACTACATATAGTGTCATCGCTACATGTCACTGTGTCACTGGTCCATTTCACACACAGGTGTCTGGGGAGGATGACAGCGCGACTTATCAAGTTAATTTCCTCATATCAGTTTGAGGACATTTTGCAGCCATGATAGTAACAGATGACAGACCGACACAGTATCGATACCAGCTCTGGCAGATATGGTAAACAACAGTGGTGTAGTGGAGGGTCTTCATGGGGTCTATCCACTTCTTTATCCACAGTATAGGCCTATTCCCTTCTTTAAACACCACTAATGTAAAAACTGTAACATATACCCACTTCTTTACTCAGAGTTAACCCACGTAGGCTATTTAGTCACCACTACACCCCTGCTAAACAGGGACTTCTGCTGGTCATCTTAGTAAACTGACCAGCGCGGCAACAGCACTTGCTATTTCCAGGCTATTAATTCACACTTTAACTAAATAAAATAGTGTGTACATTAAATCCATCCATATATATATATATATATATATATATATATATACGCTACCTGCGTGTTAATTAAACCTTGAAAGATGGCCATTCAATGCAATGGACTTTTATTTTGTAATGTTTGAACACGTTTTTTCGCTTCCCGTGACGCTAGACTGGGCCACGTGACCAACAGACCACGTGATTCCATTTATTCATTTCACCGTTCGAAACAAAATAATGAATATAGTGATAGATAACTGTGGGTACATTATTCAGTCCCAAAAGGAATAATGATAAAAGGAACGGACGGAGAACCACATTTTGAAAGTGGTTTTTCCATTATTGCTAGACTAGACCACGTGACCAACAGACCACGTGATTTCATTTATCCATTTCACTGCTTGAAACCAAATAATGAATATACCGCGATAGACAACTGTGGGCACATTCTTCAGTCCCAAAAGGAATAATGATAAAAGGAAAGAGCCGAGAACCAAAAAAAGGCCATTTTGGAAGAGGAGTTTCCATTATTGGTTTAGACACAAAAAACTGAATTATGGTCGATTTACCGTTTATTCGTTTTGAAATTATTATGGAATAAGGAATTATACGATGATACCCAATCCGTGTATGGTTCGTTCTTTGGTTTTTCTGTTTCAAAACGAAATTGGAAAAACAAAAAAACGAGTGAATTTTCGTTTTTCCGTTTTGGTTTTAAAACAAAAAAAGAGAAAAACCAAACCGAGAAAAACCGAGATGATTTGGTTTTGTTTTTCAAAACGGAAAAACGAAAAATCAGAAAAACTAACGCTGTGTGGTTTGTTTTGGTTTGCGTTCGGTGTACGCTCGGCGCATATACCGGCTGCTGCCGAGTGGGCGTCATCTGCCTGTCATCCATGGACTGACTATGAAACGTGCCTAACCCCCGAGTCGCTCTGGCTCCTTCCGACCGTAACACATGTAGAAATCACCAGGGGGGTGGTTATTCTACCTACGGCTCTGGGAACAAAGGGTGCTGTTCCTAAATAAACTAGGTTGATGCAAACTTTTGGCTTCTTCGATCAGTCCATTTTGAGGCAGCATTCCAGGGTGCTGAACCGATCGACACATGCGTAGCCTACAGCATTCATAATTGGCTACATTGTTGATGGAAAATACTCTTTTACATTCTAAGTGCCTTATATATATTTCATATATTTTCATTTATGAATCACCAGTGACAGGCCTACTTGTGTTCCCCACAAAAGTGCCATTGCGCACGCAGCAGAATGTCTGACTCTGAAAACATCAACTGACGCAAATAATGTCCAATAAATAATGTCCTTAAATAATTAAGCTGTCGGACGGCGGTACACCTGGACCAAGGTAGACCTTGTAGTGCATATTTTTCGGTGTTGTCCCCACTGGACCCGCCCGCGAGATGGAACAGGTTTGACCATGATTATTCTGCAACCATCCCTTATTTGAATGGACATACAGTATAAGATACAGTAGTTCATCCCCATCAAATGTGTGTAACTACCCCCGGATCATTATATACAATAGTCTGCATTAACCAATAGCCCTAGCTGTGCGTAATTGGATGTGATTGCCATTTGGATAGCTGTTGGATAGTCTGTCATCACACACACGAGCAACGGGGAGTTGGTGCATTGGGTATCAGGCCACCACGGTTGACCATGTATTCATACTCTATCATATGGGGCATTTTTGTTGCCTATACATGTTGTTTGTTGTGCCATCTTGAATGTGTCCTGCTATTATTTCTAGCCTACCTGTCACATTGTCCCGTGCATCTGTGAGCTGTTGATATTTGGTGGGCATGGCTTCGACTCCTGCTCTCCATGCATATCTCAGCGTTTTCCCCATTATGTTTGTTGGGGTCACGGCATCATGTAATGTTATTTCTTTTTTTTTTCCATTTAATTTATTTTCCGATATTTTATCAGGGTTATTGGACATTATTTGCGTCAGTTGATGTTTTCAGAGTCAGACATTCTGCTGCGTGCGCAATGGCACTTTTGTGGGGAACACAAGTAGGCCTGTCACTGGTGATTCATAAATGAAAATATATGAAATATATATAAGGCACTTAGAATGTAAAAGAGTATTTTCCATCAACAATGTAGCCAATTATGAATGCTGTAGGCTACGCATGTGTCGATCGGTTCAGCACCCTGGAATGCTGCCTCAAAATGGACTGATCGAAGAAGCCAAAAGTGTGCATCAACCTAGTTTATTTAGGAACAGCACCCTTTGTTCCCAGAGCCGTAGGTAGAATAACCACCCCCCTGGTGATTTCTAGATGTGTTACGGTCGGAAGGAGCCAGAGCGACTCGGGGGTTAGGCACGTTTCATAGTCAGTCCATGGATGACAGGCAGATGACGCCCACTCGGCAGCAGCCGGTATATGCGCCGAGCGTACACCGAACGCAAACCAAAACAAACCACACAGCGTTAGTTTTTCTGATTTTTCGTTTTGAAAAACAAAACCAAATCATCTCGGTTTTTCTCGGTTTGGTTTTTCTCTTTTTTTGTTTTAAAACCAAAACGGAAAAACGAAAATTCACTCGTTTTTTTGTTTTTCCAATTTCGTTTTGAAACAGAAAAACCAAAGAACGAACCATACACGGATTCAATATGATCCAGCCAGCCATCACTCGATTGGAGTTTCTTAGCTCACATTATGAGTAAGATAAGGGTAACATCGTCACAAATGATGTTAGTTACCATAGTTTATTAATGCCTATAATTCAAGATAGCCAATCAGACAGTGTACAGAATATCAAACTTGTAACTAAACATCCCAAACTTCTAGATTGCTGTAGGTCGTTCACACGTCTGTTGTCTCTCAAGGGATTCTGACTCGTACAATTAAATGGAGCTTGAGGGCCAATGGTGGAAAGGACAACTTGCTGGAGACATATACGAGGCTCTGCGCCGCAAAGTGAGTAGTATGTGTAACCGAATGAAACGTGGAGTAGCTGGTGAAACTCACTCCCCAAGGAGCGCTGACAGGCCAGCCAATATGGACGTCCCTATTGGCGTAACTGTCAGCATGTTCGTCTCACAAGCGGGAGATCTTGTCGAACGTGGGTTTGAATCCCGCCCAGGACAAGCCGCTAACATGGGTTACATACATAGTGGTGGGCAAGTTATTGCATATCCTTTAAATTGAAAACAACAGCAAGCATTTGACCATTTCCATATTGATTTCAGGAGCTCAAGTTACCCCCATACAAATGCCAGTCCCCCCAGCTCGCCCTCAGGCGCTACTTTGCGGACCTCATAGCCATCGTGAGCAACCACTTCAGGCTGTGTCCAGCTGCCAGGCACCTGGCTGTCTACCTCCTGGACCTCTTCATGGATCGCTATGACATAACGGATCGCTATGACATAGTGAAACGACTTCACATGGTGGCCCTCTCATGCCTGCTTCTGGCGAGTACGTTTGTTTTGCCAGTCTCTTGTATGGAGTGCAGGTTTTGCTATGTTCAACATCACAGATGCCTGTATTTAGTCTGATGCGGCTCTCCCGACTCTGCAGGCAAATTTGAGGAGAGAGCGAACCGCGTGCCCAAGCTGGATTCACTGAACAGCCTGGGCTGCATGACCTCCATGAACCTGGTGCTGACCAAGGAGGGCCTGCTGCACATGGAGCTGCTCTTGCTGGAGACCGTCCAGTGGAACCTCTACCTGCCCACAGCTGCGCACTTCATTGAGTACTACCTGTCCATCGCTGTCCACGAGGGGGACCTCCATGACGGCTTGCCCATGGCCTGCCTGGACAAGGCTGTGTTGTACATGGCCAAGTACACTGACTACTTTCTGGAGGTCTCCTTACAAGGCAAGCATGTCATGTGATCAATCGATACTTCAATGTTGTTGTTTTAGGATAGGATTGGGACAAGCATGGTCTTAGGACAAAACCTATGGCTTGAACTTAAAAGGCAACTGTAAAAGACACAACATGGATGTCTGTGGCGGCTGGCGGTGATCGGTACAGCTGTGTTTCCAGATCACGCGTTCCTGCGCTTTGCCCCGTCGCTGGTAGCTGCCGGGTGCGTAGCCGCCTCCCGCGTCATCCTCCATCTTTCCCCCCCTCTGTGGCCCCAGCGGCTGCAGCGTCTCACCGCGTACAACTGGGAGAGTCTTTTCCCCTGTGTGGGGAAGCTGCTCATGTGAGTGCCTCTTCAGTAGGGTTTTATCCACATACCAAGTCTTAACTACAGCCGTTCTACTGTGTGAATAAGAGTTTCAGCAAAGTGAAAGCAGTCGGTAACAACTTTTTAACTAGAGTTAACTGTGTTTTGCGTTGTCATTTTAGTGCCCACGACAATGATGTGAAGGAGACCAACAAGCAGAAGTGCCCGCCATCCAGCCAGCAGCAGCAGCCCGGTCAGGCGGCACACCACGGTTCCGGTCAGACGACGGTCACAGCGGCTCAGTACGTCCACCGGCCCAGTCTCCAGTATCCCCAGCAGGCCCTCACACCGGCTCCCAACCCCGGCAATGGGCCCGCCTCCTACCTCAACCACTCAGCCGGCCTGCAGGGTCCTAACGCCCCACTGTCCTCGGACCATCTGTGCTGGTTTGGACGCCAAAGTTAACATTCCTAACAAGGCCTACCAAGTCGATATGTGCTACTGCTGCTACTGTGAGACCGAAATACAGTCTCCGGAATAAGAGACTTGACAGTTTGGGGAAGAAGAGGAAGGGAGACATTATGTGAGGTCTCTCTATATTGGCAGGATCATGTAAGAAGAGGCAGATGCATGTTTTTAATTTTACATGAGACAGAGTTCAGCACCATTCGGCTAAGATGAGGTGTGAGATGCACAATATGCAATAGGATTACTCTGCTAAACCATTCTGTTTCTGAGCTGCTTCAGGTATTATTTCTCCTTCTTTTTTAAACCAAGATAACTTGAGTTATTATTACGAAGTGTCTTTTGTATATAGGGTAGATTGATCACCACTAACCCTGCGGGTGTTACTGTTATTTAATAGTACAATAGACCAAAAGCAGATATATTTATTGATGCTACCTCTGAAGTGTTGAATGTATATTAAACCCCTATCATGTTCCTGTGATTTGAGTACCAATGGGAATCTTGTAGGAGGAATTTATTTCAGCTTGTGGTGGGATACGGTGATTAAACGATGCACATCTGCAGTAATGGACCTCTCAACATTGAAGTGTTGCCAGTTCTTTTGGTCTTGAGCAGTGTTATTTGCAATGTTCATTTTGCGTTCTAGTTTGATATTTTGAACATTATTTTGCAGAACGAATGTCATGTTACCGTTTCTAAGCATGCAGAATGGCAGTGAGTGCTGTGCACTTCTAAGATTGTACTTTTAATTAAAATCCAACTTGTCAGTCATACTTCTGCTGCACTTTATTTCTTTTACAAATTAACATTGCTTACACACCGATACTGTCAGCCAATTGTCTATAGCTCACATACTGTATTGAAAATATCCCTAGGGAAGAACTGTTTAAATCAATGGTTTTGAAAGGCTGCGCAGGGCTCAAACGCTCGGCCCTTCTCATTCTCTTCAATCAGTGGATGATGTGAGAGAGATGCAGTTGCACTTCAGCTAAAATCAGATTACATAGTGGTGTGTTTCAGTAGTCCCCAGCATAGAAGACTCCGTGCTGGTGTTTGACCAACGTAGCGAGGAAGATCCAAACAGACAAGATGTGGTTGGCATATGGGTGGATGTAGATGCCCAGTGCAAACTCGGTCCCAGGGATTTCGGTGCTGTGGATCCGTGTGTTGTACACAGTCTTGATCACTGAGTCCATGTCCCGGTAGGCCAGATGGATAGGGAAGCCGGTCACCTGACAAGGAGGACAGTTTGAAGATTCCTGTCAATGATGACTACCATTTTGAGTTTGTGAGATTAGAATCCGGGCTGCCTTTTAAGGATGCCCTATCAGGGTTAATCAAATCTAGCATCTACCACTGGAGAATAAGAAGGTTTAGTGTTTGTTGTTGTTTTAAAAAATATATTTTTAAGGCATTTCTGCTTTAATAGGATAGGACAGTGTAAGGACAGAGGAAAGGTGGGAGAGAGAGAGAGGGGAAGACATGCAGCAAAGTGCGTGGGCTGGATTCGAACCCACGCTGCTGCAGTGAGGACTAGCCTTTACATGGTACGCACCCCAACACATTGAGCTACCCCCAACCCATTGAGCTACCAGGGCGCCCCAAGAGAGTTTAGTGTTAACAAGCTTTAATGGAGTTGTACCTTGTAGTCTTGCATGGTGTCCAGCATCTTGTCTATCTCCGTCTCTATGGTGGAGAAGGGGGCAGGGCTCTTCTCCAGATGAGGCAGGACCTGAGAGAGCATGGTTGAACAGCTGTGGCTCCAGCGTGTAGGGTGGGGGCTCCTCCAGTCCATAATACAGTTCTTTAGTTTCAGCTCCATCCTGGGACAATGGGGTAAATTACACCATGTATTCCAGAGATAGATTAGATAGATAGATAGATAACTGTTTTATTGCACCCACAGATACACACAGCAATACAATACAAAACTCAACACAAAGGCACAGTCAGCAAAAGGGGCAGTACAATAAAGCAGAAAAAAGTCTTAGAATACAGGTGTGCAGAAAGTACTTAAAGTATCCCCCAAAAATAAAATAAAAATACAGAAATATACAATTATTGCTGCTGCGCAGTCGGTGCTAGGCATTTTGCAGTGGAAGAGGAAGAAGTAGAGGAAGAGGAGGAGACAAATGACAAATACATGAGGGTCTCTGCCTGGACCCTAATTATTTAAAGGAGTAGTAAAGGGAAAATGCATGTTTAGCACTGTTTTAAGGTTACTTATGATCATATACAATGGTTCAGATCAAAACGTTGACAAAACTAGCACTTTTGAGAAAGTCTGATAATTGCTCTACCACCGTTTTGGTCATACAATGGATGTAGGTGGGCACCTTGAAAAATCTTTCAAAAACATGTTAAACTCACAATTTAATGCTTTACCTTCTGTGTAGCTGACTGACCAGATCCATATTGGGTGGACGATATCTGATCTCTAGTGGCTGAAAATGTTACAGTTAGTCTTAAGCAGCTTCATCTTCATAAATAACTCATGCGGATATTTGAGGAATAACCACAGTAAGGCCAATGTGGGCTGCAGGCCATATTTATCTATTTGTGTTTCATTACATAAACCAGGTTTATACCACAGAGGATTCAGACTCCAGACTCCTGGGGAACAGGGGCCTCCACGTGGCAACATCTGTCACATCAAAATTCATCATGTGAGTCCTTTTAGTCAGTTGGGAATTGAACCACACCTGAAAGACATCACACAATCAGAACTCTCATGTTACTAAAACTTGCATAGACTCAGCAAAATCTCTGTATCGATGTACAGTATGGTCACTGTCAAAGTGGGATTGTAAATGAAGGTCGAGTATATCTCCATGAGAGCACATATAGAGTACATACGTTGTACTGTACGGTTTGTCCACATGAAAAAAAGCGGAGCAGTGGACTTTGTAACTGAGAGTTGTTGACTTTACCTCTTCTGCTTTGACTTACCTCAAATAAACTACCAAACCTCACAGACTGCATATTGAAATGAATATTTCATTGAGAGGTGGGGTCTAGTAGTAGGTGTCTGTTGTTCTTACGTTGTCTCCATTGACTAAGCAGTCCACTGACTGTAGTGGGCAGTGAACATCAGACCGGTAGTGTTTGCCATCTCTGGGATTCCATAAGAAATACCAAGCACCTTCCCTGGTAAGAACAAATGTGGTATCCCCCTGAAGAAACAAGAGGGGGGTTTTCTCATGTCAGGTATTCCATAATCACATACTATACAGTGTACAGTACTATGTAAGTCTGTTTGATCTGTGTGCTTCCAAATGCATTGAGATATAAGGAGGGGTTCTTGCGCGTGCGGTGTTCTGTATTGTATTAATACAGTACTGTATATGACCAGAGAAGCCAGCTGGCTTGGTTACCTCTGCGACAGATGTCCCCAGGACAAGCCAAGCCTTAGAGCGGAGATGGTCAAAGAAGTTGCACAGCACAACGGCCAGACTGACACTGTTTGCCATCACCAGCTCCAGGCATTGCTGCAGTATGGTGGAGGGAACAGCGTGAAATGAGCAGGGAAAAGACTATGAGGACTATAGAAGATGAAACTCTGCGCACTCTGGAATGGTGCGTTTACCTCCGAGGTGAACCACATGTCTCCGCCGTCCCCGACGTCAGAGGGGACGGCCAGGACAGGAATCAACGACACGAAGGCTGCCACCCTCTCCTGAGGTAAAGAACAGATAAGCACAAGCCCGAGCAACAAACATTTGATAGTATTCCTTTAAGTGTGTCATTGGGCCACTTTTTGGCATATACTGTAGAGCATGGGTTTAGCACAATGTGAGCCGTAAGGGTAGAGAAACAGTGGTGTGCTCGGGCCTTACTAAAACAGCGAGGGGTCCGTCTTCAGGGGTGACTCGTGAGACCTCCTGCGGAGGAGGGAGTGGCCTGAAGAACCTGGTGGCCAGGACCAGTCTCCTCTCGCTGTTCACCACCATGGTGACGATGCGCGTCCTCCTGCCGCCGCCCGAGGCTCCGCACCGCCTCTCAAACTCGTGGGCGCGGTCCAGCAGATGCTCCGCCTCGTCACTGGGAAACTGAGGATGGACGCGGGAAGAGACGTGTAGGAGGCGTTTTGTGGAGAAAAGGCCGACTCGTTTAAAAAGTCAAATCTGATACTGACTCACCAGCCAGAATCGTTTCTGATTTTCATCCTGCGTGAGAGGAGAGTAGATGGTGAATTTCCATTAACATTGAACAGTGTGATCTCACATAGTTGCACCATCAGTGTACCTCTCAAGCACATTAGCGCTGTGTCAGGAAAGTACCGTACGTATGCTTGCGGCCTGCAGTAGACTTGCCTTGGGGCTCAGTTCTTCCCTGAGGGAGATGGGTGGATCCAGGGTGATGAAGACGTCCAGGTAGCTGTGGTCTATGTCCAGACGGATATCCACGCCCCCACCATCTTTTACGAAACCCTCCTCCGTCCAGGTGTAGCCCAGCAACATCACAGGCTTACTGATGCTCAGTGTCTCAGAAACCTGGCCAACAATACAGGACCAGAATGGAATGTTGATATCCCATAGTGGATGGGGATGAGGCTCCATCATCTAGGGTGTGTGTGTGTGTGTGTTACCTCAGACTGCTGCAGCAAAGTTGTGAAGGGGATGGTCACTGAGCCCAGCCACTGTCTGCCAGAGAACAGCTTAGTGCCACAGCCCCTAAATGAGCTACTCTGAGGTTGGTGGGTACAGGACGGCCAGGAAGGTATAGAAAGAGAGAATAAGTGGGGATAGAGAGATAGAACGAGAAAGAGTGATAAACAGCTGATGGAGTGGTGTTATGTCATATAGGCCTACTCCACAAAAGCATTTAGGGTACGTGTCCACCGGCAAGCTGTATGTAGCTGAACGGCGCCAAGCTTACAGCTGTTTAGAGCGCACTAGAGGGATCAGCATATACCGATGTCCATCGCATATATGCATGTAAAACTCCTATACCAAAATGGACAAGGGTTTTAAGCTCTATGCTTCCTCCTACATCTGCGACTATGAGGGTATGTACAGTAAGAAAAGCTTATGTATTTCTGCATTATGGCGCAAATTTGACAGAAACATTTTATAACGTTAGCTAGCTAACCACATCAAAGCATCATGAAACCGTTAGCTAGTAGGCTATGCATGTTTGGAAACTATAACGTCATGTGCTTTAAATGTCACTCTGCCCCCTCAGGTAGAGCTGCCTGTTACAGGTCTGTGAAGAAAACGACTGGTCAGTGCATTCACCCCCTATCCTAACCCTAACCCTAACCCTAACCCTAACCCTAACCCTAACCCTAACCCTAACCCTAACCCAACCCTAACACTAACCCTAACCCTCCACCCGTTATCGGATGCCTAATCATGGAGACCTGTCTTTGACGTACTACTGAATTTAACTCTACCTCATCCTGGTCTCATGACCTCCGGATACTTGGACTTGACCCCTGCTGTTCAATGTTATTATTGTTATTGTGGGCTTACATCTGGGTGGTGTTCCTGGCATTGAGTGGATTGGTAGTAGAGCGCACTGTTGCTCAGCTATACGGGGGAGGACATTAGTTTCCTCTTCCTGTATCTCTTGGGGAACGTCTACCTCAACATCCTAACCTGCCAGATACTGCAATCCTCACAATGCAGGCCCCGCCTAAGATGGCCAACGGTTCACCCCTGTATGTATTAGCTCCTTGTGAAACGGGGCCCCTCATTTGAGGTGGTCTGTCAGTCCAGGGTACTACTCACCGCAGTTTGGGTTACCGGGTTCTATTATTGTTGTTCCTTTCCAATTGTCCCCAGGATTCACCTCTGCCGTGGAGGCCCTGGAGCCTCAGCGGGGCCTGACTGCTACTCCAGATGCCTTGCCCTGCTTCACGGCCACCCTCCAGGCATGGGACCTTCACCTCATCTCCATGTGGTGTATTGGGGGATCGCTGCTCTGGGGCCTTTATCTGGTCCTACCTCGTCACCTGAGGCCTGATGGGTTTGACAGGTGATGTGTTGGTCTATTTATTCATTCTCTGTATTGCCTTCCCTTTTCTGGACCCCTCACAATGGACAGGAGCCCCTCCCATACGGTTTGGTATTTCTACTTCACGGATGGATTTGGCCCTATTTCCGGGAGGCACACTGGACATTTCCCTCAGTTGAAACTACCTGCCAGGATCCGGTCCAGATCCAGCGCTCTCCCAGTCCAGCTCTGTCTCTGTACTGAGGAGACAAGCGCTGCTCCTCGACGCACCAGTCCTTCTGTGTGTGTGTGTGTGTGTGTGTCCGCGCGCGCGCGCGCGTGTGTGTGCGTGTGTCTGTCGCTATGTTTTTGATTCCATTGCTTCAGCGCGCGACAGTATCCAGAGGCGGTCTTTGTGTGCGTTGGTGCGTGAGTGTATGCGTGTGTGTGAGTGTATGCGTGTGTGTGTGTGTGTGTGTGTGAGTGTGTGTGTATGTATGAGTGTGCAGCCCTCAGGGAAGCCTTTCCGGTGAGCGTGTGTTCCTCCCCCTCCGTATGTGTGTGCAGTCAGTCGTGCATGTGGCGGAAGAATGTGTGTGTGTGTGTGTGTGTGTGTGAGGCTCGGCTTGACAAAGATAGTAACATTAGAGTGTGCTGCTTCTGTCTGAGCCTCAAGCTCTCACACAGAGAGAGAGAGAGAGAGAGAGAGAGGAGAGGAGAGAGAGAGGGAGAGAGAGAGAGAGGGGGGGAGAGAGGAGGGGAGAGAGAGGGAGAGAGGAGGGGAGAGAGAGGGGGGGAGAGAGAGAGAGGGAGAGAGAGAGGAGGGGAGAGAGAGAGGGAGAGAGAGAGAGGGGGGGGGAGAGAGGAGGGGAGAGAGAGAGGGAGAGAGGAGGGGAGAGAGAGGGGGGGAGAGAGAGAGAGGGGGAGAGAGAGGAGGTGAGAGAGAGAGGAGGGGAGAGAGAGAGAGAAGGAGGGGGGAGAGAGTGGGAGAGAGAGAGAGAGATAGGGAGAGAGAGGGGGAGAGAGAGAGAGGAGGAGGGGGGAGAGAGGGGTAGAGAGAGAGAGGGGGGGAGAGAGAGGGAGAGAGAGGGGGAGAGAGAGAGAGGAGGAGAGAGAGAGAGGGCGTTGGGGAGGAGAGATAGAGGGGGAGAGCAGAGCAGAGTGACAGAGAGGCAGATATAAAGAGAGGGAGTGAGAGACACAAAGAGAAAGAGAGGGGAGGGGAGGGGGAGGAGGAGGGATCAGGTGGGAGAAGATGAGAATCTCCCTCTTTCTTTTTTTCTTCTTTCTCTCATCTCTCTGTTCTCATCTTCAGGCTCCCCTGTTGTTCACGAAAGCTCTGTCAGGATGATGGGCTGTCTCTGTCTGTCTGTGTGTGTGTGTGTCTGTGTGTGTGTGTGTGTGTGTGTGTGTGTGTGTGCGCCTGTCTGCCTGACTGTGTGCTTGTGTGTATGAGTATGTGTGTGAGTGTGAGTGTGTGGGTGTGTTTATGTGCGCGTGTGTGTGTGTGTGCGTATGTGTATGTGTTTGCGTATGTGTGTGCGCTTGCGTGTGCGTGTGTGCATGTGCGTGTGTGTGCGTGTGTGTGTGTGCGTGTGCGTGCGTGTGTGTGGGTGTGTGTGTGTGTGCGTGTGTGTGCATGTGTGTGTGTGTGTGTGTGTGCGCGTGTGTATGTGTGTGTGAGCTGACTGTCTGGTAATGGATTCCCAGTCACTGAGGGAAGGAAGGATGGATTCCAGTCTGCTACGGAGGACAAACAGGAGAGCTGGACAGACGATGGAGAGACAATGACAGAGTGAGACAGATGGTGTGGGACGGAGGGAGAGAGACAAACTGAGGAAAAAGAGAAGACTGAGATGGAGAGAAACAGACATAGAGAAAGAGAGACAGAGAGGGAGAGAGGGAGAGAGACTGGGAGCTGCCACCATTAGTGTATGAATGTGTGTGTGATTGGGTGAATGAGAGGCCGGAAGCAACGTGTCACTGGGATTGTACCCTGTACTCTACATGTGACACATAACAGGGATCTGCAATCTTGAATCATAGTAAAGCACGTTGGATATAAGTGCTGTCCATTTACCATCTACAATAGTGATATGTATAGAGAGAGAATATGCATATTTATGGTCAAATCATTTACTAATACTTACTATTGCCCACAAAATGGAGGGCAGACAAGGAAGGGAGAGAGAAGGAGAGAGAGAGAGATGGGGGGAGGAGGAGAGAGAATGAGAGAGGGAGTGACAGAAGGAGAGAGGGCAGGAGAGAGAAGAAGGAGAGAGAGGGGGAGAGGAGGAGAGAGAGGGAGGGAAAGGGAAGCAGGAGAGAGAGGGAGAGAGGAGGAGAGAAAGAGAGGAGGAGAGAGAGATGGAGAGACAGAGAGGGTTGTATTGTGCCAGTAAGGGATATCATTTTAGTGTCAGAAGACAAAACAAAGCTGACTGCAGCCTCATCACAGCACGGAGGCTGTTCTCTGATTGGCTGTCCCCTGATTGGCTCACAGTGCAAGGCGCTGAATGGTGGTCCATGGAAGATTCTACATGACCCTGCAGACCATGCTAGAAAATCTCTGAACACCAGAGAGACCAGTCAGACCATGCCAGACGATCTCTGAACACCAGAGAGAGCAGTCAGACCATGCCAGACGATCTCTGAACACCAGAGAGAGCAGTCAGACCATGCCAGACGATCTCTGAACACCAGAGAGACCAGTCAGACCATGCCAGGCGATCTCTGAACACCAGAGAGACCATTCAGACCATGCCAGACGATCTCTGAACACCAGAGAGTCCATTCAGACCATGCCAGGCGATCTCTGAACACCAGAGAGTCCATTCAGACCATGCCAGGCGATCTCTGAACACCAGAGAGACCATTCAGACCATGCCAGACGATCTCTGAACACCAGAGAGTCCAGTCAGACCATGCCAGACGATCTCTGAACACCAGAGAGTCCAGTCAGACCATGCCAGACGATCTCTGAACACCAGAGAGTCCAGTCAGACCATGCCAGACGATCTCTGAACACCAGAGAGTCCAGTCAGACAGAAGGTTGATTAACGTTCTACTCCATTGTAACAGGGCCATAATCAAAGCTATTAATTACACCGATGTAGGCTACGCCTACGATGGATGCCCTGTCAAAGTAGCTAGCTACCTGCCTGGCTGTGCAACAGGGCTATGCTCTATAGCTAGCATAGCTAACTTTACTCGTATTTGTAAATGTAGCGAAAGCTTTAGCTAAATTCAGCTGCTGCGATGCTTCAGAAGAAATACCATTCAGACTACTAAGAAAGATGGACCTGTCTTCAGTATTTCCAAACATGGATATAGCCTTAAGGACTTAACTCTGCCTGTATCCAATGCCTCTCGAGAGCGCTCCTTTTCAAAACTCAGACCTCAAAACCAGACTGCGCTCTACAATGGGACAAGAAAGACTAAACCACTTGACATTGATGTCTTTGGAAAATGACATTCTTAGAGCACTTTACCGCTCTAATTAAGAACTTTGCCAGGCGTAAAGCCAGGAAGAAGCCTTTTTAAAGGTAAGAATGCATTGAATGCAAATCAAATAGCCTAAACTTAAACCTAAGGCATTATTAGCCTACCTGCGTGTTTCTATTGATCAGTAGGCTATCTTATGCTTGCTCTACTTGTGAGTGGACAGAATGATGCGTGCAGCCAGGTTGTATGTGATGAATACGTTTTTGTTATTGATGCTCAGGGCTTGTGTTGGTGAGGGAGGGGGTCTGCGTCATTAGTTCAGAGTGATGTTGGCGCTAGAGTGTGGATGTTGAGTGTGTGCGCCTGGCTTAAGGGTAGAATTGTAAATTTTGACTTATAAATATGAAACTTGGCTCAAATAATAAACAAATTAATAATACAATATTCTGAGTTGCAGAGATTGTTACAATATAGTTAAATTGTGTGTGTGTGTTGGTAGCAGTAACAGGGGTGGTGTAGCTAGTGGTGGTGAGGGTACTGTTACTGGGAGGGGGGGGGGGGGGTGGTGAGGGTACTGTTACTGGGGGGGGGGGGGGGGGTGGTGAGGGTACTGTTACTGGGAGGGGGGGGGTGTGGGTGGTGAGGGTACTGTTACTGGGAGGGGGGGGGGGGGGTGGTGAGGGTACTGTTACTGGGGGGGGGGGGGGGGTGGTGAGGGTACTGTTACTGGGGGGGGGGGGGAAATGCCCTGCCCCGGGGCCCATGGGTGCCTTAATGCGGGCCTGACACTGGCCTGTCCTCATCTCATCCCTCACCAGGGCCGTGTGTGTGTGCGTGTGTGTGCGTGTGTATAGCTCCTGCTGTGCCATATCTAGGCTGACAGTGACGAGCGGGCTGCTCCCCAGACAGTCATACAGGTGTGTGTGTGTGTGTGTGTGTTCAGGATGATGAGTCACGGACTCCTGTGTTTTTGCACACAAACAAACACACACAAACAAACGCACACACACAAACAAACACACACACACACACACACACATTGACAGCACCTTGCTACTGATGGGTAAGGCTCACTTTGCTGTAAATAAATTATAAAACACAGTCATCATGACACACACACACACACACTCACACACACACACACACACACACACTGCACTCATCAACAACACACTGTGCTTGCTTGAATTGTGTCTCAACAATCTAGGCATGCTAATAATTATATCCTTTATTTGTAAAGCACTTTCAAGCAAACCTGCAGCTCAAATTGCTTTAACATTTCCATAAAAAAAAACAAGAAGAAGAATAGTGATCAATAAAATAAACAATAGCAATAATATAAACCACAAAATAAGACGAGCATAAATCACCCAATCCAAGAGGTATAGAACAAAGATAGTTACAAACCAGGGAACCTACTAAGGAACCTACCAACTGTCATCCACTTCTTTATTTGAAGTTTTATAGGATTTCACTATATTGTGTATCTAATTTGTGTGAGTGTGTGTGTGGGGTGGGGTGGGGTGGGCGCTGGGGGGGCGGCGCGGCACCCATCTCCTCTGACCCCCGGTGTGATGTACTGTGTGAGTGTGTGGGGTGGGGTGGGCGCTGGGGGGTTAGGGTTAGGCAGGCCTAAAGTACTGTGCAGATGTCTGGAAGCTGACCCTAGAACCAGTGGCCTACAATTAGGCTTCCCATAGCAACCCTACCAACCAGCCTATCCGCAAACACTGGATCCTGGAGCTGAGAGAGCGGCAGCCTGTTGAGCACGCCTGGGAATTGCGGGGCAGAGTCACAGATTGAATCGCCAGGACACTGCATTGGTGCGCATTCAAATTGCAAAAAGAGTGTAGTTGAACTCGTTCAAATGTGAAGTCTCTCTGCTTTGTTCGCACGGCCTTTATGAGAACAGAATCAATGGTCGCCTTCACACACAAGCTCAGCACCAGCACGTGCATGCACGCACGCACACACGCACGCACACACACACAGGAAACAAAGCTCAGCTCAGGCCTCATCCCTTGGCGGAGTGCACGAGGAGTCCCCATTTAAGTCCCCATTCCAGGTGAAAGGTGAGGTATGTGTGGAGCGCCAGCGTGCAGTCAGGTCATCTCTGCTCTCATCCCTCCATGGAGACGCATACACCAGGGCTGCATCTCAATCAACTGTAGCATATTCAGCACTAGACCAACCTAAATTCAACATAACCCTTTATTTTAATTCGAAAAGTTCCTGAGCCACCTGGCTGAGCAGTAGTAGCCAGGTACTTCAGTGATTAGTACTCTGGCTACATCATTCTGGTAGAGGAATGAAGGCACTTGTCTGAACATTCTACCTCAAAAGAACACACTAGAGTGACATCAGCTACTGACTGATATGTCAGCTTTGATATAATCAAACACAAACCTTTCTGGAAGTCTGATTGGCTGAGTGAGTGGGAGTGACCGTTTGCGAGGTCAGGCCCAGTTGGGCAGAGTTATTGGCCTAAGTGGAGGGATGACAGTTCTGACCGGTGCGTGTGTTATAGCGTGATGAGGTTCTCAGCCATGTAGAAAAGGCTGTAAGCGTTGCAGGTTATACAGCAGAGGTTGCAGAGAGACGACAGGAGCCTGTAGAGCCAGAGGCGACCACTCAGATGGCTGTATTTAACATCCGTCTCACACAGCTTGGCGTAAGCCTCCCTGTTGGACGAAAGGCCGATGTCTTGGCCCAGTCCGCACGCCTGTTCGATGAGGTGCATGTCAGCCATGATCTCAGAGGTCATCTGGCCAAACCACTGAGCGTTCACGGCCGCCACCGTCACACACACGAAGAAGATGCAGATCTGAGGGGAGACAGAGACACCGTTCAGAGAACATTATTAAACACTTAGAACCGCGGCTTTTCAATAGCGGTTGAAGTACTGAATTTAAAATTATTCTGTCAGTGTCTATTCAATATTTACCCCCCTGCCCTGACGTTTACATACTATACATGTCTACGTTGATGACAAAATGTGGATTACAAAAGAAGTTCTTTCTTTTTTTTAACACGTCCTATAAGCGCGAAAAGCAAAGTCTTTGAAGTTAACATTGGTACCCAATGGTACTAAGGTGTGAAAAGCCCCGCCTCTCTCCTCTGGCCGAATTTAATGCGTTTACTATAAGTGAATTGAGACAATGAATACAACATAGAAAATTAATATAAGTAATTTGGAGACTACTCTATACTGAGCAGAATCACAAGAAGGACCAGGATGATGCCAAATCCACACAAAAAACCTGCTCGTCTCGCAGCATCACTTTGTGCCTCCTTGACTCCAATGTTCCCGCAATAAAATCAGAGAACTGGGTAAGCTGCTCACAGAAACCTCCACGGTTGTGTGGCATCACAAAAGAATGACCTGGCAACAATCTGCACTTATTTCTCACAAGATCGAGGAGAGAGGGAGAGAGAAGGAGAGAGAGAGAGGGAGAGAGGGAGAGAGAGAGAAAGACTGACTTTATTTACCCCAAAACAAAAGTTCTGAAATGTATTTACATTGAGATGTTTTTTTTCAACATATGATCAAGAAGCTATGCTAAGCTAGGCTATGGCTTGTCAGGGGGCGCGCGCTATCGGGATGCAGATTGATAGGCGGCCATTAATGAGAATAATAGGACAATACAGATCTGACAGCCAAGACCTGACGCCCATGAGTGTGTGCCTTAGCGGTTACTGGTATGAAAGCTCTGCGCTTCCAGTGTTAATGACTGATCAAGACTTAAAGGAGTAGTAAAGGGAAAATGCATGTTTAGCCCTGTTTTAAAGGACAATGCTCGTTTTTGACAACCTGGACCTTATTTACGACATATTATAAGACGTTTGACTCACCGAGATCACTTTGGTGTAGTTCGGAGGCATGTAGAAGAAATTTAAAATCCAGCGCGAGCCAGTATATGCATATAATGGCGATGGTGGGGGCACCGGGAATGCAGTTTCTAAAAATCTATTTTCTGCCGCGAAACGGTTGTTTTCATCAATCTGTCTTTATGAATCGCTAGTTGTGCTTACATAGAGCGTAGGCCTGTTGTGGTTGTTCACATGCCCCCACCACCGCCATTATATGCATATACTGGCTCGCGCTGGATTTTAAATTTGTTCTACATGCCTCCGAACTACACCAAAGTGATCTCGGTGAGTCAAACGTCTCATAATATGTCGTAAATAAGGTCCAGGTTGTCAAAAACGAGCATTGTCCTTTAAGGTTACGTATGATCATATACAATGGTTCAGATCAAAACATTGACAAAACGAGCACTTCTGATAATTGCTCTACCACTGTTTAGGTCATACAATGGATGTGGGTGGGCACCGTGAAAAATCATTCAAAAACATGTTAAACTCTCAATTTCAAAGACAAGAAGCTCACCGAGGGGGTAATTGGTGTCCGTTGGTGTTCTGACATCAAATTCGCCACAAAGTATGAATCCTCTAGGGTTTTATTGATCATTTTATGAAATCCATTGACTTGTATTGGAGTAACCGTTGTAGATGTGTAGATCAATCCACAGAGTGGATTCAGGAAGCGGAACTACTTACGGTAGCTATTGTTATTGTTTATGTTGCTAGGCTACCTAGTATGCATGTGCTGCGACTAAATAGTTCTATGCTGAATATTTTAAAAAGCCTTTCCAGATGAACTAGAATCTTACTTTATGGCGAATTATATGTCAGAACGCCAACTAACACCTCGGTGAGTTTCTTGTCTTTGAAATTGAGAGTTTAACATGTTTTTCGAATGATTTTTCAAGGTGCCCACCCACATCCATTGTATGACCAAAATGGTGGCAGAGCAATTATCAGACTTTCTCAAAAGTGCTAGTTTTGTCAACGTTTTGATCTGAACCATTGTATATGATCATAATTAACCTTAAAACAGGGCTAAACATGCATTTTCCCTTTACTACTCCTTTAATGACCTATGACCTACACAGCCACATATGCACGTCTCGTAAGCAAACGCACACACACACACACCTGAAAGGCTTCCCTGTCGTCCAACATGTCGCTGGGATGGTAGACGGCGTAGAGCGTGAGGTTGAAGAAGGCACAGGCTGAGCCCATGTGAAGGTAAAAGGGGATGAGGCGAGACTGAATGAACCCATAGGTATGTCTGTTCAGGTGGTTGTTCATCACAAAGCCTGCAGAGAAATAAGACCTGGATATTAACACTGTGGACCCTGCTAGAGGCCAGGACTTGGTTAGGGGGGGGAAGGGTCAGAGGGTCCAGTACTCACTTGAAATGAAGGTGACCCAGATCTGCATGCCCCAGTAGGTGGAGAGCAGCAGCAGCTGAAGCAGCTTGGCTGTGTCACTGGGATCCCGGTCAGTAGGCATGCTCCCTGCTGACTCCTCTTATCCAGTTCTTCGGGCTGTCAACCACAAAAACTTTCTCTCAGCCTGTCACCTCCACTCTTCTCCCACTCTTCTCCCTTCCTGGTTTTGCCTGTGCCAAGGTCCCTGATAAGAGAGGAAAATGGGCGATAATTGCACTCCAAACTACACCAGTTTGGTATACAGACAGCAAAAGAGATCCACGCAGTCTTGTATGTTAGCAGACAACCTTGACTGGCAACCTTCCCCCAAAACCACCTCTCTCTCAAGAGGAATGAGGAACACGTTAAATATAACAACATCCACGCCCAAAGTCAACAAAGTTGCTAACCAGAAGGCAGCAACATTGTGTGAAAAAACAGTCTATTGTTACTTATTTGCTTACAAACCCACTCTGAGGGATGTGAAAATCGCAGTGCAGTGCAAAATAGCCACTACATTAAATGGAACAAATTTTGTTCTGATCGGTCTTCGTCCGACAACTCGACTGTAACATCTGACTCCTAGTCGCCAACCCAGACATGGTTTCATAGCTTGACACACAGATTGTGCTTACGTTTTGTTCATCATAATATAGCCATGCATGCCAGCCCATCTTCAATGTCACCTCCACAGATCAACTTTCCGCGGTCTAGCCTAACTTTAGCTTAGATGGCTAATGTTCTACCTGCACTGAATTCAAAGTTATCCTTGACTATACACGAATAGATCAGCATGGCTCGCTGGCTAGGCTATCAGTCTTACTCAAGTTGATACAGGCTTGAACTGCGTGCCAAGTTATCTAATTAACATTTATTCGCTGTATAGTGACCCGGTCCAGGCAGTATAAATGTATCTGGCACGCGAGACGTGTCACTTGTCAGAGGTGAAGTGTCAAACTGGCTAGCAAAATAGCCTCCACCTTGACTCCTGCTAAATACAAACTACAGTGAACACTAGGGTTGGGCGATGTGTGCTGAAATATGACATCACGATGTGGCCATCCAAACATCGCGATGGACGATGATATCGTCATTTTGTGGAAATAATAATAATAATAAAATAAAACGAAAAAAAGTAAAACATGTTTTATAGGCCTATTACGTATCCCGGGTAGGCTATTGTAGAATCAGGCTTAACATTAACTGGCTACCTGACGCAATCACGTTATATGAAATAACTTATATTTAATTTAGAGAGAAAATGCAAGTCTACAATAGCCTACCCGGGATACGTAATAGGCCTATAAAACATGTTTTACTTTTTTTTCCAACAAATATGATATTGACGCCACCATGGCTATCTTGCACAAATCAGCACTGCTTGATCCAAGATACCGAGGGGAACACATGCAGCCACCCGAGCTGAACCACGTCAAGACCGAGCTGGTTGCAGAGATGGTAGCAACAACGACCCGTGCAGAGCGCCCAACAGTCAGTCCCACCACGCAGGAAGATCAGTCCAGCGCTGCTGCTCCTAAGAAGAGCAGAAGCTCGCTGGGCAGTCTTCTAGGGAAGAAAAACTAACCAGCTACGCGCACTGCTGCTGAAATCGCAGAGGCAGAGATCACAGCCTACTTGCTGGGAGAGACAATTGACGGAGATAACGATCCACTCAGATGATGGAAAGATAACCAAACGAGGTTTACTTTTATGGCTAGTATTGCGCGTAAATACCTCTCCATATGCGCAAACAGCACACCATCAGAGCGCGTGTTCAGCACCGCAGGTAGTGTTGTCACTCCTCTCCGCTCCCTACTAAAGCCTGATAAAGTGAACATTCTGGTTTTCTTAGCCAGGAATCTAGAATAGAAAGAGTAGGCCTAAACCCTGGGGTAAGAGTATAGAGTCAGAGTGTGGAGTTTTTGTTTGCCATTTTTTATGCTATTTGTGGTATTATATTAAAATATGTAAATAACAATTATTTACAATTTCTTTATTATTATTTCTTTATTATTATTCAACGAAATATGCGGTTGATAAACACGGGCCCTATCCAATTTTGTGAGTTGTTTATTTTATGCATAATGGCCCAGAAGCCACACATTTAAATAAAGCCGAATTTACATTGTATTTTATTGTGGTCTTTTGATTAAAGTAGGCAAGTAAGTACGAAACGAAATTATTATTTAACCGAGTATCTACATTTCTACATGCATATTAACTTTGGTATCTACATTTCAGGTCCCGTTGGCGAGTCTAGTTTCTGATTGGCTCTTTCTAGGTTGTTAGCCCAGAAATGAGCATTTAGCTTGCCTGCATGTACGTGTTATAATAGCAACGAAACAAAATATTTTCTGTTCTACAGTAGGCCTAGTGTGTCATTTATTGATAGTTGTAGGCCTCAATGTGGCAAAAAGGTAAGAATTAAATTGCTAAAAATTAGGCCAATGCTATATTATTGTTGTAACAGGTAATATTTATGTTGCATGTGGCTGATCATGGCAGGCTAAGTTTGATGAAATCGTTTATCAAGTCGAGTCCGAAGACCCTACTATTATAGGCCTAGTCATAGGCCTAGTTATAGGCCTAGTCTTGTATCATAAATGACTGAGGGAAGAAGTTACAAATGTTTGCCTATGGCCTTCCACTACATTGTTTATGTGTCATATAATTTAACAGATTAGAATTTATACAGCTAAACAAACATGATGTTCCCTCCGTGTCCGTGCGTAAAATGTTCCATGTGCGCACGGGCTGTTGAACTACATCAAATTGAGATGTTTGTTAAGCTATAGATACATTCTAATCTGTTACATTTTATGACACATAGGCCTAGAATTAGTAGATTACGACTCAAATGAGTTAATCTAATTATTTACAATGTTTAAAGAAGCAGAAATAACTCCGGTATAGGCGTCGACTCGCACCATATGCCTCTCGCTCAGTTTGCTGTCCAAATTCTTCACGAAGGACACAATAACTGTGGGAAACGTATTAAATGGTCTTCATTAATGTAGGCCTACACATAAATAATACCCAACTGTTCCATTTTCACAGCTCAAGTGTTTAAAAAGTGCCGATGTGACGATGGTTCTCAACCATCGTATTTTTCTATCAACCATTGGCGATGGACGATGATATCGTCCATCGGCCCAACCCTAGTGAACACGAACACTTTTTGTAGTTTGTTCAACTGCTCTTCTTTCGTTTTGAACACCTACCTGTTGGTGGTACTAGTTTGCCCGCTTTCATTGTCAGTGTTGTGATTTTAGTTGAAAATGTAGTGTTTATAGCTAGCTAACTAACTTGCTATGTATGTTTCATGAGGCGTGTGTAATCTGTCGGAGAAGGATTTCCTGCTTGGAAGATTGAGCTTGACAAGGGACCAGGCGCGTGCAGAGTGAGGTAATGACGCCCCCTTGCAGCCTTCGGCAGCAGTGCAGCTAACAAACAGGCAAACAAGCCTAGTGGCCCATAGCACTATTATTTTAGGCCCATATAATGATATTACAGTAGATTGGAAAATACCATCCCTATAATGATATTAGCCAAACCGACAATTCACAATACGTAATCTGGTTTCTTATGATAGGATAACCCATATTACTGATTTGTCCAATATTCAACATTAAGACTTTTTGTTTTGTAAAAAGCAGGACTGATTTTAAACATTTTATTTCTTAAAATCTTGTTAATGACATTGACATTCCAATATTTACACAAATGGACAGACTGCAGAAAACTACAATAAAACCGAATTCAAGCTATTACATGCACCAAGGTCACATCTCTAGTGCAACAGCCAATTCATTTCCTTCATGATTATCAACACCAACATATGGTAATGCAGAGCAGCGGAAAATCGGCACTCTTCACTTAAACAGCAATAGTAAAGTAATGGCACTTATTGCTTTCAAATCCTTCAATTGGCAATATACTATACAACAGGTAAAACTATACATATAGAAAGTAATACAATACAAATAGAATACAATACCTAGCTCCCACCGATTAGATTTCAAAAGAGAAAACACAAACTGTCAGATTACGCTTCATATATACTCTGTGTATGCTTCATATATACTCTGTGTGTATGCTTCATATCTATACTCTGTGTGTATGCTTCATATCTATACTCTATGTGTATGCTTCATATCTATACTCTATGTGTATGCTTCATATATACTCTGTGTATGCTTCATATCTATACTCTGTGTATGCTTCATATCTATACTCTGTGTATGCTTCATATATACTCTGTGTATGCTTCATATACTCTGTGTATGCTTCATATATATTCTATGTGTATGCTTCATCTATATTCTATGTGTATGCTTCATCTATACTCTATGTGAATGCTTCCTATATACTCTGTGTATGCTTCATATCTATACTCTGTGTATGCTTCATATATACTCTGTGTATGCTTCATATCTATACTCTGTGTATGCTTCATATATACTCTGTGTATGCTTCATATATACTCTGTGTATATGCTTCATATGTGTTTGCTTCATATATACTCTGTGTATGCTTCATATATACTCTATGCATACAGTACACACCCACTCGTTCAGAGTTAACACCCCCAGGCGGCCAACATCTGCATGTCGTTGTCATCCTCCACCCTCTTCTTGGTTGCTGTAAAACAGGGAGACGACGTCACTGAGTGAGGAGCCTATGCTGCTGGGTACCAGAACGTGGCATCACCACGCCCCCCGAGGACGTTCATACTTACGGGTGCGCTGACTCGGCTGGGCCGAGGGCAGCTTGTGGGAGGGCACACTTGGCAGCCTGTCGTGGGAGGGCGCGCTGGGCAGCCTGCAGTGAGAGGCCGCGCTGGGCAGCCTGTCATGGGAGCGTGCGCTGGGCAGCCTGTCATGGGAGCGTGCGCTGGGCAGCCTGTCATGGGAGCGTGCGCTGGGCAGCCTGTCGTGAGAGGGAACGCTGGGCAGCCTGCCGTGACGCACGGTCTTCGCTGGTGGGTGCATGGAGATTGCCTGGTCCATAGTAGTTCTAGCAGTAGCTGTTACATACAGCTGCAGCAGCTAGCCCACCTCACATTTTCTCCAGGAAATGTACTTTCTAGTTGGTATACTTGTTTCATATAGACTTATAATAGACCGATAAATACCCTTAATTACTTGTGAAAATGCATCAAAATTGCAATTAAATAGCCAACTAAACTCATATAGCCTAGACTATGATAGACCTACAGGTGTCTAATATGCCGACTCAGCACCAACCTATGCCCAAATATGTCCCTTTAGTACGCCATTATTTCCGGCAAAGGGGGGAAATAGGGAGAAAGTTGGGAACCCTATCGGTACATGGGCAATCGTAGACTGTTTTTGTAGTCAAGACTGCAGTGCCAGCATCAATGAATTCAATCTTTTGACAGATCAGGGGGGAAAGAGGAGAAAATTGGGAAATGAACAGGAAGAAATCGGGGTATCTAAGCGGTCAGGGAGAGCAGACTATTCCAGCAGGCTTAGACTGCTAGCCTCACCATCTATAAATCTTGACAGATCTGTTTCCTATGGCTACATCTAGTGGTCATATCTGATATTATTATTGAGCAGTTTATTATTGCCACATCTAGTGGTCCCCTCTGATATTACTATTGAGCAGTTTATTATTGCTACATCTTGGTGTTGTGGCTGTCTAAAACAATCATACCATATGATGATTATGATTACAATATTATGAAATGATTCAAATGCAGGGGAGCTAAATCAAATTAAATCACAACATTAGAGCAAATGATAATCAAGAAATAAATAAATTAAATGGCAGACAAGTTGTCGTGTCTTAGGCTATTGTAGCGTAAAAGAAAGTCTCTAAAACAACTGATGTCGGCTAATGTGGCCTAGGCTGTAGGCTATTATTTAACAAATACAGTAGGTCTAGTAGGCTAATCTACATGCTCACAACACGTCTGTGTTCCTGAAGTCCATTAACTGGGAATGAAAAATGACTCGATGCTCCTCTGCTTCAGCTTGACGCGCTTTCTGGCTACCAAGGAATGCAGCTCTCCCAGCACTCGTTTGCGTTTTGAGCTCGACATTAGAGTAACAAAGAAATGAAATGTGACAGTAGGCTACAGCCTACAGGCAACATGTAGGTCTACATACAGTTCTGTTTTTATTCACAGTAGGATACAGTACTGTAATGAAAATCCCACCAGTAACCTGTTAGCAGGCTAAAAAAAAAAAAAATTATTTTAAGCCTGTCCGGTAGACCGGGAGGTTCAGATCTCTGAAGTTCGGGTGAGTGGGGTCCTACTGTATATAAATATTCAGACCCTTTACTCAGTACTTTGTTAAGACACCTTTGGCTGCGATTACAGCCTCATGTCTTCTTGGGTATGACACTACAAGCTTGGCACACCTGTATTTGGGGTATTTCTCCCATTCTTCTCTGCAGATCCTCTCAAGCTCTGTCAGGTTAGATGGGGAGCGTCGCTGCTCAGCTATTTCCAGGTCTTTCCAGAGATGTTCAATCGGGTTCAAGTCTGGGCTCTGGCTGGGCAGACTTGAACTACAAGAACATTCACAGACTTGTCCCGAAGCCACTCCTTCGTTGTCTTGGCTGTGTGCTTAGGGTTGTTGTCCTGTTGGAAGGTAAACCTTCGCCTCAGTCTGAGGTCCGGAGCACTCTGGAGTAGGTTTTCACCAAGGATCTCTCTGTACTTTACTCCGTTCATCTTTTCCTCTATCCTGACTAGTCTCCCAGTTCCTGCCATAGGGCTGGTATTAGCCAGGTGTTGAGCAGTGCCTGGTTTCCTCTAGACATGACGCTTGGCATTCAGGCCAAAGAGTTCAATCTCAGTTTCATCAGACCAGAGAATCTTGTTTCTCATGGTCTGAGAGTCCTTAATGCTGGGCTCACACTACAGGACTTTTGGTCTGATTTATCACCGCTTCACCCCTCCCGACAATCAGAGGAGAAATATGGTCTGGAACGTTAAATCAGTATGGATGTTAGGCCCATGTTATCTTTTAATGTGAGGGGTTTACAAATCCAATCTTATACCTCCCGATCAACTCACAGACCCATCGGCCCGATAATAACAAACATGTTTTATATTTAGATTATGATATCACTACTTTACAAGCGATACAGTGGTTCGTTGCTCCCTCGGGCACAATAAAATCTTGTAATGTTTGCAGGGGCGGACTTACTGGACCCATTAGGCAAAGGTAGGAAATTGTCTTGGGCCCCCAACTTACAAAAGGCCCCATAAACATTTTATAAACGTATAGTTAAGAATTATTGGTAACACTTTATGATAAGTGCACACTTTCATTAACAGAGCAGCAAGAAACCACTGTATGCACTAGTAGTATGGGCATCGCTAATACTAGTGTGAGCATCGCTAATACTAGTAGCAATCAGCGTAACAAACTTTTGCCAAATCCATTTGGAAGAACGGTGAAAAAGTCTTTTCTGCTGAGAAACTCCGCTAGTGCACTCTTTTTCTTCTTTAATTGTTATTATTGAGTCTATTTCTGCAATAACGTCACTTAAAGCTACATGAGATAACTTGGCAATTTGGCAGCCCCTCTGGTCATGATAAAATCGGCACTGCGTTTTAAGTATTGTGTGTAGACTGATGCGAAAAAATTTATTAAATCCATTTTGGAATAGGGCTGGAACATAACAAAATGTGGAAAAGGTGAAGGTGTGAGTACTTTCCAGATACACTGTATCAGGACCCAGTGTACTCAGATGTAAACAAGGCCCCTGATCGTGTCCAGGCAAGATAGCGCTCAGCTCAAGGAAGCCTTCGGTCTCTGTACCCAAAAACACAACATAGCATTCGCAACATAAGTGTTGTGTTTCTGGAGAGACTCATACTTTATCGAAACTACAGTACATGGAAGAATAACATTCAGTGGCAGTGAAAACATGCCCTTTTAAATGGTACAACTACCCCCCCCCCACCCATGACAAAGCTCTGAGTTGCTTCAGTATAGGGCTTTTGTGCATTCTGTTCACTAATGTACACACTCAGTGCAGCTGACACATAGTCCACACACCTTTCCCTTTCCCCTCCTGGCGCACGCACGCACACACACACACACACACACACACACACACACACACACACACAATAAAACTAACATGCCAAGGTAAAGGTCACAGACACAAATAGAGCATGCTCTCACGTCGACGTCCACTGCTGGGGGCTCATTCCGCTTCCCGGCGTGGCGTTCAATTTCAAAACATCAAACCCCGAGATTAAATCACAGCACTTACTCACGCTCCAGAAGGGCAGCGCGGAGCAGGGTAAGAGCAGGGATGAGATCAGGCTGATCTACAGTACCGATGGAGATCGTTCAGGCTAACGCGGGACGTCGGTAAGTACGGCGACGTAGCTCCGAGCCGCGTTTTTATCTCATAAAAGCCCATCAAACATTTAGCAAATGAGAGAGGGGAGACTCTTCTCAGACGCTGCCCTTTTGCCACTTGAACCAAACACGGTGATCAATTTTACATGGCCCTGTTGAATTTTTAAAGCGTCGGTTCCGCCACGCCCTGATGGTCAGATTGAAACCATCAAAAGTCAATTAGGAAGATAAATATAGAGGCCGGCGTATCGGCCTCATTCTGAACCTGATCACCTGGTGATGACGCTGAATAATATTCATCCTGCTCTGGCTATCGTCTTGCCCTGAATGAGATATTCCCTGGGATGGACATGCTGCCCACCAACCCCCCCCCCCCCCCCCACTCACACACATAGTGATGTAGTGGTGGTGGAAGTGTGTTACTCCTGCTGCAGTGGTGTGTGTGTGTGTGTGTGTGTGAGCCAGCCTGTGAGTGTGGTTCAGCCTGGGGTGGAGAGACGAGAGCCTGCAGTGACAGCAGCCAGATCTGAAGGAGCACACCTTTTATTTCACATGACAGAAGGAGAGGGAGGGAAAGAGAGAGAGAGGGAGAGAAAGAGAGAGGGAGAGGGAGGGAGAGAAAGAGAGAGGGAGGGACGGCGAGATGGAGAGAGGAGAGGAGAAAGATCTATCTGTGCTTTCAGGCTGGAGACACTTGAGTGCTCCTTGCTTTTGACAGCCCCCTGCATTATATAAGATCAGAGTGGTTTCATATTAGCCTGTTGACTTGAAGGGATTGATGGAATATTAAAAAAGGAATGAAAATGCTTTCGGGGGAGAAAAAAGAGAGATGGGATTCTATGGGGTCGTCAACGTTAGTTCCCATAAGGCTTGACCCCCAGCCGAGACATGGAGGCCTGCACGGCCGCCACGCAAAATTAAAGTGCTCCCCTTCCCCAATATGCTATCAGTCAACATTTCCACAGATTTCCCATTCCCCCTGCACCTGTGATGGTGCAGCACCTAGATGCGCTTCGGCGCGCCTGCGCTCGACAGAACTCGATGCTGTCAGCGCCTCTATTAAGTTAACCGGCGCGGGGGCTGGCGGAGGTGGGGCAGAGTAGAGACGGGCCGACCGGCACGGGAGAGAACGAGAGAGGCCGCGATCCTACGAGGAGGGTAATTCTCAGCTACGGGGAGAAGAGAGGGAGGCTATCGTGAGCCGTCGCTCACAAAATGCTCCGGCTGACAGCACCCGGGGGGTGGGGGGTAGATTCTACTACGCTAGGACATTGTGAGAGTATTATGAAGTATTACGAGAGCAGTATGAACTCACGCTACGTACGCCGATGTGACTCTGGCCAAACCGATAATGTACGCGCTCCCGAACGACAAGCTGCGGCATTGCTGTTTACACGCCCAAACAAGCCCAGGATTTCTGTCCCCCCCCCCCCATCTTCTAAATGTTCCAGTGCCCTCATTTGGCTCCAAGGTTAGCGAGGACCCCCGGCGCTGCAATCTGTTCGCGCGCCGTTGCCGTCGGCGATCCCAAGGTCTCCCAGCCTCCGCCTACCTCAGCGGAACAGGTTGTCCTGTTTGACCAGATGTTTGTGCCGCCCCCACCCCCACACACACACACACGCGCCCCTCCCCTCT
This sequence comes from Borostomias antarcticus, assembly GCF_949987555.1. NCBI lineage: Eukaryota > Metazoa > Chordata > Actinopteri > Stomiiformes > Stomiidae > Borostomias > Borostomias antarcticus. The sequence goes on along the minus strand of NW_028176558.1, from coordinate 89,302 downwards.
CCCACTTCCAGGAGCCAGTCCCGGGTCTCTGCGGCCCGTCCATCTGCACAGCCATCCTAGGGAAGCCATTAATTTAGCCCCAGGCCTCTGGGCCAGACAGATCCCAGAGCATGTGGACAGTCATAATTGTGGCCAGTGAGCTGACACTGTGAGTTATCCTCCTGACATCACCCACCCCTCCTGACATCACCCACCCCACCCCACCCACCCAGCGCGCCACGTCCTGGAGGTCGAATGCAGAACGAGGTCGCGGGCAGAACAAGGGAAGAGGAGCGTTTGACAGGTTTGAAACGCTGCAACGTGACACGTATCTCATTTATATCAAACAGCAAACCCCCTCTATTATGTACACCGTCTGAATTTTAATTCCTGAATTTTAAAACAAACGCCTCCAGATCGATCCGACACGCGCAGGCTTTCTACGGGGGTACGCGGCCCGACGAACGCCAAACTGGCAACTTCTGAGGAAACGGCGTTTGTAGGTTTATCGGAAAGCAAACCCACAGATCCACAGAGAGGACGACGGAGACAGGACCGACGGTAATCCGTCATCTACATAAGAGAGCCGGCGACAACCCTCGCCGGAGGTTTTGTTTACGTGTCCACGCTGTGACGGGGAGCGGGCCAGGCCCGCAGGGGGACTGAGGTGAAAGAACAAACCGCTAAATTTATGTTTCAAACAGAGCATTTAAACCCTGGAAACCTCCGTGCGTGCGCTCGCACCCCGGCGCTCATGCAAAGTTAATGTCTCAGGCGCACTCGGCGCGGAGCCACAGACCCACGAGGGACGGGCGCAATCAACAGAGAAAATATCTCTCACTTGGCCTGGTTATTAAACTCCGGCAATCTGTATGCATGACGTCCCCCCCCCCTTCTGTCCCCCCCCCCCCCCCCCCCCGTCACCATCCCTCTCTCCCTCGCCCCGTCTCCCTCTGTACTCTCGCTCTACGGCACCTCTCTCTCTTTCCTCCCGCTCTCTCCTCTCCCTCTTTCTTTCTCCCTCTCTCCCTCTATCCTCTCCCTCTCTCCGGTTCTTTGCGTTCTCGTCGGTTTTTTCTCCTCTCTCCTCAGATCCTGCCGGACGGCGAGGTGATGGCCGCGGTGCCATTCAGACGGGGTCAAAGGTCGGCGGGTGCCGGAGCAGAGGCCCGGTGGCAGCCGGTTCATGCAATTGACATTTTTAAAGAAATGACGCCATCGTGTATCGATTCGGCCTCCGCAACTCCACAGGGGGAACGAGAGGGAGGGAGGGAGGGAGAGGCAGAGAGAGACCGAGAGAGAGGGAAAGCTCTGTTTACCAGTCTTTCTCTATCTCTCTCTCGCTCTCTCTCTCTCTGTTCTTGAGTATCACTCAAACACAATGTACACCTTTCACTCGCGTGCTCGGCGAGGCAACGGCGCGCGGGAGAGAGACGGAGGGAGCCGTCGAGCGCGGCGGGAGAAAGCGTCGGAGGGGCACCGGCAGGCGCCGCTGTGGGTTTAACCTAATTTGTTTGTGCTGTGAGAGACGTCGCCATCAGCCGGCGAGCCCCCGGAGGTCAGGGCGGACACCGGGGAGGACGTGATTTATGGGTAGATGGTGGCGGGCGGTGGTACTGTACAGCTGTCATTCATTAGGGCTGTCAGGACATCATTGGCTGTGGCGTGGCTGTGATCCGCCTCTTATTTCATCTTGATTAAACGCAGACAGACACTTGCGGCGGTGCGCACAACTCCGCAGACCCACACATGCATACTGAGCAGGACGGGATTATTATTCTTTTTAAGGACACACAGAAACGCGCGTGCTGTATGCAAAAGCGCGCACGCACGCACGCACGCACGCACAGGCACGCACACACACACAGACACAGACACACAGACAAGCGTGTGCACCTGAATGTGTGTACATACTATATGTAAAGTACATACATTGTACACACACACACACACACACACTAAAACCCATGCAGTGGGAGATGGACAGTCTGCCAGACAGACGCCTGTCTATCTCGCTGGGCTGGCTAGTGGGACATCTGTTGGTCTGTGTGAGCAACTGCAGCGATGCCCTTCACTGACAGGTCTGCCTCTGTGATTGACAGGTGAAGTTAACCACTGGGAGGACACAGCCATGCTCTGCACCTGGAGCCAGTTCACTGTCCCGCCTCAGCACACAAGAAGCCAAACATTTCAGTCATGGCGGGAGAGAGAAAAAGAGAGTGAGTAGAGAGAGCGAGAGAGAGATTGAGTGAGAGAGAGAGAGGGAGCGAGAGAGAAAGAGGGCGACAGAGAGAGAGAGAGCTTGGCGTGGGAAAGTGCTCTCTCCAACTCACAAAGCCAAGAGGCTATCTTAGCAAAACAATGGTCACATTGCCAAGACTGGCCAGGTCAAGGAGAAAAATCTGGACTTCTGACAGGACCGCTGTGATAATTACACTCTCCCTCTCACTAGTAAACACTATTAATACAATAACATCCAGACAAACTACGGGGAACTAGTTTTTTCTCCCCAATAGCAAACACATTAATCTAAAAAAAAGTCCCCCAATCTCCCCCGCTAATCGCAAAAACACTTCACATAAAACCTTCTGAGACTGCTTGTGATTGGGCCCCGTCATGTGGTCATGGAAACGAGGTGGAAGGTGAGTGATGGCTCCGTCTGTCTCATAAGACGCACTGCAAATCACCGACCAGGTGCCCCTCACCATGGAGACGGAGGAGGGGAGGGGGGGGGGGGTTGTTTGGGAGTAGAACAGGGGTCTTCACTCCCTCACCACAATAAGCCTAGATACAGGAGGTCAGGTCAGGGTTGAGACATAAAGCACGGTTTGTTTATGTTCAGGCTCAGCCCGGCCTTAGGGAACACCCACACACCGGCGCACGCGCACAAACACACAGGCGCACACGCACAAACGCGCGCGCACCAACCCACACACCCACGCACGCTCATCCCCAACTCGTAGCTATCTGAGCCTGCTGTTTTCAGGTGTCCTCTGGCTTAATGCTAATGAGCCAGATGAGCGTTGACGTCCCTGCAAAAGGTGAGAATCTGAGGCTTATCTCATGGAAACGTCCCTGGTAATGACTGTCCTCGCTGTGTGACAGACAGCATGAAGGCATAATGAGGTGGGAGCCTGTAACCCTAAAACGACAGGGTCAAATCCCACAAGAGGTTCCTACGTTGTAATTTAGCTGCTGGAACTGGCCTACATTAGTCATCAACTGCTAGCATGATAATGAGTACTACTGTGTGTTATATTTGAGTAGGCTTTTCTTTTATCAGGCTCGTTAGACAGGAACACAAAGGGTAAATCTGAGACCCTGACTGACTGTAAGAATGCGGCTGTGTATTGATTTCTGTGTATTTTGGCTTTGCTCCTGATGCAGGCCAAGGTCACCGGTTGTCACTCCCTGTGCTAATACGAGAGCAGAGCTGGAGTCCAGGGAGCCAGAGTTAAGCCCTCTGCTTTGGCTCAAGGAGCAATGCGAGAGAGAGAGAGAGAGAGGGAGAGAGAGAGAGAGAGAGGTAGAGAGGGAGAGAGGGAGAGAGAGAGAGAGAGAGAGAGAGGGAGAGAGAGAGAGAGAGGGAGAGAGAGAGAGAGAGAGAGAGAGGGAGAGCTCCCCGATGAGGCTCTTAATCCCATCATGGCCTTTTCTCTCAACCCAGCAGCGTCTTATTCCAGCACAGCCATCATTAAAACATGGCCGGGTTTTCCGCCATGGGGAAGAAGTGCTCTCATAAGAGGAAAAGATCCAGAATCCCTAACACACACACCCACACACGCGCGCACACATACACACACACACACGCACGCACACACACACACACACACGCGCACACACACACAGCCCCATGACTGTTCCGCTTAGAGCTGTCAGAGACCATGACATGTTAAGCACTTTCAGAAAAGCCTTAAAAAAAAGTGAAAAGAACCCTAGGCAGGTGCACGATGTATACCATACACACCCACACTTGCACGCATGTGAGCACACAAGCACACAAACACACACACACACGCACACAGGGCCATGTAGCTGAGGAACATCTGTGCCCATTAGGCCCTACACAAAAGGTCTGGAGAAAGAGCAGAGTTCCCCCTGTTCAAACACGAGGGGGGGCTCACTAAAAGAAGCTGGGCTTGAATTGCACACCCCTAATTTAAGGGCTTCAGCACAACTCCACATTAGCAATTCAGAGTACACAGCTGGCAAAGCCTGCATAGTACCCGTAGCGCTTAGCTTGTGAGAAGTCCCCCATAGGCTCTTTCACCTTTGGCCCGCAATGCCTCTGACCCCTTCGAATAACTTTCTGGGCGTGCACTGTATGTTTAGAAACCGCTTAACAAAAGCACAAAACAACATACATAAGTCGCCTTCGCTACGAGAGGCTCGCAAAGGTCTACGCACGCACGCACAATGAGGGGCTGCCAGGAACACACCAAGCCACCTCATGAATATTTATTTTCCTTTACCTAACCCGCGCCTACAGCCCAGAACCTAAACATGCAGCACGCGGCGCACATGCAGCAGGAGCCGGGCCGACGGCGTCAGGCGCCAAGGCTTCGGGGAGATATTGTTAATCGGCGGCGAAATCTGGGATCAGCCGCTTCAAACGTGCGCGTCTGCCGATGAGCGAGAGGAGGATCTTGGGAACGGGGCTGCGGATCATTTATTCAAGTGCACAGTCGCGTTCCCCTTTAAATATTCCTCCTCTATTCCTTCCTAGGACAGGGAGAGGGGGCCTGGGCGTGCCACATTATAAATGATAAATCACTTTGCTGAGTTATTAGTTGTGACATCTCAGAAATCTGTCCGGCACTATCTGTCATCATTTAAAGAAGGTAATGAAAAGGGATTACCAATATCAATATTTATCACATGGCAATTATTTGTGTTGTTTTGCTTTACTGCCAAAGTGGGTTGTGTGAATGACTCTTTCATGTATTTTTCTCGCAGCAATGCATTAAAATGGAAATGGAAATGGAGGGAAAAAATATACATACAGTACAGATAGTGTAAACACAGTTATCAAACTGTTACACTATAGGCGGTATCTCTACTGCTTTTTCACTTCTATTGAAGCTAGCTAGAAGCACTTGCAGTTAGCTCAATTATTTGAAACCTATTTTCGGCCGAACACACCGCAACCTCTTCTAACATTCTGTCAGTTCGACTGCCGACGGGAGACGGACGCGGCCTCAAAAGAAACGGGATTGAGCCTAGGTGGGTGAGATATGCTATTTGAAATTCATACAGTGCCCTTTATCAAATCAAATTACTCGTTTGGTGTCAGAACGGCTGATTGTATGATTGGGGAGCCAATGGCGCGGCTTCTCCGCCTCCCAGGCAGGGAAAATGAACATGTCACATATTAAATCCCTCTACGGTAAGGCATGGGGCTATTACACTGGACACCAGCCATGAGATCTGACACATGGCTATTATCTCCAGGCGCCATGCAAATGAGGACACCTAAATTACCCCATGCATGAAAAGACACAATCAATAATTATCAACTGGCTTATTCACAGGTGACACCTACTCTGCATATCGAGCCTGGGTTATGAATATATGCAGGAGAAGGATGGGAATCAGAAGTGTAATGCAATGAAAATGGCAGATATTGTTGTTCTGTTCAACGGGGGAGTAGGGGATGAATGCGAGATGAGGTCTGTCACCCTCGCCACGGCGGATCTCCACTTCAGAATTCAATAAGAGATTGTTAAGCGTTGCCACACTCTATGTGATGGACATGTGCACGATATATCCGTGTGGAGAATCTACCCGGTCGTAAGGTTCAAAAAAACAAGACGCGCTTCTGACTGTGTGCTCTTGTTCTAAGAGCACTCAAGGACACGTTCCGAGTTCCACCGGTGGACAGCAGAGAAAGCTCCTGGTCTTCAGCGTCAGGACGACTGACGCACCCAAGGCCAGAGCGGCCAATCAGGGGCCGGCGACGAGAGGCGTTAGCTGTCATCTTGGAAGATGGCGTATGACTCCTCTCCGGCCACAGCCTCCATGTCACTCACCATACGCTATATCACTTACCGTATGCCATATCACTTACCGTATGCCATGTCACTTACCGTATGCCATGTCACTTACCGTATGCCATATCACTTACCGTATGCCATGTCACTTACCGTATGCCATGTCACTTACCGTACGCCATGTCACTTACCGTACGCCATGTCACTTACCGTACGCCATGTCACTTACCGTACGCCAAGGCCTGTCTGGGAAAGTCAGGAGGGGCATTAGGGGCGTGCTCTGTGTTTAGAGCATGGGTCTGTAAGTGTTTGTGTGTCTGAATGTGAGTGTGAGTCAATGTCGCTGTGCATGCGTGCATTAGTGTATGCCTGTGTGTGTGTCAGTGTGTGTCATTGTGTGGTATGTGTGTGTGTGTGTGTGCCTACCATGGTATGATTGCGAGTGTCTACTCCAGTGTGTGTCTCTCTACTCTATTTGATGTGCACGTGTGTATGTGTGTCGACCACTCGAGAGAGAGAGAGAGAGAGAGAGAGAGAGAGAGAGAGAGACAGAGAGAGCGAGAGAGAGAGACAGAGAGAGAAGAGAGAGACAGAGAGAGCGAGAGAGAGAGACAGAGAGAGAAGAGAGAGAGAGAGAGAGAGAGAGACAGTAAGGCAGAGCCCTCCTCCTACACTGAGCAGTCCCAGGCCAGGGAGACGGCCGGCGGACCACACAGCAGCTGTTGTCAGCTCAAGGTTAGAGGCAGCAGCAGCAGCAGCGGAAACAACATCCAGCTTCAGGAGACATGCATTATCTCTCCAAGCAGACCGTCCTCCATAATGCATAATGTACACCCATAGGCACGGACGGGCAGAGGACACGTGCTTTGCAAAGCAAACAAATATGGACCCGTGTTCTGTTGGGTTCAGTCACGTACTGTATCCATGGCGGGAGGTAGCAACGTTACTACGGCGCCTCCGCTCTCTAGCTACTCCTCACCCTCCTTCCGGCGTGACCCGGCGGTGGGTTATTTCCATGGATGTATTAATTAAACTGGATACAGCCACTCCATTCACTGGCCGCTATCAACAATGAAGCCCTATTGAACCGCGCCATCTTGGCAAATTTGTAGTCATTTGACTATTTCCGGTGACTTTTGACTTGCGCAGTTGAGCTTCTCTGGCCGACGCGCGTCCACGCACGTTCCCGGCTCTCCCCGCTTTGATTTAGCAATGAAAACCGGCTTGCATATTAACCTGTTTTTGTCAAATATATCAATTGGAGAAATTATTTTTTGATCCTGGCATCTTAGTTTTAACAGGTTAAATATAATTGAACATGTTTTGTTTGCTAGTAGATGGTATTCATTCCGTTCGCGATAACGTTATTGCAGCCAGGCTAAATTCCTCCAGGGAGCCAGTGACAGGCGAGTTGAAGAGCTTCACTCCCCGCCAGCAGGAGCTCTGGCCGCGGCTACCGCATCTCGGAAAACCCGCTGAGTTCATGGCTGCTATTTCACACTCGCCCTTGATCAATCCCAATACCGATCCATGGTAATAATGAATCAATCGTTCAGATCAGATCGGCAGTGCTGCATGCATGTTACAACATCATTGTTACCTTTATTAACATAACCATAGCCTACATTTATCTCTCTAACATTAGGCTATCCATCTTACACCAGTCGGCCATTCGATAGCTGGAAGCGGTCAACGCCAACGTTGACTGAAAACACCCAAACTCAGTGTATCGTTTCATCTTCATGCTACACATCAACTCCTTTACATTGTATGTGAATAAATTTGGTTATTTGGCAATTTGGTTTGGAAATGCTCCCTATTTCTGAGGTCCCAAGGTTGGTGAGTATGGCAAGCTATAAGCTATTAATACAAGCATACCGCTCAAAAAGGGCTTAATACATACAACAAACTGATCAGGCTAATCATTTTTTAATGAAAATGACCACAAGACAACCTCCTGTGCATAGTTGAAATGGTAGTGGGATACGGTGATAAACTGGAGTGATCATTTGACAGCAATTATTAGCCTTTTCCAGGAATGGACAGAAATGGGATATTTTTAGAATAACAGGAATTTATTCACATACAATGTAAAGGAGTTGATGTGTAGCATGAAGATGAAACGATACACTGAGTTTGGGTGTTTTCAGTCAACGTTGGCGTTGACCGCTTCCAGCTATCGAATGGCCGACTGGTGTAAGATGGATAGCCTAACGTTAGAGAGATAAATGTAGGCTATGGTTATGTTAATAAAGCTAACAATGATGTTGTAACATGCATGCAGCACTGCCGATCTGATCTGAACGATTGATTCATTATTACCATGGATCGGTATTGGGATTGATCAAGGGCGAGTGTGAAATAGCAGCCATGAACTCAGCGGGTTTTCCGAGATGCGGTAGCTGCGGCCAGAGCTCCTGCTGGCGGGGAGTGAAGCTCTTCAACTCGCCTGTCACTGGCTCCCTGGAGGAATTTAGCCTGGCTGCAATAACGTTATCGCGAACGGAATGAATACCATCTACTAGCAAACAAAACATGTTCAATTATATTTAACCTGTTAAAACTAAGATGCCAGGATCAAAAAATAATTTCTCCAATTGATATATTTGACAAAAACAGGTTAATATGCAAGCCGGTTTTCATTGCTAAATCAAAGCGGGGAGAGCCGGGAACGTGCGTGGACGCGCGTCGGCCAGAGAAGCTCAACTGCGCAAGTCAAAAGTCACCGGAAATAGCCAAGTGACTACAAATCTAGCCAAGATGGCGCGGTTCAATAGGCCTTCACTTTAGATTTCGAATCCTGGGGGCTTGGTTATTTCACAAAATTGACATGAAAGCGAAAATAAATTACCTTTCAGACGGGTGTTGATTGAAAAAGCTTTATTTTCCCAACTACCATCACCCCAAAAAGTGAGAGAGAGAAATCTGTCGCGTTTTTTTTTTGGGGGGGGGGGGCGGGGTTACATGGGGTGAGTGTTGTTGAAGATGAATCACTTTTCCTGCCTGACTTGACACCCCCGGGCTCTGTCAGTCAAAGTCATAGTGTAGGCTCATGGGGCATCATTCAGTGGAGCTTCGAAGAAGTCTGCTTTATGAATCCCCTTGGGGAGATTCAGCTCTACGTTTGACCCATCCTGACACTAGGAGCAATGGGCTTCCGCGGTACAGCGGCCGGGGACCAGGTCCTTGGTCAGGGGCGCTGACAGGACCATCTAACTTTGATGGCGGGAGGAAACCCACGCAAACACCAGGAGAACATGCAAACTCCACACAGAAAGGTCCAGGGGACGACCGTAAATTCGAATGCAGAAACGGCAACCGTGCTAGCCACGGAGCCACCCTGCCTGTCCCAAAATACATATTATCACATAATTCGTTTTTAAATTGTTCTGAGAAACAAACAACACGAAGGACAAAAGGAAAAATGGACATTAAACAGTACAGCAGGGCGACAAGAATATCTGCTTGTTTGTTCTGCGGCTTTAAGCCCGGAACAGACGTGAAAACAACAGCAAAACCCATAGAGAGAGTGAGGAAAATACAAGCCACAAGACATTAACCTCCTCTGAGCTCATTGAGGCTTTTAATCAAACACTCTACACACAATTACGTCTGGGAATTGCCTCTCCACTCAGTGCACTGTATGTGTTTTCGTACTCTAAATTCTTTGACTTTTGTTTGTCTTTCCTGCTTCTCTCTCTCTCTCTCTCTCTTTTCAAGCGCTAATGCTCTCAAAGTCGACCTGGGAAAGGCATGCTGCCCTGGTATTATGTGCGATTGCCTGCAAAGTATTAACGATGATAATAACTGTCGCTCAAATGACTACAATGAGTGTCAGTCCGCGGCCCTGACAACACTCAAGCTGTCACCCGTAAACTTGATTTCAGGTCAGGGTTTAATCTGCTCATCCTAATTCAGCCATACACCCCGGCAGGCATCCCAGCCATTAGGGAGGGGGGTCGGTGGAGGGGGACACCTGGTGACCCTCTGTGGTGCTGGGTACAGCTGCGTTATACTGGGAGCTCCTCGCACTTATCAGGCTTTAAGCAGCGGAGAAATGAAAAGATATAATTGGCTCAGCAAAAGCCATTCCCTTACGGCTAGTTCAGTGACCCCCCCAGGCCCAGGTCTGTCACACAGAACCCAGCAGTGACAGTCCTATCACTGGCAGGACAGACCCCCGCCCCGGCCTCGCTCTCGGCTGACCGGGACCAGACACTCGGACCAGCCTCAATCCATTTCAATCAAGGGGAGATGTTTCATTTTTTATTACTTCCCCAATGCTCCCCTGCCCGTGATAGAGCAGGACTATTACCTCCACAGATCAATGTGTTTTTATTTTCCCCTCTCTGTCCACCTCGACCCTCGTCACACCCAACCCGCAGTCGCCACTGGGGATCGGGGGGGAAGAGAAAAAAAATGGGGAAAAAACACCAAATACACTATCTCCTCTCCCTTTGGAAACGTTGATTTGCTCCGGACCGTCTCCTTATCTCTGATCTACACACACGGCACAGCTCGCCGTGACACGGCGGAAGGGCCAATCACACGGGGGGACGATGGGACGGACTATCGGGGGAGGACAGATGAGAGGAGAAACAATTAGAGCTGCTCGCTCGCTACGGCAGGAGGCCAGGAGAGGCTTTCAGAGGCGTCACGTGGAGAGCCTGAGGAGAGCTAGCTAGCGAGGAGAGTAGAGCTCCGTCCTCCCTCCCTCCCTCCCTCCCTCCCTCCCTCCATCACCACTCCCCTTTATCTCCCAGAATTACAGCCATTTATCAGTCTGTGAACAAAAACTGTCATCCCCCCCCCCCCTCCCCCATTACTGTCCCCCCTCACCCCCCATCACCAGGACCCCCTAGCGGACTCATACACTCACACTCACACACAAATGCACATACGCACACACTCAAAAAGAGACAGAAACACATACAGACGGACACAAATATATACACACGCATATAAACACTGGCACAGACCCCCCCCCCCCCCCCCATCAGACACACTTTAATGGCAGCAGAGCGAGCGCAGACTGAAGGTCACGACGGACGTTCATTAAAACACTGTAACTTGGCTAATTGAAGCTTACTCAACGGTTGGCATGGATGAGTGCCCGTCAATAGGACAAAGGAGCCCCATTGTGGGGCTGCATCGAGGTGAACAGCACAGACGCACGTCCGGGGGATGAACGACGTGGCCGGGGGGGAGGCCGGAGCCATGGAGAGGCTGTTCTGGGGGGGGAGGCTGGGGCCGAGGCTGTGGCTGAGGCCGGCTGTGCGGAGGGGGTGGTAATCATGTGTCTGACACGCACTGGCCAACAAGGCCATTATCTGTACGTGCAGCGGCAGCCTCTGGATCCGCTCCGGCCTTGTTTACTTCCACTCATCGCTGGGGCTTTTGTTAATGCCAAAGCCTGTTGTGTCTCGATTTGTTTTTTGGTGATACGCGTCGGACGAGACAACAATAAAATTAATTTAGCACGGACGTAATCCGAACTTTGAATGGTGAATGCGGTGAAAGCAAATGTTGTTGTTTGGCGGCGATTTCATGTTCACTTGTTTACAGACTAATTACAACTCAATTTAGTGCAACTCGTTTCTGAGTAATTAGCATTCACAGCTACATGTAATTAGCTCGTAATAGATTCATTGGGAGGCATGGCGGCATAAATGAATGGCTATAGACTTAAGAGACCTGTATGGATTTTGTGGGAACCCTGTACAATCCCAAATGTCTCTGGATCAGAAATCAGTTACCTAGACAGGAGCAATTGGAACATTATGGATCTGCCTGCTTCAATTGATTAGTCCTCCTTTCTCTCAGTCTCCAGGTGACACAAAGCAAATTTCCATTGCAGCCGAGACACCTGGATATTACCTATAGAGAAGCGCCTGCCTTAATAGTACCTAAATAGTCTTTGCCTTCTCCGCTTCAATCCTTTTAATTGAGTTCATGTCGAAATTAACCTTGGTGGGTAAGCCAAGCCAACTCTTCCCCACAGGTATTGATCTGATCACATGTTCTCCAGTCACTGGTCGTCTACAGTCTATTTGAAGCTGATGAGGAGTTGACGAGGAGCGGTTTGGAGCGCATTCCGAACATAGAGCTCCACTGGTGAATATACATTTATACATGGTCATGAGACATAGGGGATGGAGACCGTCTCTATTCGGGGGCGCGTCTCCCGGGGTCGAGTCACTCTGCATGTCTGGGCGAGCCGGGGCGTAATGTAAACAAGCTGGAGGACAGACACCTGGGAGCCCTGATGACTCGACCTGCCTGCCTGTCACCCGGTCTTAGAGCAGATGGGGTGATGGAGCCAACGCACCCCTGGGCTGAGCTCAGGTTTTCATCCCCTGCCTCCGGGGGGGCCAGGCGGCCAGGCAGAGAGTCAGAGAGAGACACGGCCCTGGTCAGTGATCCGCTCCGAAGGCCCCGGCCCCCCCCCAGGCCAGGCTGAGTGACGTGGTCGGGGGAGGGAGCAGAGTCTGTAATCCGGGGCTACATAGGTTAGATTTGCCACCAGATGCGGTGTGTCAGTGGGCTTATTGCTCCGGTGCACAGGAGGAAGTGAGATTGGATCTGTGATATGAGCACCCAGGCCTCCATCCGCCTCCTGTGGCCCTGGTGCTAGATTGGGCCGGTCTGTAGGCTACACCTCCATCAACTCCTTAACCACTCTCCCCTCTCTACTGGCACAAACGCACAGTCAAACAGATGGGCATGACAACATCACTGTATCTCTACAATAGAGTGGTCTGGACTCACCCAAGAAGTTTAGTTGAAAAACAGCCCGATGTTCCAATGACCGAACAAAAATGGCAGGTAGATCACGTATTAGCTTTCTGACCTGCTTATTGATAAATGAGAGGCCGTAGACAGTCTCTCTCTAGAGATGCATATACAGGAGATATATACAGGGCTACACTGTCCTGTAGATCATTAAGGGCCGTGGAAGGTCTGCATATCCGCCATCTCTACTGTTTTGTGGCTGTGCGATACACATTCAATGCCTCCTTCCGAAACAAATTAAGAGCCATACTTCACAAAATGACAGTTATGAATAATACACCCTCAGAGTGTATCGGACGCTGGAGGTTAGAAAACAATAAAAAATTCATAAACATGGACTGCTTATATCGATTCTGTCCTCATGATTGCGTTCTTTGATTGCCGGACGGTTTTATCTCGACAAAATAGGAATAATGAGGACAGATACAATGCGTACTGCATCTGTTCTGCTGACCTGGACTTTCTGAACCTAATTTGTTATGTTGTAACTCTAGCCATAGCAATTTATGCTTGTCGCCTATTATACCATTTCTCCAAGTTGACTGAAATCAATACCAATTGCTGAACACTGAGAGGAAACAGATGGGACTGGGGTAAACATTGACCTTTTGTTGGTAATAAGATGCATATGTGAAAATGAGCCTCCTCAGGTAACAGCTTAGATCCTTTACTCTCTTCAGCATACTATTACATACAATTAACAAACACCAATGCCAACCTGCCTGTGTTGCCAAAGTCTTTCCCCCTTTCAAGAGAAGATAGATTAGATAAACAACTTGTTCTTACAAAAAAGGGGAAATTATTAGTTTATTCGGCTGTCTGTGTTGAGGTCCCAAAATAACTCAAATCTCACACCAATCAGTCCTACCATCTTCAAACCAGACTTTGATGAGGATGCCAAGGCGTCAACCAACAGATCAAAATCACCAGGTATACTGTATCTCGCTCTATAATTATCAGATCGGAGTGATCTCACACGCCAGAGAACAAAGATAGACTGAGGTAGCCACCAGGCCCTCTCTCCCGTGCCGACTTTGGTAAGAGAGAGAGAGAGAGAGAGAGAGAGAGAGAGGGAGAGTGAGAGAGAGGTAGAGAGGGAGCGAGAGAGAGAGAGGATCTGCAGGCTGGCTGCCTCAGCAGGTACCTGTCTGCTGGAGCTAATTAGGCTTCACTTCCTGTCACTTCCTGTGACGGGCTCCCTTTCAGGACACACATTGGTGCACCTGCCAGGCAGGCAAGGAGATGAGGAGAGGGGGCTAGAGAGAGAAAAAAAAGAAATAAAAAAAGCCCAGCTGAAGGCATGAAGCAGGCATGTGGAGAAGCAGGGAGTGTGTCCAGGCCAGCTGGTGAAGCGCTAGAAAGTGCTTTGGTTGGCTCAAAAGGAAACAACAAAGAAAGAGGACTGGCTTCTTTATTCAAAAGAGGAAGGGGGGGTGGGGGGGGGGTCTGTCTGCGCCGCTGTGTTTGCTGGCATTGATCATAACTTCGAGAGGAGAATATTCTGAATCTCCCCTCAGAGACACAGGCTGACCCACGTAGCTCATGGATGGACAGTTGTAATGAAGGGGTAGAGACATGGCTGATGAATTTTGCCTCACCCAAACATCATATTACACCTCTTGCAAGGCTACTCAGACATATGCTCTCTTTTCAGGGCACCATGTTATTGCTGCAGGCACTTTTGGCTGCTGAGAATTGTTTATTGATGAATAAAACATCATCTTTCCCAATTTCTAGAATCCCAATGGCTCAGTGCTGCCACGTCGATTTCTATCACATTGAAAACTGTACAGTACTGTGTTTCCATATCATGTATTCGGAAAAATTGGAACTAATTATTAACGAACAAAAACAAGGTTTCTTTGTGTTGTCCTCTCTTGAGGACATGCATATTGTCTGTCCACTAGCCTACTAATATTCTGCATGAAAGCAAACATCAACATCACGACGCTCCAGGCAAGGTCGTGTTCTGAACCTGGATGCAACGCTTCAGACACCATGTATAATTAAAGCTCACCGGGGCCACGCCGGCCTCACAGCCAGACGGCGATGTTCCCCGGTGTTGTGCCGCTGCCCAGCGACTCAGCCAGCCCGGGCCTAGGGGACGGGCCCTCCCCTGGGAACACAGAGCCAGCTAATGAGCACTACAGTGGGGGGCTGGCGAGGGGGGGGGGGGGTGCAGTGAGGGGGGCAAGGGACTTTATCTCCACAGCGTATCGTTGGACTTCATTAATTGATAACGCGGAGCCGCGGCGGCACAAACGCACAAGTGTTCTTGAGCCAGCCTCCGACTGGCTGCGAGTTCTGAGCCCCCCCCCCCCCCCCCCCCCCGTGTAATCAACGCCAGCGGCCACCACTGATATCCTTTCTGCTCCGACGACGGCACACATCTCCATCTGGAATGAGCGCCCGCTGTTTGATTTCAGATTTAAAAACGCGGCAACCGCCGTCGAGCCTTTGAGGTGAGGGGAATCTTCGAGTGACTCGTACGATGAATGAGCACACGTTCGGCTCCCTGGCTGTGTGAGACCTAAACAGCCGTGGCTTATCCCGCACGGGGCTGGGAGTTCATTCCTGGAAATCCCTTACGAGTGCAAATGAGGCTCTCCGTTTCCCTCGGACACTGCGCACACTCAGACGCCGACCTTCATTCGGGAGAGATCATTTCCTAGCTTCTCATCTGGAGAGATTACACTGAGTTGCGTCTTTGGTTTATGGACGCATTTGGACGGTTGACAGGCACTTAGGCAGTCTCGGTGGAGGTCCGTATTAGCGCGTTGGACTTGCCCCTAAAACAGAGGTGATGGTTTTTTAGCTGCGAAGGCTGATGATGTAATCAACAAGCAATTTACTAATAGCACACGGACATATTTCACAGAAATATTGTTTATTGGGTCTGACAACATGTGACAGAGTGTTAACTTCCTGTCTGTGATGAGAACACACACACACACACACACACACACACACAATTCCAGATACACACAGTTGTTTATCAAAGGCTGATTCAGGGCATTTCTCTCTCAGGTTATATTGCACAGGATGCAGGAGTATATTGGCTCCCGGCTCCTATACAGTAGTTGACCCATGTGTGCCCCACACTTTGCTGAGAGATATGATGAACACAAACTCAGCAGGTTACTGCACCGCAGCTGTCTCTCTCTCTCTCTCTCCCTCTCTCTCTCCACCCCCCATCTCTCTCTCTTAGACCTCTGGAAATGAAAAGAAAGTCTGTCCGCCCTGTTTAAAAGTGCCTGATGTCTGGTGTGGGACGGGTAATATCACACAGACCATGACTGAAATAACCCAACTGACTAGAGTCTGTGCTCAGCTTGAATCCCCCCATCAGGTCTGCAGGCTATAAAAAGACAAAAGCAGGGGGATTACATGGAGACTTTTTACGGTCTGACTCAGTCGCACATCCTTGGCTGTGAGGGAAAGGCAGTCGGGGCCAAAACATTAGCAATAAAACACACCTCCTCAGAATCCGCTGTTTTAACGAAGTGCCCCGGCCCACTGTAGCTCCTCTTGTGTTTTTGATTTGCTCGGCGTTATGCTGATGAGCACCCCCCCCCCAGCCAACCCCCCGCCCCAACACCCCGCTCCGCGATACTGTGAGCGTTTCACCAAATTCCTCCTGCGAGGGTCGTTGGAAATTTGATTCAGACGTCCCCGGGGAAATAACGGCGCGGGGCCGGGGGCCTTGCAGAGGTTACCGCGCTACCGGTGGGGGGGGGGGAGTTTTGCCCGTCAGGCAAAGCAATATCCTTAGCCCCGTTAAAGGCGAGGCAATAATCTCCACAGGACCCCGGACCGAGGAAGATAGGACAGCGCCGCCGCCGCCCCCGGGAATCGGGACCGGGCCGGCTCGTGGACCAGACGCGGGAGGAAGAGTCTGCTCTCTTTTATTAGGCTGCTGTCGTGGACTGGTCACACACAGAGCAGTTGTCCTCCGCCCCTGCCCCCCTGCCGGCCCCCCCCCCCCCCCCCCCCCAAAATGGACTCCCGCTTCCCCTCCAGGCATGTTTAAGGAGTCGGGAGCCGCGCGTCTGGCAAACCCCGGAGAAGCGCCGAGGACAGTAAACGCTCCCTCATCATTGGAGATGCGGTTAGGGTTGCCAGATAGAGTGATGGGACTTCCCAGAAGAGCAGGATATAAATGCAGTTTCATTCAGCCGGGGCCGGCAATCACTGATAATCAAACAGATGTATGATTCATAAGCACAGGGAACAGGATGGGAGAGACAGACCGCAGACCTGTAGATCTCCACTAATGTCCCACAGTCTAGAATGATGATCTCACCCCCCATACATGGCTGACTTGACAGTTACAAGGCTTATACAGCTGAGGGGTCAGCAATGTGCCTCTCTTCTCCAGTTCTCTAAATAATAAACACTGTTTTTCCAGAAATGTCTGGGGAGGCCATTGACATTCACAAGTCGGTCTAGCTGGACATATGATGTATAGGACATGGGGCCCAGGTGATAAACGCAATACCTGGCAACCCTGAAACATAAAGCATCCGCAGGAAATTTCCAGAGAACACCGGGTTCCCAGTGCATTTCATGGTCCATCTGGTGAGGAACCCTCGCCGGTCCAGATTGATGGCCAGTGATAAAAGAAATGGTGACTTTGTTGGCGCGCCTCATTGATATGCATGTGACATCACGACCCGTGGGCGGTCTCGAGGATTTACAGAGGTTGTGCATGCCGCTGTGGGCGTGTCCCCCCCACCCCTACCCCCATCCCACACGTCCCCGGGGGCGGTCCTGCACACACGCTTCCCTCTCGGGCTGTATTTTGTATTTTACCTCCTGGCGCTGCCCCTGCGGGTGTGTGAAGGCAAGCCAAGCAGGCCTGTAGGACTGGCTAGGTGAGTGGCTGTCCCTCCTCACAGTAGAAAACACAGAGCTCAGACAGACTGGTAGAGAGGCTAGAAACATCCATTCCTTTAGCACCCCAGAGAGAGAGAGCGAGAGAGAGAGAGAGAGAGAGAGAGAGAGACAGACAGAGGAGAGGAGAAGTGGGGGGGGGAGAACACTGTGTACCCTGGCTGCTAGGGGACCTCTATACCAGAGTCTCTACCATATCACACAGACCTGATAGACAAGAGCAATCACAATTTTATGGCCTTGCGCATAGTGAGCGGCCTAGGACACGACTCTGCTTTAGACTGGCTCCAGATAGGCTGTAATCCTTTGATCAGAATTCCTATTAAGTTTAAAAGCCTTTTTCATTACACTGCACTTCCTTCTCCATGGATTCCTTCCCTCCAGGATCTAGCCTACTTTAGAGGATGGGCTGGAGAATAATGCACAAGAAAACCATCAGGAGATGATCATATAGAACTGCCTTAGTGTGCAATGCTAACCTATATAGTGTCCCAAAGCCTTTTTCCTATACATTAAGTTTAACCCTGTCCAGTGTGGACGAGACACGGTTACAGACGCTCCTTCTGCTCTACTGTAAAGCTACTGCCCCCTTGTGGACGGCCATGGAGCATCTAAACCCTCCCTCTCCTGCTATAGAAAGCGCTAGCCAGCATGGGTAACATTCTAGTAAGTGGGAGTGCAGCCTGCAGACGCAGCACAGGGCAGCAGAGTCCGGGTGGGGATGTGTTCTGGAGTCCAGGTGGGTCGCGCTCTGTCCTGAGGCCATGTTACCTCTGGCTGGTAGAGAGAGAGAGAGCAAACACACTGGGCGCCCAGTTCACCCAGTTCGTGCCAATTCTAAGAAACACTTTCTCTCTCATCAATAATGGAGAGAGCCTGGCAGGTTCCAGGAATGGCTTGGCTTGAGTCACTGTGCTATGGGATTCTGTATTACACCACTCCCGGGGCTAGGGAGGTCGTGCTTCACTGCACTACACACACACACACACACACGCACACACACACACACTGCATACACACACTACACACACACACACAAACGCAAGCCCACGACCACGCACAGGCTTTGAGTCGAAGAGGGAAAAAAACAACAGAGACTCGACAGCGAGAGTCGGTGAGATGGAGAGGGGGTACGATCTGTGGAAAGGAAGAAAAAAATAGAGAGAGAGAGAGTAAGGAGAGAGAGCAAAGGAGTGGGATAGAGGGCGAGATGAGGGGGCAGGGAGAGAAGGAAGAGAGAGAAAAGGATTGAGAGAGAGGGGAACCTGAGAGAGAGGACACACAGCAAGGGGCTGATTTATCTCCAATTGGAATGTTCCGATGGCACCGGGGGTTAAAGACCAAAGTGTGATGGATAAGATCTCATTACAATAGGAAAGTGAGGGTTTAATTTCCTCAACGCGTTCCATCTTTATTAATGTCAGGAACAGCAGGTAGTCAATTGCATTAGAGCTTCGATCACTGGCTGCGCCGCCCCAATGACAAACATGACGCCAGGCATTATGGCAAAGGGGGATCGTGGAGAATTCCACACCAGCAAATTAGGTTTTGCCGCATTCTACTGTCGGTTACTTACATTTACATAATCATTACCAAATAGCTAGATGCAAAAAACACAGCCTCTACTAAATTGATTTTACTCCTCCAGGGGATTAAACACTGTTGTAGTGATTCTTTGCGATTTTATCAACCTGGCCTATCTTATTGGAAGTGAGTTAGTCATCAGCTCCGAAACTGGTAAGTTGAGGAATGTACAATACAGTAAGCAGGAGATCTAGAGGCGACGGCCAAAACGCACGGATGTGGGAAATGATCTTCCAGGAGTAGTGGACCTGTTTTTCATTGAGATGTACAGTAGGCTGCCTGTAAGTCTTCCACTGTTAAAGCTGCATGGTTTATGGAGGCTGTCAGTTTAATTGATGGCCTCATATTCATTGTGCAGGTGTTGAGAGGGGTGGAGGTGGGGTATGGGCGGCTGGCGGATATTCAGCGCATGAATTTCACACGCGTATTTAATAACGGGGTCACAAATCATGGGCAGTAACATGCATCACTGTACTTCAGGCCGTGTGTGAAGTCAGGCAAAATGTGATGCAAAGTGGCAGCCACCAACAGTCTCAACTACCTCTCATTTCTTTACATACTAAATAGAATCATATGTACCATACTGAGACCCACTCTAACATGTTCCAGTGGCATGGCGAAATCATCGCATGTGTATCCCACATCTCACAAATAACACACTTCAATTTCATTCGTATTGCGGTTTTTAAAATGTTGTTTTCACCGTGTGGTTGTAAAATAATAAAACACTTATTGTATCATTCACTAGAACCATGTTAATGTGTTCTGTATAGATAGACTGTGAGATAATATTATATATAAATAACTATGGGGATAACATCATTTTTTCCCAATATGGTCTTTTGCCCTGCTTTACTAGCCAAGCCAGTACCACAGCCCAGCTTCCATCATTACCGTGTCTAATAAAGTTTTATAAACACACTCTCTGAGGAGGAGGGCAAACAGGGCCACACATGGAGGGTAATTGCTGTAATTTAGCTGCCCACGAATAAACGCCTGACAGGCTGACATACATGTCCGCCTCGGCGCTGATGCTTCGCAGACGGGGTCAGAGGTCAGGTCCAAGAGCAGCGTTGTGACTGGCTGGCTGACCAGGAGCAGGGGCGGAGCTTGCACAGCTGTCTGACAGGGACTGGGCTGCAGTTCAGGGTTTTATGGATGTTCAAACATGGACTACTAGCTCAGACACATGAACAGGCCCTCTCCTCGATGGGTCACCGCTAACAACACACACTTCGTGACACTGTCTTGGTTCAGTTTCAATCAAATAAAGAGAGACAGTTGGCACCATGACAATTTGGCTTTTTAGGTTTCTACGTCTAAGAGACCAGACAGGTCCTTGCTTGGGACGCAGCTCTACAGGTCCTCCTGACCTCATTGTATCAATGGGCTCCCTTGTTCTCTTCTACCTAGTCCACCATCTAGTACCTGACTTGTCGTCTGACAAAGGTTACCTTACTGCTTTTCATTTAATGAGGTTTTCCCAAGGCTGGACTTCCTCAAAGAGGAGAGACCTTTCTGAGCAGGAGTAAAATTGCAGATTCAGAGACCACGGCTCTAGCAGACTTCCTGAAATGCCATTACGGTCAGAAAGGCTTGTGTGGGGATTTCACAGCGTTGAGCCCCGGGCGCACGAGCCCCCGTTTGCCTTCCAAGATGTCACGGGAGTGAGCGAACATAAATTCTGATCAAGTGCCAATAACGAATGCAAAGCAGGGAGCACGGTCCACTTTTAACCTAAGGGGGGCTTAAGGGGGGGCTTTACGGGGAGCCATTGACGCGGCAACAATGGCCGGCCGCGGTCTGCCCCCCACTGTCCTGCAAATGTGGCTGGGCTCTCGAGGTGGTGAGGGCCTCATAGGGAGGTCTCGGGGGGGTCCTGCTGTGTTTGGACACCTGTTTGCATTTGGACCCCCCCTCCACCCCCCACCCCCCACCCCCCCGGCAGTGAGAGCGCTATTGTGGCTGACCACCCACACGGCTGGAGACAGAGCGCGCTGGCCGGGGCAGCGCCGGGCCCTGGCGCTAAGCCGTATCTTTGTAGGCCATCTGCTGCAGGGAGAGCGGGGGCACCGCCGCCACCTGCTCCCGCCGAGCGGCCGGTCAAGGAGTGTCGGGTCGGTGAGAGTGTGAGATCTCCGGCCCGAGACCCTGTTCTGAGAGTCCAGGGACCGTCGGAAGGGCGCTGATAAGGGGGGGAAGGGAGGCTGAAAACGAGCGATGGCACGAACCGCGGTCATCTCTTTCTGGTGTAACAAGACGCTGCTCAGGCACGCTTGGAACTTAAGGTTAGAAACAAGGGAGAGAAATGCCAGAGAAAAGATCGATGTAAGTCCCCAGTGAAGTAGTGGGATAATTAGTCCTGACAGGGGATATATGGGGTGTCTCCTGTTGTGTTGACCCTACATGCAGCGCTGACACCGCGCCCTTCCCGGAGGGGAAGCCTATCTGGGACTGCTGTGAGTGGCTGAGATGAGGGGTCGGAAAAGTCGCTGTCACTGGACCGTCCCCGGAGACGCCTCCCCTCCCAGCATGCCTCTCTCTCCCTCTCCCAGGCTCGCCGTGGCAACCGCAGCGAGAGGTGATATCACTCAGTTCGCATTCTTATTTTGGGAGCGCTGCCTCAGAGCGCCGGCCTTGGCCTCGGCGGAGGGGCCCCCTCCGCCCCCGGGCATCACAGACACTCTCTAGCTCACGTCTTATCACTCTGCGACTGAGGGGCCCCCCTGGGTCCGCCATCTAAGAAACACATAGACACTTCATGCACAGCCTTCCATGATGTCAGCATAACCCCCCCCCACCCCCACCGCACCCTCCCAATGTTCCCTTTGGAATGAACTGTCTGTTCTTTACAGTGCTGTCACAGATCTTTGCCCTCCATATCTGCGCTCAAACCAGGCCTGAGCAATGTTTCATTCAACGGTGCTGAGAGACGGCTTGCACAGTACAGAAATCCGCACGGGAAAACGCGGCTGAACGAGCCCAACACTTTTCCAACGTCTTTCACAGAAAAGCAAAGCAGTTCAATATAAAGATTACCCAACTGCGGCACCTTACAGCTAGTCTGTTCAGATGTAGCAGAACAGCCCGATCCACCAGGGAGTGGCATGTTGTCTGCTCCCTCTCTCTCTCCTTCTCTCTCTCTCCCTCTCTCTCTCTCTCTAACAGCCTGCTCACAGAGCCCCTCATCCCCTGCGGGGCCCCTGTGAAGGCGGTCTAATCTCCAGGAAGGTCTGCATTGTCCTCACGTCCAGACCTGATTTACTGTTGTCGACAGGTAGACTCCGCTCTAAATCTACTGTACGGCCTGTCATAGGGGGGAAGATGAGGTTGAAAATGAGCGATATGCAAGTGTTGGGGGGCCGGGGATAGTAGGCATTAGATAGTAGGCTCTCCATAACACTGACAGCATGTCAACTCCAAGATGGGCTACTTGGTGCGGTTAGCAGTTAGGGTTACCACCGCTGGAGATTCACGCAGAGCGGTTCTGTCAGGGGATGCAAGGCCGTTAAGCGTGCAGCGGCTACGGCCTTAACCAATGGTGCTGTGCGCACATCATAACCTAGTATGTTTAAAGTTGATGGTTTTAATAACTGCAGGCTGGCTACTCATCTGTATTCTGCTATGGACCAGAAACAATAAACCCGCCAATTCTATTAGAAAACAACTTCAAATTGTACACTTGATTGTGTCACCTATTGATAAAACGGCAATTCTATACCAATTATGTCTCTCCGTTCTTGATAAAAGTGGAAAAATTAATTGCTGACCATTACAGTATTCTGGGCAGATTGGCCTAATTGACAGGAAAACAACCTAGGGCATAGAGCGTTATTATCTAACAACACGAGCAACTATACACATGCACGCAC
The DNA here is from genome assembly GCF_949987555.1 of Borostomias antarcticus. Taxonomy (NCBI): domain Eukaryota; kingdom Metazoa; phylum Chordata; class Actinopteri; order Stomiiformes; family Stomiidae; genus Borostomias; species Borostomias antarcticus. The sequence goes on along the minus strand of NW_028176558.1, from coordinate 66,192 downwards.
GCACACGCGCACACCCACACACACGCACGCACGCACACACACACACACACACACACACACACACTCTTTCTCTCCTTCCCTCACAGATGATATAAGCAGAACATAAGCTGTTCCTCTGTTTAGTTCTGTTGGAAGGAAAAGACTGGTCTTCAATTTTTCATGACATTATAAAATAACAAGCAAATCTATGGCATCTCAGAGAGCCTATTACAGCTTATGGCTTCAGCTTTAAACCATGTGTCCTGGCAGACATGTTATACTGCTTCAATTATAGACTTAATGAGCTGATGTAAAAATGGAGTGTTCTCTACCAGTCGTGTCCGTCTCACATCTATGAAAATATTTCTAATTGCAAAATGATTATCACTGCAAGAGAAAATGGCTTAATGTCGTTGCTCTGAGCAACTAAGCAATCCAATAAAGGTCTGGATGTGATGACAACATTATGGTCTCAGACAATGGTAGCCAGCAACTGATATTGGGTTTCTGTCATATTCTCAAAATAACAGGGAATAGCGTTTGTGTGTAATTTGAGAAAAGACAAGAAAATGTATCCAATATGTTTTCAAGAACATGTACAAGAGCAAAGTAGACTAAAGGTACATATTGATTTTAACTTGTTTTAATGGACAGTGGCGATTTTCAGAAAGGATGCCATTGTCCCCTGTCCTTTCCATTATTGATAAACTTGAAATAGCTTATGAATCGTGAGGTTGGATCTTGAAAGTCTGAATGAATTTCGTAGGGATCTATAGAGACAGTCAAAGCAGGCCTAACGTTGGACATGTTAAGACTGTCCCTCTGTCCCCCCCCTCCGTCTGCTGTTCCCAGACAGGTGATCCTTCTACCGTCCCGCTGCAGGTCTGCGTTTCTCGCTCTATTCCGGCGACGCTCGGTGAAGAACCACAGCCTCGGGCCGAAAACGTGAACAAACTTCATTATATGCATCATTAGGCCTTGTAGTTTTTAATATCCACAGATGTGTACAGAGTGTTGCGTGTGCTTTATTCTCCTGGGTTAAATATCGTTAGGTTATTTATTAGATGATTCAGTTCACTTTTAATCAGCAAGGTGATTCATCCCCAGAGAGGAGAGCGGGGCCTTGCCACACCCATACTTACCTACAGTTGCCCCGCTGTTACGATTTAGGCATTAGGAGAAGTAACAGAACCATTTATCTGAACAGTGGGGAGAGAATTCATCAGGGGGGGCCCCTGAGAGCCCCCCCAGGCAGCTAAGTTCCAGTGTGATCACACGCACTCCCAACCTTACCGGGCCACGTGCCAACACCACCAACACCACCAGCAACAAGCACGCAGGCCGAAGAACCCAGGACGTAGCTGTTGGGACGAGGATGTGTTTTATTGGACGCCATGTCAGGCTATAGACGGACGTGACGTCTGCCTTCTGCTTTGGCCGCCGCCGCCGGTACGGTGGGGAGTTTCTTTAGGTTCTGGAGGACGAGAAGAGAGCAACAGAGAGCGGAGGCATTGTGTTAGGGGACAGCGGATCAGGAATGTCAAAGGCATAAAACGCGTCTGTCTCCGCTTGCATGCAGTGAGAGGGCAGGGCTGATGGAGGTTCTGGAGATGAGGGAGGGTGGGCGCGTGGTGGGGGATATATAATGTCAGATTAAGTTAGAGTGGGGCCGGGCAGTCTGAGATGCACTCTGTGATAAATTATAGATTAAGTTAATCTCAGCATGTCTTGTGGCCCTTGACGGTCGACCGCCCGGAAGAAAATAAGCAGGATGCGGACTCACGCAGACGCGCCTGACATGGGTTCACCCCCCCCCACCTCTCTCTCTCTCTCTCTCTCTCTCTCTCAGAGCTAACGTGTGAGGAGAATCTAGTGGGATCTAATGATTTTTCAGGACAAGGAGAGACTCTGCATGAGTCTTGAGTTTCAACAGACCCCCGGAGGCCTCAACAGACCCCCGGAGGCCAGCTAGTCAGCGCCACCACACAGGAACACTCTCTCTCTAGCTCATCACAACAGACACAACAACAAGCTTCCTTATACTCTACCAACACCCACATTTTAAAAGCGTAATTTTTCCTCTGAAGAACACCGCTTTGCTCTCTAAATAATGAAAATGAATGTGATTACACGAATGTGACAAAATGCCTCAACGTGGCTTTGGTGTAACTGATTAAACCAAGCCTCCCCCAGTGACTTGGGATGATAATCAAGATGCAAATTTAGTGGGAAAGGAATTAAGGAAGGTGTCAGTAGCCATGTTTCCATCCACTTGTCAATCGAATTGTGTAAGGATCGCTAAAAATATGAATGTGAATAAAGCCGGTGAACGTGCGTTTCCATTTAGAGCTTTAAATCGGATAAAGCATTTATCACAAAATACTTTTATCGAACAAGAGAAAATCCGATGAGATCGACAGTACAAACTTTTTGACGATTTTCATGATTTTTAATCTAATTTTACTGTTTCCATAAGGCATTTTTAATTAGATATAACTTAATTCGCATAAAACGTGTGGATGGAAACATGGCTATTGTTGGGTCTTAGAATTTTCTCCCAGCCTTCCAACGCAGACAAAAACTATGCCGGCTAAATCGTGTCTTTGTTCACTAGGACCTCTAGCCATTCATGAATCAAACAATCAGAACTCAACCAGAACAACAGGAAGGAAAGAGGAGAGAGTCGTCCTCTTCATCACTGTCACACACCACTCGCACACACGCGCGTAGGCCTGATTTACACACACAGTGAAATTCCAATGAGTGTGAAGGGCATCATCAGGCAGTCACTCACGGCTGTGTGTGATAAACTGTAGACCGGAGTGTTAGCGCCGAGCCAGGCAACCATGTCACAGTCACACACAGCCACAGCAATGCCCGCGTGTGCGGATGCATATACATGTATATGAGTGTGTGTGTGTGTGTGTGTGTGTGTTAGCATGTGATACGTGTGAGTTATGATATGCCATGAGCTCTGAACACTATTTTGCCTTCGATCAATCATGGTGCTTTATTACTGATATCAGCAGGCTGACGGTGTCACTGTAAATCGCTGGGTCATTGCTCACACAGCCAATAGCTTTTGAAGGAGATGTGTGTGTGTGTGTGTGTGTGTGTGTGTGTGTGTGTGTGTGTGTGTGTGAGTGTGTGTATGTGTGTGTGTGTGTGGGGCGGGGGGGGATCCTGGGTCAGCCAACAGAAACTACAAGAGTCAATGTGTCAATGAGTGCAAGATGACATCATTTGCTGCAGGGTTATGCTGTCCAGGAGAGTGAATGGCTGCCTACAGTCACTGTGTGTGTGTGTGTGTGTGTGTGTGTGTGTGTGTGTGTGTGTGTGTGTGTGTGTGTGTGTGTGAGTGTGTGTGTGTGTGTGTGTGTGCGTGCGTGCGCGCATTTATGTTTATGTGTGAGCTCTTTTAAGAGCTCTGAGGAGCAGCGTGACTCAAAGCACCCCTTTAATCACTGTGTTTCATGGCATGTTTGAAGACGTTAACACGGAGCCACAAGGAGTAATCAAGAACACTGCAGACCCTGACAGAGGGCTTTGATCAGCGAGGCCTCGCCGCAATGATTATTAATTGCCACGCAGGACTGAACAAGGACAGCCACGTTCACTTCCGTAGCGAAAATCACCCGTCAAAGTGCAATCGGAGAGCGCGGCATCCCTCGGCGGGCGCAGAACAGGGAAGCGCCGCGTTTGATCGGCTAGCCGGGACGCTACGCCGAGCTAGCCGAGACGTTTTCCCACAAGTGCGCTGTTCCTATGCGGGAGCTAGCGCTGAGCAGAGCGCAGCCGCGCGGGCGAGTGATGGCAGGTGACGACCGGAGTGAGTAATGACGGTCCGGTGGGCGGGGGGGGGGGCGGGGCTGGACCGACAAGGCCGGCAGGCTAGAGGAACGGCTATGAGCCTCCGGACTGCGTTGGCCGCTGGTGACAGTGCCTGAGGTTGATTAAAGTTGACCTTGGAGCGATGGAGGTGAGCTGCAGGGAGCAGCTAACCAGAGCTGGCGGTGATGGGCACCGGAAAACACCGCCAGATGGATGAGGAGTAATTGCGGTGGAAAAGACTAAAGGAAATCGATGAGGGGGAATCGATGACTATTTGATTTTTTTTTATCGCTAATTTCTGAAGAAGAGAGGGGGGGGGACAATTGATCTGGCATCCCCTTTTGGTATTGGCATTTCTCACGTTATTAATTGAGAAGAAATGCTCAGTTGACTGATGGATAAATCAGCCAGTATCATTAAATCTAAATAAATAACTATGATGAGGAGAAAATGGCCGCCTATATTCACCTTGGTGTTTGTGAGTAAATTCCCTTTGAGGAGAGATACTGATGCCTCAGCATAATGCTGGAAGAGCCTTAACTATAGATATACGATACTACATCATAGTACTCATCTCCTCGCCTTCTTCTGGCTGGTAAACAGAGCCTGACGTCAGGCAAGGTGTGGAGACGGGGGAGGGGGGGCGGGGTTAGGGACAGATGACAGCTGCTGCTCTCTGTCAACTATCCACATACCTGCTCCGTCCCAGCAGGGGGCTGCAGGGTCTTCGTGTCTGCGCTGTTGCCTGTGGGGGTCTGGGTGCGAGTGACCCGGCCCGGCTCAGGGGACAGACTGGAGAGCTGGGAGTGATCGAGAGGAGAGAGAGAGAGAGAGAGAAGGATCAATAAGGATACCTGTACAGCGCTAATAAGGATACTTGTATCATTCACACTTGAACAGTAGGGATGTAATGATAACCGGTATAGTGATAAACCACAACAAAATACAATGAAATTCAACAATAGAATTATCTTCAAAACCGTGTTTCATTGCTGCACTTTGAAAAACTCACTGTAAATACTGTCCAGCATCAACCAAAGTTACTTACATACTTACTTTAATCAAACAAAGTTAGCAACAGTCTCCAAGACGTATTATTTTAATGTTTATGCAAAGTGCATTGTGCTGCCAATTTTTTTTTTCAATAGGTGAAATGATTTCAGTGCGTGTAGTTTTTGAACATTGTCAGCACATTTTAACAATACCGTGATCATTTTGGTCACTATAATCGTGATATGAAATTTTCATACCCTTACATCTCTATTGTACAGTAATGTGTTTTTGCTGTAGCAGTAGGCTACTGTATGTAAGCTGCTACTACTACTACTACAACATGTGCCCTCAGAGTCATTGAAGAGACTGCGGTAGAGACTCGAGGACAGCGGATAAGTTAATGAAGTCACCATCGAGGTGCTGAGCAACACCAACCGACTCGCTCTCTGTTTTCTTCACCCGGAGAACAGCTATGGTTGGCGTTATGTCTGTGGCAACTCATAAATCTCTCCGGCATAGTTGCCGGTGTCTGCGGCTGGCCCACCCACACGGAGGTCCCCGGGGGAGGGCTGTGGACCGGCGTGCTGACCTTCTTGGAGCTAGCTGACGAAGGCACGGTGGAGCGAGACGTCTGACCTCCACTGTCTGGACCAGAGGCGGCGGCGGCGGCCACGTCACACTGTTCCTCCTCCACGACCTTCGCCTCAACCTCAACACACGCACACACACACACACAGACATAAAGATAAACACACACTCTTATGTCACTCCCGTGGAAAACAAAGCCCATGGGAATGGCACCACATATGGCCCCCCCTGCTATAAGAACATGTCTCTGATATGTCCACGTCTTTAGGGAATTTGGAGGAATGACTACCTCATAAACCCCTGTAATCCAGGCCGTCTCGTTTTACGGTGTTCTGTTCATTTGTGGGCTTTCCCCGGGGGAGTCGTGTTACCTGGTCGATTGGCAGGTCCACTTTTATTTGTGAGTCCTCTTGTATCTCCGCGGCCCCTGCGGTCTCCCTCCTTCTGGCTTTGGCTCTGAACACGCTGCCCTCTGAGGAGAGCCATTAATCACTATTACTGCTCACGCTGACAGTCAGTCAGCCGGCCAGTCAGTCCGTCAGTCAGCTGGTCAGTCAGTCGGGCGGTCATTCAGTCACCTGGCCTCTCTGTGGTCACCTCAGCCACTCCCACATTTCTCCTTTAACCGTGGCCTAATCAATGAGGCTGTCAGTCAGGGTTAGCGTCCCGTCTGTTTACACAGGCAGGCCGTGTTCTCCAGCCCTAAGAGATTATATAGTCCTTCTCTCCCGCGGCGCCAAACCCCCTTAACCCCCCCTCCAGGACGGGACATGGTTGAAGGGAACACCGGGATGGTAACGACTCCAGACTGAGAACATCTGGAAGTTTCCACGGTGGCAATACATGGGAACAGGTAAAAAGGGCGTTATTAGCAGGAATTGCCCTGCAGCACAAGGTGGACGGGCACAGAATGTAACAAACAAAACGGCCATTATCAAAATGCAAAACGCCATCCGAACCCATCTCCCGTCTGATGGAATAGTGATGAAATGAATGATTGATAGCGGTCCTCCTGACTCCCTCAGGAGCACGGGAGAGAGGGAGAGAGAGAGAGAGAGAGAGAGAGAGAGAGAGCCCATCCCTGGCAAGGTTGAGAATACTCCCTGCTGGCGCTGAATTAATTTATGATCCTATTTGAGGCAGAGCTCAGTAAAATATTCACCTCGTAGCCGATGCTCCCTCCCGGCTGCGGGGGTGCCTTACCGTGATTTAACGGGGAGGGGGAGGCTCTCGAGTGTATTCACACCGGGACCCCCCGCACCCACACGCGTATACACACGTTTGCACGCATGAACACACACACACTAAAAAGGAACGGTGCTTGGAGGCGGGTGAGAGACACTCATCTGGAGAGCGATAGCGCGTGTGTGTGTGTGTGTGTGTGTGTGTGTGTGCGTACCTACATACGTACCCCCTGATGAGAGGCGGAACCGGGTCTGGGAGACCTGCTTCTGTTGCTCGGCTCTCTGAGTCTTGGCGTAGAACAGAGAATCTGCCTCGAGTCTGTGATCTGCAAACTACAGCACATGATACGATGCAGCTGCACGTTGGTGAACGCAGACCATAGTCAGGCGGGGGTGCATCTTTATATGCATGAAGCCGTTGTTCCCGTCGAACGGCGGCGTCGCCTCAGTGATTCACTCGCCTGCTCACCTCATTCCCATTCTGACCAAGTTCCTGCTGTTACCTGGGCGGGCCGGCTACGCTAAATAATAAAACAGCTCGTATTCGGGTTCTTTTGAATAAGCGTTATGTTTACTCAGCAAGGGATCAAACGAACAGTGTGTTAAACCCATATGTTATTTTCGACAGAAATGTATTCAACCTTGATTCGAAAGTTCCACATACATACGTGTTTCTTTACTTGTGTCACACATGTTGAAAGCGATACTGTTACATGTACACGGCCTATATTTCACACGAAGAAAGTGACAAATACAGTAACGGATTATGGAAAACAACATTAATATTAAACTAAGCTGTAAGGGCACTGCGTTAAATAAACATGAATGAATTGTACATACAACAGTGTTATGAAAGAGGGTGTCAGTTCATGTGTGTTGTTTTTCATGCCTCGTCTTTCCAGTCAGCTTCTCCCCCCCCCCCCCTACACTGCTCTAAGTTGTTCAGCCGCTGATAAGCTTAGCAGGTCCCCTGTGACTGTGCTGGCATTGAATGAGTCTGGTTCCAATACATCTCATGCACAGCCAATCAATCACTGGCTAGCACTGCAAACTAATCATTTATTGATAGAACGGAGCAGCCATGAATTTCTAATAGCATTCGTCTTATTTAACAGTCCAGATCAAACAGTGAAAATCCAAACACGCTTGGAGGGAGAAAAAAAAATTGTTCTTGGGAATATCTTTCTTTTTGGCAGCGAACAGGCAGTTATTGATGGGAAGGCCCGAGAAATGAGAGCGATCGGAAGAAGGGAGAGGAACACAGAGAAAGAGAAAGAGAGAGAGAGAGAGAGAGAGAGAGAGAGAGACAGACGGACGGACAGACAGACAGACAGAGAGGTGTGTGTGGGGGGGGGGGGGGGGCTTTGGGTATGTGGGTAACAAATCAGAATTTCACATGCATTACATATCAACACCCAGCATCTGGGTGAAATATCCCTCTCTCTCTCTGGAGAACAGGGGAAAGTAATTCAAATGTTTTATTTATTTTTTCCATCATGGTGCTTTTAGTTGACTCCACCAGGGCTTGGGGGCTTGGGGGGAAGTGAACTGATCTCTTTGTGTCTCTCTCTGAAGCCTAGACTGCGGGCGTTGGCGTTTGTTAGCACGCTAACGCGCTGTCTGGGGACCTGAAGGATGTTTATTAGCCAGCCTCCTCACAAACCCAGGCTGGGGCTAAGTTCACTGATCAGCCTTTGAATTCCAAGTGCCCTCCTGTGAACGGGAGATATCAGAAATTCACACCGCAGGCTGATATTGACAGAGAATTGGACTCCAGTCAGAGCCAAGTTCAAACAGCTTTGCTCAATGCCACTGACCCTCATAAGAAGCATTTTGTTGAGCTCTTTTCATTACACCTGCTCTACTTTCCTGTTGAAGGCCGGAATATTGTTCAATATTCAGTGGTCTTTGTTCCAAGCCACCCTGTGGCAATAACCGTGACATATCTGGCCTTGATGAAGCCCTAGTTGAACTTTAAGAAGTTCTGAATTCCACCAGACTCCCACAATGTTACACGATCTAACAACAGAGAAGAACATAGGCAGCGACATGCAAAACTGCAAACATGCTATCAACACAGAGAAAATAGAAATCACACTAGAGCCTGCAATTGTTGCCCGCATAGTGTGTGTACAGTATGTGTGCAAACTCCTAAAAAGAAGACGGGGAATTGAGGACATTTAAAGCTCAAAGAGACCAAACTGCCCGGCTGCAGTACAGCCCCATACATCACAAAACCCTGGGAAACGGCCAGGGATAAAAAATGTCAAAAGAAATGTCAAATAATGACAGATAAGCCGAGACATTCTTGCACTTAAGTTGGCCCGGTACTCCGCCATCAAAAGCGGAGCGTTAGAGTGATGGACCGGGCTGGTGACCCCGCCACAGGGCCCCCGGCTCAGACGTCTTCATAGCAGGCTCCCACGCGGCACTGAAGTGGACGTTAGATAGAAGCTACGGGGGCCAGCGGGACCCAGGCAGCACCTCGATCATGACCTACGGCACAGAGCAGGGGCTGAGCCTGCAGACGGGGCAGAGCACTATTGATGTGGCGAGCCACAGATAAGAAGACAAAGTGTGACAGAGAGTCATGCAGAGAGAGAGAAAGAGAGAGAGAGATAGTGATAGACAGAGACAGAGAGAGAGAGAGGCCATGCATACAGTAGCAGCGACACTGCCTTGAGGACAGCTGAGAAAATAGCAGGGTCGTTGTCGCCCCCTTCTGGGTTGTACTGAGAAAGCAATGCAGCATTTTCCAACAGCGACCAAAATATGACATAAAGACCAAAGTCAAACGCTTATGCGACTGTTGGTTTGCCGAATGCATCGTGTTCAAATGTACATTAGATAAAAACACAGTGCTGCACTTCTTCTAGGGAATTGGAGCATATCAACTCAAATGGGCAAAAACCTTTATGAGGTGAAACGCACTTAAGATCATTAAAACAGTAAGAGGGCAGCAGAGAGATCAGCACTATTAAATGTGTGTGTGTAATTGAGATTGAATTGGATAAGCACTATGCCTTATACAACTTGCACAGCCTTTCTAATCTGATCTTTCATTTGCATCTTAAATGACTTCACAATGCGGATGAGTTAACGAAGCATAGTCAGGTGATTGGGAGAGTGTGGTTGTCGGGCAGTGGAGCAGCTCTCTCCAGCACATGACTTATTGTTGGGAACCGGGCTGTCATTTTTCATGGTAATAAAGAGACATCAGATATTTCACATTGACCTTTTCTAAAACCAAAGAGCTGAGTCTGCACTTCACTCCCCCTCAGTCATTTGAGCTCTATATGTGAGACACTTATCTTCATCCCCACAACGGTGTCCTGGAATAGTGACAACACGTGTGTGTGTGTGTGTGTGTGTGTGTGTGTGTGCACATGTGTGTTGTATGTTGTGTGTATGTGTTGTGTGTGCGCGCTATCGCATGAGTGAGCATCATACATTGCAATTAATCACAATAGAGATTGTTTCACTCAGGAGAAATGAAGGATGTCTGGTGTGCTGTGTTTCCCCATGGTCAATCTGTTCAAGGGCATCCAAGGCCGCAGGATTCTGAGAACCTCATCAATATTTGTTGTGGTTTGACATTAAAGCCACTTAACATTCTCTGATTGGACGCCTCAAGTAGGGGAACATTCTTAGTTAATTGGTCATTAAACACATACAGTTAGTACAGCCTCTCTTATGGTTTTGCTAACAATGCCTTTTAAGAGTTGTTTGATGCAATGGAATAACAATACTTTTATCAAAGCTCACTACTTTTTTTAAATTATTATTATTATTATTTTTTAATCAATTGATCAAAACAAAGTTATTTGAAATTGCTCCCGTGCTGTTTAGTATCAAAACCTTCATAGTGTTCGTCAAGAAGTACTTACCAAATCTCTTGGATTCTTTCCTTGCCTTATCACTGGTGAAAGAAAGTCACCATGGACTCTGGGGAAAAAAATACATTACATATTTTTAAATGAATAAACGATGTGTTCCAGTGACACACCGCAGATCAGAAGGCATATGGCCTCTGTTGAATTCGTATCTGTGTCCCCTTGGAAAAATGCACTCAGCATATGGTATCACTAAAGTACATTATATCTCCTACCCTGGCTCCTGTTCTGAATACAGATAGCTAGCCACAGTATCAGAGCTACTCACCCAAGACTGCCCTCCTGGAGGACGCCTTTCCTGGGAACCCAGCTGAAGTATGGCCGGACTCTGAACCTCTCTACTCCTGTCGCTACATAGTAATGGTTGTTCTCTAGCTCCACTGAGCTGGATAATGGGGTCCCATCGAATGTGCACAATCTGAGGGGAAAAGAAACACGGACATGAGGGTTGGCTGGCAAGTCAGTGTGCTGTTAGGCTACATGCGAACTTCCTGTGATATTTGTATTTTCCCTATTGGGGTGTATAAAATTTAGAGCAAAATGTCCTTGGAAATAAGGCTATTTTAAGTACCTATGTACGGCTCCTGTGCGAAGACGTACTTTCTCTGTTACCATGGCAAGCACTCTATCCCAGTTTCTCAGAGTGTACTTTGGTATCAGTATCCGAGCAGGGGGAACCAAAATATCGCCATTGGCAAAAACACTATAAAATAATACAAGAACAACATTCAGTGCCTTGTCGTCAGACAAATAGTGTGCCTTTTCACTATAGCTACTGAACAAATCTTTATAGATTCAAAATTCAGTTTCTATTTTTTATAGGATTGAAGAGGTTACCAGTAACCAGTAATACATGTACAGTATCATTCAAAAAGGCTGTCCAGTTCTCTTTTCTATGTTATCTGTGCAAGCGTTGCTGATTTTGTTTGACTGGATGAGCTGTGTCTTAAATACAAATGGCTTTGCAATTCGGATTCAACCTCAATTGAATCAGTTAAATGAGGCATGGGTGCACTGTTCTATTAGCTCGGCTCATGATGGAATCTCTTGCTAATGGAATGTTTTTCAGCATGCCATTAGTACAGGACAACTGGGAAATCGGTACTGACTTGATAGTGCATGACTCATGGAGAATCTTCCTCCATCTAGCAGAAACGATTATTCTGCTGTGGACCACTGGCTTTATCTGTAAGAATGACAAAGGTATAACCATGACTCTGGTACTTTTTCTGTCCATCTCTCATTTTGCTTCAATTCTATCACAAAAAATCCCCCTTGATCTGAAATGATCACTTTGATCAACCCCATATCAAGGCAGGGGCTAAGTTCCTACTTTCTAGAGGTTTGTGAAATGTTAAGATGAGGAATGAAATGTCCTCTTATAACATACTTACTTGAATAAGATGAATAAAATAGGCAAAGATTCATAAAACAAGTAATTCCCTTAGCTATTATAGGATCTTTAGTGAGAAAGCAGTTGCTGCAGGCCTATTTCATCTTTCACAGACGCTGGTGTTTTCCAGTAGTCCTCATGGTGGTGCTAAGAAATTGGACAATGAACTCACCACTTCGCTCTTCTTCCGTTGGGCCTTTTTCGTGGTAATGTGAAAGTAGCTACAGGTCGAAAATTAGACATTAGAAAATGAAATGTTAAAACACTAGTCATGACAATGGGCACCTAAATGCATTACTTATGAAAAAAACACATCGTTATAATATTCAGCCAGGCCAAGACCAGCCTATTTCTTTCACGCTTGATGAACCAGGGGGATATCATAGATGAAATGCCTACTCAAGTTTTTTGAAGCGCTCCGTTCCTGCAGCGACGTATTTCCCCCCGTGCTCCAAAGTCTCCAAACTCTGGACTCTGTGTCCCTCTCGAGGTGTAGACGTTCCTCACCAAAGTCTCCAAACTCTGGACTCTGTGTCCCTCTCGAGGTGTGTAGACGTTCCTCACCGCTCCGAATGGGGCTTCAACTCCTCCAGTTACAGTGTTCAACTCCTCCAGTTACAGTGTTCAACTCCTCCAGTTACAGTGTTCAACTCCTCCAGTTACAGTGTTCAACTCCTCCAGTTACAGTGTTCAACTCCTCCAGTTACAGTGTTCAACTCCTCCAGTTACAGTGTTCAACTCCTCCAGTTACAGTGTTCAGAAAACTGTCGAAGGACGACACCTGACGCGAGTTGATAACAACCCTCCTCCCAGGAAAAAACGCATCTCCGTTTCGCCATATCACGACTGTCTTGATAAGTGAAGGGCGAGGGCGAGATACCCTGACTGGAATTCCAGGCATTGTTTGCTGTACGTGGTTACAAAGTAACCCTTAAAATATCAGCTTGAAACTCCGCACAGAATGACACGAAGGTCAAGTGTCGCACGTTAGCCAGTAGTTAGGCGACACCCTGAGGTATCTATGGCCACGTGCACTCGACTGTGCTGCATGTTATCAGGTATCCCTTGAAATGATTGGTTTGTAGGTTCGGTTGTTGACAGAATGATGGGTACGTTGTATTGACATGGAAACCAAACAATAAATGTATGTTTATGATGTCATAACCTTTATGTAAAAGCTCAGTCCACATTTAACACATTTAATTTACAGCCAGGAGATGTAAACTGTTCATTTTTAATACAAGAATCCTCCTCTAAATGCAGTAACATTCCAACTAACATCACTCCTCAATTTGTAAAAATAATCAATTAATTAGTCTGAAATCTAAAGTTCATATTGGTCATTTGATCTGGATAGGTTGCAAATTGGAATATAGGTCTACAATGTGATGATTTTGATCTGCTAATCATTATCAATATGCTGTCAAAAGTCGAGATCAATCTTTATCCACATGCATTCAGCACCTTAGCCTTAGCACTCACTGTTGTGTGGTATGGCATATTACTAGCTCAGTATCACAGTTTAGAGGTCAGTATTGAATGCTCGGCAGAGGAGGACGTGGAGGCCGGATGACCCCAGAGTCTCAGTCTGCTGACCCCCCCGTCGGGGGCGATGACCAGACGCACATGAGTGACAGGTCCGGTCAGAGCCAAAGAATCACCCGAGTAGAAGTGCCTGTGGTGGGGCCGGAGCTGGAGCAGAAAGGAGAGAGAGAAAGAGAGAGACAGTTCATACTCACTCACAAGTCCCATCACTTACCACTCATTGTAATAATGGTGTTGGAGCTGTACTGTACTGACAAATAGCCATACTGGGGGGGGAGGCTTTTGGGTATCTGACTGCCTGGCTGATGTCCAGACTGGCAGACGTTTCCCTTTACAGAAACTTGGGTGTGATTCAAATACATTCGAGAGAGGTGTTGAGCATAAAACCTCCGATAAGACAGATATGCGCGCTTGCCAAGATCCAATTTGATTTATTCATTATACACACATTCAGTGTTAACTACTGTTAACTAAATGGCTTCCACAGACAACATTTGCATTGCCTCCCATCTGTCTGAAATATGGACATTTAAATACTGAATTAATTAAACTGTTGAATGAGAACGGGCATTTCACAGAACTATTTCCAGATGGAGATATGTACGGAGGCATTGATAATGGGTGAAAATAACTGCTAAACTAAGAAAATAACTTACTTTCTCTGGGGCCAAAACCACCTGCCACTTGCCAGTGCTCCACTTGCTGCTTATGCACTGCCCTTCCTCCTCAGCAGTCAGATAGCAGGCTTCAATCTTACAGGAGTCTGGAAAGTTTCCTGTTGATACAGTGACAGTAACACAAGACCTGTCTGGTGGGGTATGCCTGGCATCTGATGTGCTAGAGACAGAGACACAGCATCGACCATCCCAGTGAGATAACCTGTCACATTGTTATAACTTTAAAATTCAGTCGGTAACATCGCAACTTGGCCAAGCTTCAGAATTGGGTAGTACATGGGCTCACTGAGGTGTAACGGAAGTGGATGAGAAGCCAGCCTGGCTATGAAACCGCTGTTGCTCTACCTTTGAAGTGGTTGGTATCGATCTCAATGCTGCTGATGACACCAGGGTGGCCCAGCCTGAACACCGCCCACTCGAACCCTGGCACCTGCAGGATGCCCCTGTCGTCCACCTGGTACAGGGCAATCGTCTCAGCAACACGGCATCTCTAATGCATGAGCCAACCAGTGAGGTGAGTACTACCTTCAGCTCCCTGGGTCTGTCCAGCCTGCGAGCTGTCTCCCACCCATCTCCCATGTTAGCAGCTCTGCCCAAACCTGTGGACGTACATCTTACATTACTGCACTGTGTGGGTGCACAGAAAAAAAGGATGACCTGTACATGTTTTGATTACACCCCCCCGACCCCCACACTCACCCCGTACCAAATATGATGCTCAAAAAAATAAGCTTAGTCCTACACTTTTTTTTGTTGTAGCTGTGAATTCATAATGAGATTCTGGACCATTGCCAGTTTTCTCCAGACTTGATTGAAACTGTGGGCACATGCACCTGTCAGTGATATGTGGACTTAATTAATCAAAGTGAAGTCATATAATGACAGGAACACAGCTGGCTAAATCTGATCTAGTCTCATGTATTTTGATCATAATACAGGTGAACAAAACGTTGGTATCATCAGACACCTACAGTTATTTATAAACCAGTAAAGTACATTATTAAAAGAGCTGTTAAGTTCTCGCCTTTAAGAGCTCAATGGAAACTTATCTGTAATGCTCAAAGGCTGGCATGGTGGCATACCTATCATGTTGCGTGGGTGACCAAAGTGGGCATTGCTGTACCCCAGACAGACCCCACCATTGACCAGAGCTACCAGGTCTACCTGGTCCTGTGAGGGCACAGCAGACCAGTTTTTCTGACCAACACCGAAGACCTTCAGCCTTGCAATCCCCCCATCTGAAAACATATAAGCAAAGGCCCATCACCCAGATCTAGTACCTACAGTACATGATGATATACGGTCAAATGTACCTTGCGATGTAGTAACATAGTGTACAGCTCTGTGGCAGTAAGGCTAGACGTGTAACCTGGGTACATGTTGAGTCGTAGGTGTGTGACTCTGCCAGGGCAGGTGATGGGGAAGTAGTTATGACAGGTGTCTGAGTACCCAGGCTTCAGCTCTGTCACAGGAACAAGCTCCTCCCACAACTCAGAATGTATCTACCAATCACAAAGCATACACCAATGGTGTTCTATGGGTGCATGTTTGTAGCATGTTTGAGTAGAGCAGCGATAAGCAAACCCTGTAATAGCGAACATTAAATCAATACCTTGGCCACCGCTTCAAGCTGACTCTGAGAAGCAGCCATGCCAGTGCGGTCGCCCTCAAGGGTCAAAGCTGGGAGCTCGTCTGATTAGGTAGAGCAGACATGTTATGTGGAACGATCCGTCATCATATCATATTCTTGTATAATATCTTCAGTGCATATCGTTCTGTTATTCATACCCAGACATGCAGCCTGAACAGAGCAAGAGGGGGCATAGTTCCCAGTGAAGAAGGACGTGTCTACATCCAAGCCATGGATGATCCCAGGTACACCCAACTGGATGATGCACCAGTCGTGACCTTAGACATGACATCAGATAAGATTCCCAAGCATATTCATGAAACTCCACGGCAATATGTGTAAATTGTTGACTAACTTGTCTCTTCAAAGTTGTTCTACTGTAAAAGATGGAGTGTCACCAGGTGTTCTTTTTCTTCTCGTCTCCCAGCCATCCATCCATTTCCCATACTCGGTGAAAGCAGAAGCTATGAACTCCGGCGGCTCTCTCTTCCCAACCACAGAGCACAGTTAACAGGCTAACAGCTTGTGAATGAAAGTAAAATGCCAGTGATGTATGATACATTGTCATCACTGCTAAATTATGAATACATAAAGTGAAAAATATGATCCACTGTACCTTCAGAAGAATACTAGCTGGAGCAAACCATTCATCAGTGGCAAATATAACCTTTTGATGAGAAGACATATATGGCTTGAGAACATTAAGGTCCAGAAATTTGAGTGGGACAAGTGTGATGTCTGTCCCACCATGATCTGGAATGTCAAGATAAGAACCGACTCACCTTCCCACCAGCTGTCTCGCAGGCCAAGTTATTAAACTGCAGAAAGACTGGTTGCTCAGTGACCATCACTGCTTTGTAGACTGCCATGCAACTATTTCAAACTAGAATGTTCACTCAGTATACAAATGTAACCAATACCCTTTATAAAAATAAGTATTTTACACAAGACTAAGGCTTCCTGTCGTCCCCTCCAAATGAATAGCCTCTACTCTTCAGCTAGCCAACTTCTGAAATGAAACTGGTCAAAGTACAATGACTGCACAGTCAGTGACAGCAGTGGTGTTCACTTGTGACCCAGGGGCAGAGAACATGTTTTCATGTCCAAATATTGTATGCCTGTGATCACACCCCTCTAACTCATGTTACCAATTATTCTAACACAACACATCACCCCTATGCTAAATTTTTTTTGGAGGGAAAGCTCTTCAGTTGGTTCTAGTATTGGTTCTAGTATTACCAGTGGGTTCTAGTATTACCATACATATAAAAGCAACATACTGCAGGTTACATGTGTCACTCATATTTTACTACATGGCCTGATGACACATTTAGCCAATCCACCCATGTGTGCCTCAGAGTTAAGTGGGAGCAAAACTCAATAGCACCACCTACTGAAATATGCTTTAATGTTTGTCAATTGGCGTTTGCATTTCTCTAAAGCGACCAAGCTACTCTAGAAAAGGATAGTCTGGAATTTTGGACACCGGGCATAATTTACAAGATTATTGTTAACTGGATTTCAGCTTCTTCCGTACTGCCCCTCATTTAGGAGTGAAAGTGAACAATGATCAGGACCATGAACAAATGTGAGTCAGTTGCCCAAGTTAAGACTTCATGGACTGCCTAGCAACATCTTATGTAGCACTATAATACCTAGTGTAGACTACTCATTAGCATGACTGACCTGCCTACAGTATACCAAGACATGACTCATGACGGTAACAATTTTATTTCATCTGCACTTCAGTTGTAATTCAAAAACGACATCTTGCCATGTCTGAGCTTGTAGATGCCAGAGAAGGCATCAACCTGAAAAGAGAAACAAGAAATTAACCTACTAAATATATGGAAGTCAAATATGTACCAAGAACTCTGCTCATCATTTAGAACTTACATGACAAAATTGAAATACTAATCTATGGCACCGAATGGATAAAAATCTAGAGGTCACGAATGCAATTATATCCCCCATTTGCAAACATTACTATTTAAAAGATACAATCTGATAAACAATCTGATAAAAAGCTGTGCTCTGCATGGTTTAGCCCCCCAGTCATGGCCCAAAGGACTCTGGGAAGATGTGGGAATATACAGGACGCTTGTCCTCACCAGCCCGAGAGCCGGGGACAAAGCTTGCTCTCCAACGTCGTGGAACGGGACTTTACGTCACAGCACAGAAGTGCTACGCTCCCATACGCCACAAGGACAGAGCCATATGAGAGTGACCTCACAGGGTATCCACGTTGGATTTCACATACAGCGTTTACAGCCTGCAACTGCAGCAGCACCAGACAAATGTTCATGTCACAGACCTGGGGCGCTTCTGCTTAAAAAGCACGTCTTCTCCGGTTAGTTTGGGCAGGATTCTCCTCTGCAAGAGAAAACAAGGCATACATCAGATTTATTCAAACATGCATTCAGAGAAAGTCAAACAAGCATGACATCTAATGTGCTCTGCATGCATTAGCCCCCCAGTCATGGCCCAAAGGACTCTGGGAAGATGTGGGAATACAGGACGCCTGTCCTCACCAGCCCGAGAGCCGGGGACAACGCTTGCTCTCCAACGTCGTGGAACAGGACTATACGTCACAGCACAGAAGTGCTACGCTCCCATACGCCACAAGGACAGAGCCATATGAGAGCAACCTCACAGGGTATCCACGTTGGGTTTCACATACAGTTTGCAATTGCAGCAGCAACAGGCAGTGTTCATAGATACCTCCTGGGGCACTTGTGTATGAATGTCTTTTCCTGGCTGGTTTGGGCAGGAGTCTCCTCTGCAAGAGGAAAACAATATAAACATCCGATTTACTCAAGCAGACATTCAGCGAAACTCAAGAATGGATACCGAATGTGCACTGCATGCATTAGCCCCCCAGTCATGGCCCATAGGACTCTGGGAAGATGTGGGAATACAGGACGCTTGTCCTCACCAGCCCGAGGGCCGGGGACAAAGCTTGCTCTCCAACGTCGTGGAATGGGACTATACGTCACAGCACAGAAATGCTACGCTCCCATACGCCACAAGGACAGAGCCATATGAGAGCAACCTCACAGGGTATCCACGTTGAACATTATAATTATTTGGTTAACCAGAACTCATGTATAAATTCTCTTTACACAGTGCAGGTTCCTTACCTTTGCTGCAGTATTCTTCAGCACCCTCAGCTCAGCCAGAAAAACAGAACACATGTAGCACAACCATACTGGCTGTGACGAGGGAAACCACACATGGAAGACAATGTAATAGTTGTAGTTGTGGAATAGACCTTTTTCCCAGCAGCCAAGTTGAAGTGTCACAGTAGGGTAAACAGGTGCAATTTAATTAAGGTGCCATTCTATTTAGCAGGTCACAGCCATTCCAGTGAGCCAGCATGCCCAATAACAGGCACTAGCTCACCTAAATTATAAATGAAACATGACCATAATTAAGGTTATTAATTACACCTGTGTTTACCCTGCTAGGACACCTCAACATGGCTGCTGGGAAAGGGGTCTATTAGGTACCACAGGGGACAAAAGCTTGTAGGGTTCATTTTTGTTGTCTCAAATAGTAAGTTGGTTCCCCTTTTGGTTTTAGACAAACATTTCCAAATAAAATACACAATATACAATAACAAATGGCACGGTTTGATTTGAAACTAAACATACGTGCCCACGATGCCTCCAAACCACCAGTAAAAGAAAATGCTAGCTAGCTTAACACACAATTAGCACTTACATTTTGGTTCATTTTGACCTAAGTTGAGCTTCTGGTTCACAAAACCCAGTCCAACATCTGTATAAACAAAATAAAATTGGCATGTGTCCAACTTCTAAACAAATGCATTAGCTAGGGGGGTGTATGCTCATTTATACTGCCACGTGCAGCTCACACCTTCCAAGACTTTCATCACCACCATAACGCTTACCTTACAACATCCCACCCAGTCAAACTACAACAGGCTATTGGATACAACTATTAACAATTACAAGACTATATTTGAACAATATGTTCGCCAATACGTCATATGTACCGATGCTTTTCACTCGACGTACTGGGCGCATATTTTACCTGCATCCTTCCAACTTACTCAGCGCAGAAAGACCAAAGCCCACTGCGCGCAAGAAAAACTCTCCGATCTCGTCCCCTAGTGGCACCAGATTGTAACAACTATGAGCTACCCTTTTTATGCGTTGTGTCCTTCCCTACCCTACCCGTCCGCACCACAACAATCTCCACAAATGAACCGCTCCCAACATGACAAACTACAAATATACTTTCCATGGTTGTTACAATCAATTTTAAGTGAACATATTTAACTTTGGGTAAAATATATTACATTTTCCGCCTGGCTGGCTACATAATAAAGAGCAATCAAAATGCAGATCTCCCAGAACACTGGAGACAGACGGCTTTTGTTCTCCCTGGGACACACCCGAAGCCCAGGTGTGCTCCATTACCCAGGTGTTCACCATCAGCTACCCAGGTGTGCCTCATCAGCTCTGATGACTCCCAGCTCCGCCCACCAGCACCACCCTGCAAGGGAAGCACAAAAGGAGAGGCAGGCAGAGCAGGGCCGTCACAGAGACCACAGTGGACACTGCTGTACCCCAGACAGACCCCATCATTGACCAGAGCTACCAGGTCTACCTGGTCCTGTGAGGGCACAGCAGACCAGTTTTTCTGACCAACACCGAAGACCTTCAGCCTTGCAATCCCTGCATCTGAAAACATATAAGCAAAGGCCTTTCACCCAGATCTAGTACCTACAGTACATGATGATATACGGTCAAATGTACCTTGCGATGTAGTAACATAGTGTACAGCTCTGTGGCAGTAAGGCTAGACGTGTAACCTGGGTACATGTTGAGTCGTAGGTGTGTGACTCTGCCAGGGCAGGTGATGGGGAAGTAGTTATGACAGGTGTCTGAGTACCCAGGCTTCAGCTCTGTCACAGGAACAAGCTCCTCCCACAACTCAGAATGTATCTACCAATCACAAAGCATACACCAATGGTGTTCTGTGGGTGCATGTTTGTAGCATGTTTGAGTAGAGCAGCGATAAGCAAACCCTGTAATAGCGAACATTAAATCAATACCTTGGCCACCGCTTCAAGCTGACTCTGAGAAGCAGCCTTCCCAGTGCGGTCGCCCTCAAGGGTCAAAGCTGGGAGCTCGTCTGATTAGGTAGAGCAGACATGTTATGTGGAACGATCCGTCATCATATCATATTCTTGTATAATATCTTCAGTGCATATCGTTCTGTTATTCATCATAGTTTGTGGTCTCACCTGTGTGTGGTCTCTCCCTGGGTGAGGGGTGTGTGTACTAGCCTCTGTCATCTTCCCTTGACCAATTCTGTGTCTCCGCCTGTCTTCAGGTGAGGATGGCCCCTCCCAGATGGCTCTGGAGGACCTGGCCATGTTCCGCGCTATCCCAACATGCACTCTGTTCTACCCCAGCGATGCGGTCTCCGCAGAGAGAGCCGTGGAGATGGCTGCCAACACCAAGGTCAGCTTGCGTGTGTGTGTGTTTCTTTCTCTGAGGGTGCAAGCTTCTGTATCTTTGTGTGGGAGTTGTATTCCTATCTGGCTCCGGTTCAGTTCCAAGCCTCTGTTGTGTCTGGTTCCAGTGTTCTGTTCTAAGGTTTTCTCTGGTTTCAGGGGATCTGTTTCATCCGGACCAGCAGGCCAGACACCAGCGTCATCTACCCCCCTGGAGAGAAGTTTGAAGTGGGCTTGGCCAAGGTACCCCCCCCCCCCCCCACACACACACACACACACACACACACACACACACACACACACACACAGTGAATGGTGTAGAATTGAGTCATGGTCAGGGTAGGAATTGTCATTTTAGGGGCAAGGCCATTTGGCCTTCAGTGTCACTCAATTTTTAGGGCACAAAGGCCACATGCCAAGGCACAAAGGCCATTGAGTGAAATAAGATTTGGAGCCGACAAATAAATGACTTAAAAACAGTAGTTCAGTGATCCCTTTAACTGAATAGTCTGTTGAATTTTTGCCACCCAAATAAGATAACTGTTCTCTATGCCCAATAAATAAGAAACACGAATGACATGAAAAACACAAATAGCCTACTTTGTCTCAAACGATGCCTCCATAATGTTGTCCTAAGTCATGCAATCTAAGTCATGCAACGGGTAGACAAACATACTCCAGGAGCTTGCTCAATCGCCTTGTTGAGAGGGGTCAGGGAAGAATTTTTACAGCTCACTTATCTGGCCCCCGGGTTATACTGTTTTTTTGCTTCCCTCTGGAATATGTAGGGGTGGGACGTATGCCCACCTCCCTTGTTCTCTGTAAAGTGCATTGTGTTGCCTCTGGGTATGAAATGCGCCATACAAATAAAGCTTTGATTGATTGAATCTTGGTTGAATCATATGGAGCCGAGCAAGTATTATGCCCCTTCACTGGAAATGCTATGTAGCACTATAGTATAGCCAAGCAACCGACTGCCAATCATCCATGCAGCATAATCCGTCTCAGTTGATGTAGTCTCTTACGTCACAGCATTATTCTAGAAAGGCAATATAGTGCAACGTACTGTACTTGGGGTAGTGTAATCGGATTCTATCTGGCTATGCTAGCTAGCTAACTAGCAAGCTAGTTGGCTGTCAACTTACACAGAAGGTTTGATTCAGTTAAGCACTCAATAGGTCAGCTTTCTACCTAGCACTAACGATGCTGGCTGTCAGTAATGTAACATTAGCTAACGTTACTGTATCTAGCTTACTGAAGCTGTGCCTGTCGTCTGTGGAGTTAGCTAGCTAGCCATCACGTAAGCCATAACCTGGCACAGAGAGACTTTCTCTGCTCTGGAAATTATTTTGTAGAAAAAGAACAATGGTTAAATGGCCGTGTCATAATTTATTAGCTATCGATATAGTCAATTCAGACCTTATTTGCTTGCTTGCGCTCTCAACGAACCACAACGCTGCAGCAGTCCTTGCAGCTGGTTGCGCGGGCCAGTTTCACATCGCATCAAAGCCACTAGCAGGCTACAGTTGTATACTACCGGTGTAACGTTTTATTGATATCAATGTAGCCTCAATTGAATTAATTTCAGATTATCAAGAAAACGACAAGAGACCACTGATGCTTTTAAAGCAACCTCGAGATTTAGATGGTAGCAGGGGCACAAAAGCCACGGTGGCCGCAGAGGGTAGAATTATTTTGGGGGCATCACGGCCAGAGGGAGGGGCATCGACGGCCATGGCCATCGTGTAATTCCCATCCTGGTCATGGTACCTACTACCTACCATCAATCAAGTCTCACTGGTGTTACTTCCTGGTAGATCAGTATTGTGTTTCTGACACCATCCTGTATTTGTACACCAGGAAATGAGCCAAGCTCTATGCCAAATTCCAGTTTTTCCTGATTTTCAATATCCTGTTCTGTTTCTCTGTCTTGTCTGCCTCTGTTCTCTGTCTGTCCTTGTCCCGTGTCTGTCCTGTCATCCCCAGGTGGTCCGTCAGTCAGACAAGGTGACTGTGATCGGAGCTGGAGTGACTGCATGAAGCCCTGACAGCTGCAGATCAGCTGGCCAGCGAGGGTAAGCCTGCCCCCTGGTGGCTCAGCAGGGGAAATGACACCCAATGATGGCTGTACCCAGTGGGTTTACCTTATTGAACATGACTGCTGTGTTTCCATGTTCATGAGACGGTGTTTGGAGATGGTGCAGTGATATGATCTATAACTCATGTCAATATGCGAGGGACGTTTTAATGTTTTATATGTATTTAATTACTTCTGGACTTGTGTACAGAGAGACTAACTTCTACACGTCCACTCCAGGAGTGAACATCCGTGTGATCGACCCGTTCACCATCAAGCCCCTGGACGCCGCCACTATCGTGTCCAGCGCCAGAGCCACGGGAGGGAAGATCATCACAGTGGAAGACCACTACAGAGAGGGTGGGTCTATCTACACTCTTGGTGTGTGTGTGTGTGTGTGTGATGCGTGTGTGTGTGTGTGTGTGTGTGTGTGTGTGTGTGAGCAGGTACATGGAATGGTATATCTGTCTATTCTGAACCCTGGTCTGTGTGCAGGCGGTCTGGGTGAGGCGGTGCTGTCGGCAGTGGGGGAGGAGCCTGGCATCGTGGTCACCCGCCTGGCGGTCAGCCGCGTCCCTCAGAGCGGGAAACCCCAGGAGCTGCTGGACCTCTTCGGCATCAGTGCCAAACACATAGTCGCCGCTGTGCGCCAAACCTTCGCAAATTGAGCAGAACACGCCCACCCCCCACCCCCCCCACCACTCGTCCCCCTGTCTCCATACACAGTGTCTCCATACACAGCTCTGTCTCTCTGCAGCCTCTAGGCTCCCCCAGCTAACTTGCATTACTGCTACGTCACGCTGAGCTCATGTTTACCCTCTAGCTCCATCTAGTGGTACATCACAGCAGCACCAAAAGGCTGAATATCAGAGGTTGAGGAAGGGGGGGATTTAGTAGTTTGTTTCTAACCCCAGAGAGCTAACTGACCCCTAAAGCACCTTCTCTTTCCCCAGAGGGGTCCCTGTGTTGGTAATCTGCCCCCAGAGGGTCTCTGTGTTGGTAATCTGCCCCCAGAGGGTCTCTGTGTTGGTAATCTGCCCCCAGAGGGGTCTCTGTGTTGGTAATCTGCCCTCAGAGGGTCTCTGTGTTGGTAATCTGCCCTCAGAGGGTCTCTGTGTTGGTAATCTGCCCTCAGAGGGTCTCTGTGTTGGTAATCTGCCCTCAGAGGGTCTCTGTGTTGGTAATCTGCCCTCAGAGGGTCTCTGTGTTGGTAATCTGCCCTCAGAGGGTCTCTGTGTTGGTAATCTGCCCCCAGAGGGTCTCTGTTGGTAATCTGCCCTCAGAGGGTCTCTGTTGGTAATGGTCTGTTCTTGTTCTTGTTTTCCTCTTTGTAAAAAAAAAAAAAAACCCTGTTTGAATGGCAGGTTCATCCGTACTGTAAGTGTACCATGAGTGTAGGGTTTGACTTTTCTCTGTGAAACCTGTGCTTGCTGACCGTTCCAAGGCCATGTTGTACGGAAGTCGTCACGCTGACCGAGCATCGTCTGGCCGCTACGTATTCCAGCACACGGAGGTTTACATCGTTTCTTCTCACATTCCTTTCATGGCAGCCACGTTTTCCTTAGCAACTTATCTTAAATAAATAAAAGGGTCAACTAAACTTGACCCTATGTTTGTCTCTGCGTTGTTTTTATTGCAAGCCATTAGTGAGTAACAGAAACAATGTTTTGCAAGGGGTGCAGTTTTAGCACCGGGGCGCTGAATGTGGTAGCTGGTGAGTAGGTGTCATACATGCTGTTGTGGACTGTCTGGACCCTGCTGGACTGTCTGGACCCTGCTGGACTGTCTGGACCCTGCTGGACTGTCTGGACCCTGCTGGACTGTCTGGACCCTGCTGGACTGTCTGGACCCTGCTGGACTCCCCGTTTCTGGGAAAACAAGTTTCTCCAGAGCTGTCCTCACAGAGAGGGAGCGGAGGGGATCGAGGGCAGCTGGAGGGCAGGACGACTAGAGAAGGTAGCTCCGTTAACCTGGGACTGACCCTAGTGGAGTTGGCTTAGTTAACTTGGGTGAAATGTCAAACTAGTTGAGACAGGTCCTTAAACTCCAGCTCTCTGACAAGGTGAATATAGAGGCACTGATTCAAGTTAGATTAGTTTAACATGACCTATAGTCCATAATGAACAGGATTATTTATGGTGGGTGGAGGTTAAGGGAGAGCTAGGTGGACCAGGCTGGTGAGGAGGTGTTTGGGGAGCTCTCAGGGGAGTTGGAGGTGAGGAGGTGTTTGGGGAGGTGAGATGCGGTGGGTTACAGCATCTTTCTGTGAGATGCTCCAAACTGACTTGGTTTTGTCTTGAGTCTTGACCCCAGTGTTTACTTGCGGAAAGTCACCTTGGATCACATTTGTCTGGTTCAGCATTTAGGGAGATATTTATGGAGGAGTGTGTGTGTTTGGTTCAGTATTTAGGGGGGCCATTTGGAGACACTTGTCTGGTACAACAGAACCAGGCAAGCCCCGCCCAGGCAGACTCCAGCACAACAATAACACTTTGTTTCAGAGAGGATACCTTGTTGTTTACTGATGTGATTCCAAATGGCTTTTCCACACAGATCTGCTTCACTTATGGTGAGGACATTTCTTGAACAGTGCTTTTTAAAAATCAAATACAGTATGTGTATATAAAAAAAAACGTTATTTACCCAGGGAGGGTGAGATTACAATCTCTTTTCTGAAGGAGCCCTGGCCAAGACAGCTGCAATAACCTTTAAACAACAACATACAGTATACCAACATCAAACATCAAACAACAACAGTAAAACAATTTCAAACAACACATTAAGCAGTATTAAATGCACATACAACATAGGAGCAGCAATAACATTTCTCAACACAATAGTAGACAACGGTACAATAGCAGGACATGGATGATCTAGGAGTGATGTGTGTTGTGATTGTTATTGTGTTTAGATGGATGTCTTTAGCATGGGAGTTGTAGTCCCCCCCCATGTTATTGTGTTTAGATGGGTATCTTTAGCATGGGAGTTGTAGTCCACCCCAACAGTTATCAGTTAGGTTTTACATTCACGTTGTTGTAAACACAAAACGTCTTTAGCTGTTGCCTGAGATGTACTTGAACATACACTACTGCCATAACGGTGCGTGTGTGCGTGTGCGTGTGTGTGTGTGTGTGTGTGTGTGTGTGTGTTTACTGTGCAAACAGATAGTGGCTGTCAGCAGGTTTCACCCTGCAGTGAGACTCCCAGCTCTCCTCAGCAGAGCCACCTGCTTGGCTCAGTGAGTGCTGTGTGTGTGTGTGTGTGTGTGTGTGTGTGTGTGTGTGTGTGTGTGTGTGTGTGTGTGTGTGTCCGTCCGTCCGTCCGTCCGTCCGTCCGTCCGTCTGTCTCTCTGTCTGTGTCTGCCTGTGTGTGTGTGTGTGGAGTATTAGGAAGATGGAGTGTTAGCGTGTGTGTGTGTGTGTGTTAAGGTGCTCAGGGCCATCTTTCATATCTAGTACTGTCTTGGCTCTGCTCATGCATATATGTGGATGGAGCGATGCCAAGCAGTTTGTCCGTTTGTCCTCTGCTGGTCTGGGGTCAGTCTGACCCAGGTCCCATCTGTATTCATCAGGAGCTGACTTCAGATCAAATATTATCATACACCTGAGACACTCCGGGACAAGGGCGCTGTCTACCACGACCTCATGTTATGCCATCAACACCATGAGTATTAGACAACCTCTTGTCTTTCTCTCTCTCTCTATCTCTGTCTCTCTCTCTCCTCTCTCTCTCTCCACCCAGGTGTTTGTTAGTTTAAGACTGTGGTGGGTGGGTGGGGGGGGTGTAGAGGAGGGGGTGTCTGTGTGCGTGTGTTTGTCTGTGTGTGTCTGTGTCTGTGTGTGCGTTTTATAGAGCGATGAACGAAGGCTTTTGGTACCAGTGTGAGAGTGTACTTTTTTGACCTCTCCATGTCCTCCTCATACTCTCTAACCCTCTTCTCTCTCTCCTCCTCTACGTGTTCATCCCTCTCTCTCAGTCTGACGGGTGCAGGAGGATAGGTCTTCTCTGGGGAGTCCAGCTGGAGAAGGACAGAAGGAGCACCACCACATCTTCACCAGTAACCTCTCCTCTCCTTCATACTCTGGGTCAGTGCGGTCCTGAAGGTGTCTGTTTTGAAGACTTCCTAGGCTCTTTAGACGTACTGGACTGGAATGATAACATTTTTTTTCTTCTAGATAATCCTGTTTTAAAGGTTTTTTTTCTAGACGTCTCTCTGGACTAGCCCAGTCCAGTTCTAGAGGGATTTGGACTTACCCACCTGGGTTACTGTGGGTTCTGATCAGAAGAGTAGAGGATGACGTGGGCACAGAGGACCTGGGTTGTGTGTGTGTGTCTGAGTGCTCTGATCGTAACGGGGCAAGGCCTGGTCCACGCAGAACGAGAAGAGAGAGAACCTGACACTGCGAAGACAACAGACACACACGCGGCCGGAGTGGTTCTCACAGCTGGGCTAGAACACACACACCGAGACAGAGACACACCGAGGACAGACGCGGCTGGGATGGTTTCTGATGCAGCTGTCCCCTCTGGTGAGCTAACACCTGTTTGAATGTTCTCTGTATATTACTGTTCTCTGAATGTTCTCTGAATGTTCTCTGGGTTGTGTGTTTTCTGATTTTGTGTCCTCTTGTTCTTTGATGCTAATATCTGTATCATTCTTCATATCACGCCAACATTTCAACTTATTTAGTATCCTTTTCTTACTAATTTCTCTCCTCTCTCTCTTTCTCTCTGTCCATCTCCTCCTCCCATCTCTCCAGCGGATGAAGGAGCGAGGGAGGAGGAGGAGCAGAGTCACCGGGCGGAGGGAGCGAGGGATGAGCAGAAGAGGGCTGACGGGCAGGTGGAGGGGAGGAGGGGACGGAGAGGGGCCCGGGGGAAGAGAATACACGCAGCTACAGTGGAGGCTACTGCTTACAGAGTGGTGAGAGCTGACCGAGAGCTGACTGTGTATGTGTGTGTGTGTTTGTGTGTGTGTGCGTGTGTGTGTGTGTGTGTGTGTGTGTGTCCAAAGTAAACTCCACCATAGAGAACGTGTACAGAAATAGCTCATGCAGGCCTGGCCATCCACACCTCGTCCCTGCAGGTTGGGTTAGGGCGCCCCCTGGTGGGCTGGAAACGGCGTAGCACACGAGGCGGAGTCGCTACTGCGGAGGAGACAGGTGTTCTGAGGAGCATCCTGACAGAGATGCACAGTGACAAAAACAGACTGCTGGGCAAACAAAAGAAAGAGGAGGAGGAGGAGGAAGATGACGACGATGATGATGACGATGATGATGACGATGATGATGACGACGATGAGGAGGAGGAAGAGGAGGAGGAGGAGGGAGAAGAGGTTTGTGATAGTGATGTTTTTAGTTCAGTTGTGATAGTGATGTTTTTAGTTTAGTTGTGATAGTGATGTTTATAGTTTTTCTGTGATAGTGGTTTTTAGTTTAGTTGTGATAGTGATGTTTTTAGTTTAGCTGTGAGAGTGATGTTTTAGTTTAGTTGTGATAGTGATTTTTATTTTATTTTAGTTGTGATAGTGATGTTTTTAGTTTAGCTGTGATAGTGATGTTTTTAGTTTAGTTGTGATAGTGATGTTTTTATTTTAGTTGTCATAGTGATGTTTTTAGTTTGATACTGATGTTTTTAGTTTAGTTGTGATAGTGATATTTTCAGTTTAGTTGTGATGGTGATGTTTTCAGCTTAGTAGTGATAGATATGTTTTAGTTTAGTTGTATTGGTGATGTTTTCAGTTTAGTTGTAATAGTGATGTTTTCAGCTTAGTTGTGACAGTGATGTTTTTAGTTTAGTTGTGATAGTAATGTTTTTAGTTTAGTTGTGATAGTGATGTTTTTAGATTAGCTGTGATACTGGTTTTTAGTTTAGTTGTGATGGGGATGTTTTCAGCTTAGTAGTGATAGATATATTTTAGTTTAGTTGTGATACTGATGTTTTCAGCTTAGTTGTGATAGTGATGTTTTCAAATTAGTTGTAATAGTGATGTTTTCAGCTTAGTAGTGATAGTGATGTTTTAGTTTAGTTGTGATAGTGATGTTTTAGTTTGTGATAGTGATGTTTTACATTTATTTGTGATAGTGATATTTTTAGTTTGTGATAGTGATGTTTTCAGTTTAGTTGTGATGGTGATGTTTTCAGCTTAGTTGTGATAGATGTTTTAAGTTTAGTTGTAACAGTGATGTTTTCAGCTTAGTTGTGATAGTGATATTTTTAGTTTATGTGATAGTTATGTTTTTAGTTTAGTTGTGATAGCGTTTTTAGTTTAGCTGTGATAGTGGTTTTTAGTTTAGTTGTGATAGTGATGTTTTAGTTTAGCTGTGATAGTGATGTTTTTTGTATAGTTTTGATAGTGATGTTTTCAGCTTACTTGATAGTGATGTTTGTAGTTGAGTTGTGATAGTGATATTTTCAATTTAGTTGTGATGGTAATGTTTTCAGCTTAGTTGTGATAGATATGTTTTTAGTTTAGTTATGATAGTGACGTTTTCAGTTTAGTTGTGATAGTGATGTTTTCAGTTTAGTTGTGATAGTGATGTTTTCAGCTTACTTGTAATAGTGATGTTTTCAGTTTAGTTGTAACAGTGATGTTTTCAGCTTAGTTGTGATAGTGATATTTTTAGTTTATGTGATAGTTATGTTTTTAGTTTAGTTGTGATAGTGATTTTTATTTTATTTTAGTTGTGATAGTGATGTTTTTAGTTTAGCTGTGATAGTGATGTTTTTAGTTTAGTTGTGATAGTGATGTTTTTATTTTAGTTGTCATAGTGATGTTTTTAGTTTGATAGTGATGTTTTTAGTTTAGTTGTGATAGTGATATTTTCAGTTTAGTTGTGATGGTGATGTTTTCAGCTTAGTAGTGATAGATATGTTTTAGTTTAGTTGTATTGGTGATGTTTTCAGTTTAGTTGTAATAGTGATGTTTTCAGCTTAGTTGTGACAGTGATGTTTTTAGTTTAGTTGTGATAGTAATGTTTTTAGTTTAGTTGTGATAGTGATGTTTTTAGATTAGCTGTGATACTGGTTTTTAGTTTAGTTGTGATGGGGATGTTTTCAGCTTAGTAGTGATAGATATATTTTAGTTTAGTTGTGATACTGATGTTTTCAGCTTAGTTGTGATAGTGATGTTTTCAAATTAGTTGTAATAGTGATGTTTTCAGCTTAGTAGTGATAGTGATGTTTTAGTTTAGTTGTGATAGTGATGTTTTAGTTTGTGATAGTGATGTTTTACATTTATTTGTGATAGTGATATTTTTAGTTTGTGATAGTGATGTTTTCAGTTATTTGTGATGGTGATGTTTTCAGCTTAGTTGTGATAGATGTTTTAAGTTTAGTTGTAACAGTGATGTTTTCAGCTTAGTTGTGATAGTGATATTTTTAGTTTATGTGATAGTTATGTTTTTAGTTTAGTTGTGATAGCGTTTTTAGTTTAGCTGTGATAGTGGTTTTTAGTTTAGTTGTGATAGTGATGTTTTAGTTTAGCTGTGATAGTGATGTTTTTTGTATAGTTTTGATAGTGATGTTTTCAGCTTACTTGATAGTGATGTTTTTAGTTGAGTTGTGATAGTGATATTTTCAATTTAGTTGTGATGGTAATGTTTTCAGCTTAGTTGTGATAGATATGTTTTTAGTTTAGTTATGATAGTGACGTTTTCAGTTTAGTTGTGATAGTGATGTTTTCAGCTTACTTGTAATAGTGATGTTTTCAGTTTAGTTGTAACAGTGATGTTTTCAGCTTAGTTGTGATAGTGATATTTTTAGTTTATGTGATAGTTATGTTTTTAGTTTAGTTGTGATAGCGTTTTTAGTTTAGCTGTGATAGTGGTTTTTAGTTTAGTTGTGATAGTGATGTTTTAGTTTAGCTGTGATAGTGATGTTTTTTGTATAGTTTTGATAGTGATGTTTTCAGCT